>NC_138186.1:67334110-67822086 GCF_964194105.1 Spermophilus citellus | reverse complement strand
CTTGTGCTGAAATGCTTTTCTGTCATGTACCAAGGACCCCATTTATTCTGAGACAAGGTCCCCCTCTCCAGGAACTCCTCCAGTGACACAAAGTAAAATTATACAGGTCTGTATAGAGCAGAACTGGAGCACATGCAGGCAGCCATGGACAAAATGGACTTGTGATAGATCTGGATAGATGGACAGAACTTAGACAAGGATGAGGCATCCCAAGAAAGGAGCAAAATACAAGCAAAAGAATGCTGTTGCTTCTTGTTGGTCTGTGAGTAAAGGGGTGCTGGGGAGTAATAAGGGAGTGGGGTAAGGGCAGTGGCATTAGTGAAAGCTTAGGTTTGATGAAACCTTTGAAAAGGTTTGAAACAAGCTTTTGGCTTGTTTGAGTGATTATCTCTCCTGAGCTCTGCAGAACTCCCATTGCTAACTAGTTCCTCCTCTCTTGGGTTAAGTGACACTACCTCTCTGCCTTGCCTCTATTCTCTTATTCCACCATCCTGACAGCTGTGTTCCCAAAGATCCATCTTCTTAGTGTCTGTACTATGCCTTTCACTCAAGTACTTTTCCAAGGCCCTTAGCTTCAGTTGGAACCTCTACCAGCTGATTCCCAAATATGCCTCCAGCCAGATCTTTCCTGAGGGTTGGATTCAAATATCTAACCATTCTTGAGGTGTATAACTGAATGTCCACAGGTACTTCAAATTCACCATCAAATATCTCCATCAGTTCAGGACTGATCCTGCCCCTACTTCTAACATCTAGAGCTGCTGATCTTATCTCAGCATTTCTGGAATCCATTTGCTTTTTCCATTTCTACTGTTTTCCCTTAATTCACTCAAAATTAATTTAAGTTGCTGATAACAACCAATTACCATAAATGCCCTTTCTTCCTTGCATAATGGCTTCCCCCCCCACACAACCACACCCTCACTTCATTCTTTCCCTTCATTTTCCAGCCACTTCAGGGTGATAGGATAAAAAAATGGAAATATGATTATAACTTCCTCCTCAAAACTTAATAACTCACCATTTTATGTTTGCAATACAAATACTAAGCCCTTGCCATGCAAACAGGCCTTTCCTCTGTGACCTCTCTATTCCAGTCTCCTCTTCGAGTCCACTTCCCCATGCAATTTCTATGGCCTAAGGCCTGGATCATTACACCGGGAATTCTTCCAAAGTGTTCTCACTCTCTGTCTCCTAAGCACCCAAACCAGTACCCCCTAGACTCGCAACCCCAGCCCATCTTCAACACTCTGCCCAGGATCTAGCTCTGCTGGGAAGCCATTCCTAGACTAGGTTGGATCTATTCCCAGCTCCCATAGGACTAGGCTTTGCCTCCCTCTACTTGCTTTTGTCCTGGAGCCATGATCATTGATATACTCCACTCCTCCATTAGCCATCAGTGTTACCATGTTTAAAATAGCATCTTGCATATAGAAGACACTTCATAATTATTTACTGAATAAAGGTTGAAGAAAAAATAAATTATGGATTGGTAGAAAGTCTGGCTGTTAATATTTGTTCTACTCAGCTGTTGGCTATGCCTAAAACATTCATTTAGTCTGTGTCTTTATCCTCTTTAAAAGGGTAGGTAAGTCAGGTGTGGTGGCACATACCTCTAATCCCAGAGATTTAGGTGACTGAAGCAGGAGAATCACAAGATTGAGGCCAGCCTGGGCAATTTAGTGAGACTCTGTCTCAAAGTAAAATCATTTTTTAAAAGGTGGGGATATAGCTTAATGGCAGATTGTCCCTGGGTTCAATCCCCAGTGCCACACGCGAGCACACACACACATACACACACACACACACACACACACACAAAGTGTCTGGTCGAACATGTCTTTTTTCTTGTCATTCTTTAAACAAAACAGTATAATATTTACATAGCATTTATAATGTAGTAAAGTACACAGGAAGATGTGCATAGATTATGCAAATACTATGTCATTTTATATAAGGGGCCAGAGCATCCTCAGATCCTGGTATCCCTGGACAGTGGGGGCATAGAACCGATCTCCCACAGATACTGAGGGCCAACTATATATATTTTCTGCCTTATAATTGATTTTAATGCAATTTTTGAAAATTAAACAGGAATGTAGGGCTGGGGTTATAGCTCAGTGGTAAAGCACTTTCCTAGCACATGTGAGTCACTAGGTTCAATCCTCAGCACCACATAAAAATAAATAAATAAAATAAGGTATTGTGTCCATCTACAACTAAAAATATTTTTTAAAAAAGAATGTAAAGTTTTGTGCTTCTTCACAATCCTCACAATCCTTCTCCCCAAACTACCTTTGTGTGTGTGTGTGTGTGTGTGTGTGTGTTTGGGATGCTAGGAATTGGTATTCATGCTAAGTATGCATTCTACCACTGAGCCCAAGATTTTAAATTAGGCTCAAAATGGAATTAAAATTAAAATTTCTATTTATTGAGTATGGTATGCCTTGAATTCATTTAATATTTATAAAAAGTTACAAAATCATGCCTTGGACTATGTAGGGGTTCAATCTTAAAGCTTTGCCTTATAACTTAGAAGCCCCTTTCAAAATATTTTTTTAAAGATTTAAAGATAATTTAGGAAAAGCAGATAAAAGTAAGGTAGATGCATTATTCATGGTAATAATTTAATATTTTAGCTAAAAATTGTTCATTTAAATGTTTTTTTAAAAAGAAATCACAGGGCTGGGTTTGTGGCTTAGTGGCATAGTGCTTGCCTAGCATGAGTGAAGCATTAAATTTAATCCTTAGCATTTCAAAAATAAATAATTTTTTAAAAAAGAAAATCACAGTCAAGAATGGTGGGGCAGCCTATAATCTCAGCTACTCAGGAGGCTGAGGCAAGAGGATCACAAGTTCGAGGCCAGCCTTAGCAATTTAGCCAGACCCTGTTGAAATTTTTTAAAAGGCCTTGGAGATGTAGCCTAGTGGCAGAGCACTTGCCTAGTATGTGTGGGGTCCTGGTTTCATACAATCCTCAACACTGGAAGAAGGAAAAAAAAAAACAAGAAAATGTTTTGTTTACCTAGTTTAAACTGAAAACTACCAATAATACATTTCGTTTTCAGTAACATTCAATAAAACAGTGAAATTATATGTTTCTGATGACTGTTGTGACTTCCTCCTCCCTTTTTATTAAAAAGTACATGGAGAAAGGATAGAAGGAATAAAGATCAGTAGAAAGGAGACAAAAGGGAAGGAAGGAGACTGTAGCTGTAAATCTAAAAGCCCCATCATCAGACCTTCTCCCCAGACCTGTTTTTTTCCTCCTGATCTGTCACTCCCAAATTTCTGAGAAATCTACAAATTTTAGTGACTATAAATTCACTCTTCTATGAAAATTGTCTTATTTCCCCCACAGTACTGAGGGTTAAACTCAGGAGTGTTCTGCCACTGTAAAAATACCCCCAACCCTTTTTGGTTTTTATTGGGAGACAGGGTGTGGCTAAGTTGCTGGGGCTGGCCTCAAACTTGTGATACTTCTTTCTGAGCCTCCTGAGTAGCTGTGATTAGAGATATGTGCCACCATGCCTGGTAAAAATTGCCTCATTTTGATTAAAGCTTAAATGTACTGTTAGCCTACACAGTGGATTTTCAAATTAGATAAAGCAAAGGGAGATGTATTTTTAAAATCTACAATATAGGCACATTCCAAATATTACCTAGATAAAAAAGACAATGTCAATCTTGGAAGATTAACCACCAAAAATATCTTGTGGTCCACGATCAAAGAGCTGAGTTCACCAAGCTGGCATTGTTCACACATACCTTCCCATGCCACCCTTCATAAGGTGTTGTTTAAAAGAAGAGCCTAAGACTCAAAAGCACTTCTCACTTTCAAGAGAGCACACACGGGAGCTGAGGTTGTGGCTCAGCGGCAAAGTGCCTGCCTAGCACATGTGAAGCACTGAGTTTGATCCTCAGTACCACATAAATAAATAAAATAAAGGTATTGTGTCCATCTACAACTAAAAAGATATATTTAAAAGTATTTAACAAAAAAGAGCACACACACATGCGTCGTTACCTTTCACTTTTAATAAGGCTCTTCCTCTTTGCTAAAACTTGATGTGTCCTTAACTTCTGCAATGTGTCATGAGTTCCAAGTAGATGTTTCCTCTGCCTCTGGAAAGATCTCCTTGAAGCCCCTTATGGTGACAATATGTTCACATGCCCTGAGGAGATAAGAGAAAAAGAAATTCAGTTTCTTCCACAATATACTCACAACCCATCACTCTCTGATCCCAAAATGCATAGGAATTTTTTTCCACCAGTAAGCCAACAATTTTGCTTTGAACACCAGCTGGGCATACACTAATCCAATTTAGTTCTGACAGATAGTGTCAGATCTCCCAGATAGAAGGCTTAGTCCCACAGGACTTCCCTTGATTCAGATACTAGTCCTAAATCCTGGCCTCTAAAACTTCTGACCAACCAGTTTTGAGTTGGGTTTCCAATGACTATCTCTCACCTCAGGCTCATTTAATTTGCTACAGAGGCTCACAGAACTCACTGAAATACTTATGTTTACTGGTTTATTATAAAGGAAAATTTAATGATATAATTTAAATGATATAAATAAATAGCAAGTTGAAGAAATACACAGGGTGAAGTCTGGAGGGGTCACCATGGAGTTAGTGTGTGCCATCTTCCCAGCACATGGATGAGTTCTTACTTACTCTCCTGTAAGCTGCCACATACTTAGTTGTCCCAAAGCTTGGAACTTTGTCCACTTGGGTTTTTAAGGAAAGCTCATTGCCTAGGTATAAAGCATGGGACAACTATGTAGAAATGTAATTGGTCAAAAAGATAGGACCTGTGCTAATAGGCTGAGTAGGGAAACCCAGCATGGCCTGTCTGTTCAGATTCATCTTGGCCTCTCTGTGTTGCATTCCTTCTCCAGTGTGTGGGAGGTAGGACTCCTTCTGCAATGGCAGTCTTATGATATAATATCAGAGAATTCATTTTATAGAAGAAAAGGCGAGGGAAAATTAGATTCTATTTTTAATTTCTATGACCTGCCTTGGGGAAGAGAAATTCTGATTTCAATGGCCTGCCTTGGAGAGGGAAAGGAACAGGTGAAAGCAGGTTAGAGAGAAAGCCTTTGGTTTTGGGGAAACCTGTTTCTGAAGCTGAAAGTGCCTACCCCCCCCCACCCACATACACATTATAACAAAGCTGCTTCAGGAACCAAAGCCAAAAGGCAAAAATCTTCAAATTTATTGTTGTAGTCATTTAGGAAATAAAGACAATGGAGGTATAAGCCAGGAACTATGGACAAAAACCAAAATAGACGTTTTTATAATATCACATGCTCGTAAATAACCATTTAAGTTTCAGAGAGAAACTGTATAGATGAGCAGAATAGCACCTGGGTGTCTTCCAATCAGCTGTGGGACAGACATAACCAGATACAACAGGTGTGCCCACTGCCCTCATTGCTCCTCACCCTACTCCACTGCTGGGCTCCCTCTCAGTGAGGGCTCCAGGGTGGCATAGTCAATGTCCACATTTGAAGGTTTATCATCTCTCACAGGAACCTCTGTAGAATATAGGACTTTCTGGTTCCTACCTGCTTATATCAACAGTCCCTGAATTGGGTTGCACTCTGCCACTGTGTTTTTTGTTCTAGTTATTCTACCATCGTCTTAGGCCTTGTTTCTGTACATGCCTGGAACGCCCACTCCTGATGACTGCTGACCAACTCCTTTTCATTCTTCTTTTCCCAGCTCAAACAGCCCCTATAAAGCCTTCCCCTTAGGTGTTTCTATGTCTTACTTCCATGGCACTCATAGTTCTCCATTATGTCACTTTCCTTGCCATATACCTACAGTGTCATGGTTTTCGTCATGGCTCTCAACCCACTAAGCTATGAGATTCTTGAGGGCTGGGAATATTTATATTATTTAAGTAGCACACAGAAGAGATTCCAATAAATTGTAATTGAATAATTGAATGAATGAATGAAATGAGAAATTTGAGAATAATAATAGTAAATACTTATATGGTGTTTATCAATTGCCAGATAGTGTTTTAGGTACTTTGTATTACCTCATTTAAGATTCCCAACATATCACCTGGTACCAGTAATATTAGGAATAGAGGACAGAAAGATTAAGAGACTTTCCCAAAGCTACACAGTACAGGCAGATTCAGAATGTAAACCTAAGCAGTTGGCCTAGAGTATGGACTCTTAATCCCTATGCCCTCAAAAGAATGCACTTTTTAAGACAAAACCGCAGCTGGGCAAGGTAGCATACACGTGTAATCCCAGCAGCTCTGGAGGCTGAGGCAAGAGGATTATAAATTCAAAGCCAGCTTCAGTAAAAGCAAGGTGCTAAGCAACTCAGTGAGACCCTGTCTCTGAATAAAATACCAAATAGGCCTGGGGATTGGTTCATGGTTGAGTGCCCCTGAGTTCAGTCTCTGGTACTTCACCACCACCAAAAAAAAAAAAAAAAAAAAAAAAAAAAAGACTAAACCTCAGTAATTTTTGATGATATGCAATGTCAGATATACTGCTTTGCTTTATTAACAAAGATCTTTTGCAGTTTCCCTCATGAAAACAATCCTTACTATCAAAAGCCATTCATGGGCTTTGTGTGTGAGCTATGCGTATTCGAGTACATGAGGGGACTGGACTGACATTGCTGCTCTGACTGGGCTGTGGGATGTATGTGTGCTTTTTGCTCACTCTGCCTGTGATCACCACACAGCACCTGATATAGGTGTGACTTTCCAAGATGTCAGTCAAACTGCTGACCAATACATCACCAGACAAGACTCAACCCTCCGAAACCTGACCCCTTGCCTTGTTTGGGTAGAATATTATATGAATGGCTTCTCCCCAATAAATAGAAGGGTCTCAGGCGAGCTCTCTCTCCTTTGCCTGCCTCTCTTGCCTCCTTTGTGGGAGCTGAGGTGGAGGAGCTGTCACTGAACCCCCTAAAAGATAGTTTCTGCCTCTGTATGGTTATTTAGTAGCCAGCCCAATTCACCTGGAGTGACCCTGACTGATTCAGTTATGTGTGGTAGCATGTTATTGCAAAGCATCTCAGTTCTTTGCCACTGAGTTTCTTTGAAAATCAGATTTCAGTACTCTCCAAAAGAAGAAAATGTGACTTTCACAAGATCTGAGTAGAATCTACCAGTCAATCCAAGTCAGTCCATGACCCAGATAAATGTGATCAGAAACCTGCTGGGGTTCTTTCATCTTAACATGCAGTTCGCTGGAGCTGCCTTTGCAAAACTGTAGCAGTGAGATGTTCCAATCATAAGCCTAAAGATGGAGGTCACATTGGACATCTAATGGAAAGCACACTGAAATTGAGAATAATCACTGAATTTTGTTGTACATATTGCATGCTATCTAAAAGCCTCTCCCAGATTAACAAAGTAGAGAATTAAATGAAAATTCCATACTTGGGAAACTGGCATGGTTTGGTACAGAAGACATTTTAACTGAAGGCCACATAGAAATGCTCCAATGCAATGTGTTCCCGACTTGTTATTAGGATCCTATATGAAACTATCACAGACTTGGAATAGCTGATCCCCTGGAATGAGCATGTGATGAGAAATCAGAAATTCTAACTAAATTCACTAACTATGAGACTTGAGGCAATTCATTGAACTTCTCTAAACCTCAGTATCCTTGTCCATAAACAGAGCCTGTACAAGCTCTAATACTGTAAAAGTTTATAATTTTCCTGGGCTATGTTTTGCTTTGTACTGAACATCAAACAGTGTGCTCAAATCATTAACAAACAGATTCTGTGACATCACCTCATGTCACTGTGTGCAGGACTCACACAGATGGCAAGAAGGTGGCCTGCTGGTTTTTGGCTAGAGAACAAAAGAACAGCAATTCCCATTAAAGAGGGAAGGAGAAATGCTTCCAGAATCCCCAGAAGGCCAGCTTCACACATCACTGCATAACCATAAATGGCTGAGAAGGAACAGCAGTCAAAATGACAACATGGTGCCCATTTATAAGGAATGGAACCATGCTTTGAGAGCAGCCTTTAAGACAGAGGTAGAGTTGGAAACAACTCTCAGACGCCTCCAGGATCTCCACAGTCATCCATCAAATGAGAGACTGCTAGGCCCACACTGACTGATCTTTTTAGCCACATCTGCCAAGAATCATATCACTGTTTATAAAGTCATATTTTACAGAGTACCACTACCAGCTGAATCCTATTATTAGCAGACATAATTTAACATGGTTTAGAATTCACCAAAGGTCAATGCATACTTCCTCTTATACTTAAGAAAACTTAATACAGTACCTTGACATTCTAAAAGGAAGATTTGGTAGAATAAATAATGGTGAATCTATACAACAGAATACTATGTGCTTATTAAAATAATTATATAGTCTGTTTACACTTATAGTGTGATGCACATGATACATGTGTGTTTGGCTTATTTTCACTATATTCTCCCCTATATTTAGAATATTGACTGGCACATTATACATGATCAAAAAATTGTTAAATAAATGAAGGAAAGATATTGTTATAAGGAAAAAGCAAATTAAAAGTATGTTTCCTATTTTTATAAACGTACAAATATGGCATAGAAAAATTATAGATGCACATATAATCAAAACAATACTGCTGTTACTAAGTGGTGGGATCATCAGGAATTTTATTTTTCTTCTGAAATGAATATGATCATTATATAATTTTTAACAATAGATGTTTACTTTTGTAATTGGAAAAATAAGGCTATTTTTATTCTGCCAATAGGAATATTTGACATAAATATACAAAAATTGGTGAAATAGATATCATCAATATACTTCTATTCCTCAAAAAACACACCAGCATTATAAAGGGATATATACATATTTGCATTTTAATCTGTGGATTTTGAACTTGACTAGTTTGCATTCCATACTAATAAAATTGTTAGATATGACCTGATTATATTTGCTATTATGTAAGCAAATGATCATGGGAGGTTTAAGTGGGAAAAATATACCACCTCTCTTAATGCAGCCATCATGTTCTCTTAGATTGGGAAAGCTTGTATGCACAATATTGTCAAAAGATATCACACAAACCCAAATGGCCCTAGCAGCAAGTCAATCCATAACCATGTGGTTCATGGGAAGACTGAATCAGCCTCTAAAAAAGGCGAGGTATGCTGTGTACTACATATATTCAAGATATTCTTCTATCTCTCTCTACAATATTCATAAGAGGAGAAAGAAAAGATAACCTTAATTTCCTGCTGTGCCCCTGGGGGAAGATGAGCACAGCATAATTCCTCTGAGTGCCTTTTTCTCTTTCTCCAACTGGAATCCTCTAACTAGAATTCCTGACTATTCTCTACTGTCACTTCCTTCATCTCCCATATCTCAGCTAATCTCACTTGAGCTAGTACCATTTCTAAATGCATCCTTACAGACAGCATGTACCTCCGCAATGGAACAAAAAATATTTGTGTTTAATCCATCAGATGGGAGAATTCAGAGGAAGTAGAAACAAATTAGAAGAATACATTGAGCTATCTAAGGCCAATCAATAGGTCAACTGGGCAAAAATAATTTTTCTTCCAAGACTTCTTGCTTGGGCAAAGGTAAACTACTGCCTGAAACTCTTCCTAATTAAAGTCTAGAGACAGGAGTCTCTATGGACTTTACAAATGAGTGTTACTATCGTTTTCACTAGGTGTGGTTTGGCTTCAAGCCTCTCAGCTTGATCTAGTTCTATCAGGAAGCTTCCACTGATATGCAAATCTGCTAGGATCTGAGTTCAACCCAGGTGAACCCTGAAGGGAGGATATTTCCAAGACTGATTTCCACTGGCTGGGAATCAATCTTGGAAATGTCTTTTCCATAGCAGAAGAATTGGATAACAAATGAAGCTGGAGACTGGAGCACCACATAAAGATTGCTGTGTTCTCTAGCACCATTAAAGTTAATGTTAACCCTTCAGCAGCTGATACAGTACACTCCCTTGATGGTCCCCAGATGTGACCATTTTATTTGCTACAAATTCAAGCATGTCACTTCATTCTCAGTGTCTATATATCCCCGAGATATCTAATTCATCCCCAAATCACCAAGAAACCTACTTCATAGCAATTTTGATTTCTCCCTCTCCCCCCGCATTACCCACCTATTCCACATGCTTTGGTAGGTAGAATCCTAATGCACACATTATCTCATTACTCTGTGTATAAAGAACCTTGCTTCTTCTATTCATTTGCAAGCTCCTTGAGACAATGATACTAACTTACTCATCCTTTCTTATCAGCAAACTCTCAGAGTAAAAGTGTCCCAGAATTCCTCAACTGATAATACTTATTCAAAAACAAAGTGAAATAAGATTATCCTTTGCTTGATTCTCAAGATAAAAACCAATAGAATCTTAAATAATAAAAATGTGGGGGTATTTATCAAAAGGAAACCCCATTTGAATTTGACATTGTTTTTCTCTGTGGCTCATCTTCTTGGTAGGTAGCCATAACAATACTTAAATTGCTAACTAGATATCTAATCACTAGCTTGTTTGGGGGTTTGTCACCTCCAACCATTAGTACTTTTATGCTCAAGAATGCCTATGCAAAGATTCAAGAAATGGAGAAGCCTGGCAGCAAAAAATAACGTAAAGTAACATGGAGCAGAGTTAAGAGACCTAATTTCCTATTCTTATTGCATAGAAAAAGGCAGAACAGACTGTCCTGGTTTCCTGAACAAGCCACTCACTTGATATCACCATGCTACTATACCCACTGTGCCTGGCAATACCTGCTTCTCTCAATTTGGCCTAAATAGAATCTCTCCTCTGAAGTTCAGCAACAGTCTCAAGCACAATTAATAACATCCTGTTAAACCCTGTCTTAGTCCACTCAGAATGCTGTAACAAAATACCAAAGACTAGATGGCTTATAAACAACAGAAATTTATTTCTCAGAGTTCTGGAGGTTGAGAAGTCTAAGATCAAGGCACTGGCAGATTCTGTCTGGTGAGGACTTCCTTTTGGTCCTACATGGCTGTTTTCCATCCTCAGTGGCAAAAGGGATAAGGGAGCTCCCCAGAGTCTCCTTTACAAGGGAAGTAATCCCATTCACTGAGGGTCCTAATGACCTCCCAAAGGTCCCGCCTCCTAACACCCTCACATGGGAGTTAGGATTTCAATCTATGAATTTGGGGGAGGAGAACATAAACATTCACAACCATTCTATGGTTGCCCTCTTAGCATTATGCTGTTATTGACTATAGACATTACATTAAATTCACTGAGTGGCATAAGAAAGTCCCTGAGTTGTACAAGAAAATTATTCAAATATTTTTTAAAATGTGTTTGTGGTCAGGCAAACAAATCCCAGCTATTGAGAAAGCAGAGGCAGGAGAATTGCAAATTCAAAGCCAGCTTGGGTAACTTAGGGAGAACCTGTCTCAAAATAAAAATTTTAAAAAGGGTTTGGGATGTAGCTAAGTGGTAGAGAACTTACCTAACATATGCAAGGCTCTGAGGTCAATTCCCCAGTTAAAAAACAACAAACAAACAAACAAACAAAAAACTAGTTTGTGTTACCTGATTGGGAAAATGAGACATGACCTATTCAAAGCCTTAAATCAAATCAGCAATAATGTGTGGGGGCCTTAACCCACTCCTGTTGACTCCTCTGTACCAACAGTCCAGTTGGCTAAGTCTCGGTAAAAGAAAGTCCATCAACCACCAATGAAAAGGAAGAACTACATGGAAAGAGGCAGTGCACCAAGAGCACCAGCCAGAGTCTCCTTTACCAGGATATCCTATGCAGGTTCTCCTATAGGTACTCCTGAAGGCTGCATTCCATTTCCCAGGATGTCCTTTTCCACAATTTGAAGCAGTGATTCATAAATCAGTAGTTAGTTGATCTGGTTAAAATTATCATCAGTTATTGCACAGAGGAGTTTCATTTAAAAAGTCGATTTATGCAGTTCAGATCAATAACTGAGAACTATTACACAACTACAGCTTTCCATCTCCATTATATCATAACCATCCACCTGCCTGCTCATATTTTCTACAAAGGTAGTGATCACTTATAACCCAGAATTACTTTTAACTCCAAGATCTCCAGTTTGAAATTCTTGTTCCCTGATTGCAGCACTCCTGATTTCCACCTGTATATTTCCTCATACCTGCTGGATACTCTCTTTGGGTTCTTCATTGCCTCTAGTCCTCTAGCCCTTCTTCTTTCCTAGTCCACTCACCTCACTCAGCCCCAGTGACATCCCGTCACAAACCTGACCCCTGCCAGCTATTTCATTTCTGCCCTAGCCAGCGCTTCTCGCCCTTTATCCCCTATCCATTTGCTGGGTCCACTTGCCTAGCCCCACCTTGATTACACCTAATCTCATTGTTTTCCTCAGGAGGTACAATGTAGTGCTATGGGAAGTCATAACATATTATAGGACCATTATGATTTCATGCCTTTGAACCTCAACTGAGACTTCAGTATAGCCATCTGGATGTCCCCATCAGCACCTTACACATTGCATTTTAAAACCAAACTTCTACAATACTTCTTTTCGTTACTGGTAGGACCAATCTCCTAGTCACCAAGCCTTGAAATCCCTCCTCCTTCCCTTAACCCAGTTATTAAATCTCTTCTTTATTTTTAAACCCAGCATTTCTCAAACGTGTTCTTTCTTTTCACTTCCCCTACAGACTTGGAACTGGTCCAGTTACACTCATGGTGATAACCTCCTAGCTGATCTTGAATCTTCCAACCTTCAGCCCTAGTTCTATCAAATGTGATTTGGCTAAGTTCAGCTCAGAAAATAACATGCCTTAAAGCCACTGGCAGTCCTCTCCCCTCTGCCAACTAAAGCTCCTATTCCTGAGCGTGGCATTCAAAGCCCCCCACGAACTGTTCCTAATCTGTATCTGCAGGCATCACCCTGCTTGATTTCATGCAAGACAAAGAGAAAGTGAATAGAACAGAACATGTCAGGGTACATACACCCGACATGGTAAGAAAATTCCTGTTCCTAAAACAATATTTTTTTAACAAGCGTCTTGTTAAAGTTTAAAAACCACTGATGTACACCATTTTCCTTCCTAAACATGCACTATGACTTTCTCCTTCATTTAAAATTTATGAAATATTTCAAATGTATGGAAGAATGTAAAGGATAATACAACAATTTGTCATATCTTAAAATGTCATATTTACTTCATATTTTAAAATATATATGTAAATGTACATACAAGTGCATATGTATCTATCTTCCTATCTATCTCTATGTCTATAAAACAGATACAACTGAAACCTAGCATTCCTTCTCTTCCTCCTTAGAAGCAGTCACTATACACTGATTTGTGTAGTTCTCATTACCACTGTTTTCATATGAAATTAGAAGATTATATGTCTACATATAATGATGTAATAATATTATATATCCATGAACAACATTTTAACCTTTGGATAATTTAACCTTTGAGTATTTTAACTTTTATATAAGCTTTGTACCCAACAATCTGTAACCTTCTTTCTTTCACTTACTATATGTTTTGTTTTGTTTTTTTCCAGATGAATTGCTAGATGATTCTCTATTTGATTTACTTTCTCTGCTAAATATCTTCCATTGTGTGAATGTTCCACAAGGTTTTTGTCCATCCTCTTGTGACTAGATATGGAGATTGCTTCTAGTTATTTACTATGACAAAGCTGCAGTATCATAGTAAATAACTTCTAGCTGCATGCTAGAAAAGGATTCCTGTTTAGGTCTTTGCCCAGGTTGTTCTCTTTAACTGGAATGATTTCCTCCCTATTTCTGCCTCAGAAAATGTTATCCATCTCTGAAGTCACTTCTAATATGCTGGTTCTTCCAAGTTTTCTAGTTCACCAAGCTAAAGCAATACCTTCCTCCTTCCATTCTCCCACAACCTTCAGTTTGTATCAATTAGATTATGCTGTCATATACAAACTTGTCCTGTAGTTGTGTGGGTCCATAGCAGGCCATAAACTTCTTATGGACAAGTACTATGCTGCATGATATTAAATTCCCTCTCCTCCCCACTTAGAGCCTGGTACAGATGTTTGCCTAGAATAGATTCTCAATGAATGTGTATTGAATCCACTGAACTTTCCTTCTTTTGTTACTAAGTACTGCTACCACTTTCATGTATACCTAGTAGCTACTACACTCCCATATTATATCATTTCGGCACGAAGATAAAGAAATGCTTGTCTCTCTATCATCAACACTGTATTTTGGGAGAAACTAGAGGTACAGGGATTTCCCTGAGCTCATCTGGGGCTAAATGACTATAGGCAGCTCCCTATGCATAAAGATCAAGGAAAATATTCTTCTTCTGTTATTGTTATCTTAGTACTTAAGATACTGTATTTATGCCAATAATTTTATAAGCATTTTGTTCAGAGCTGGGGATATACCGCAGTGGTAAAGTGTATGCTTAGCATACACAAAGCTCCAGGTTCAATTCCAGCACCAACAAAAGGGAAAAAAAAAGAATTTCATATAGAACTAAAAGAAATCAAACATTGGGCAAATACATTACCAAAAACTGGAATGAGAGGCAATTTTTGAGACTGGTGCTGTTTTTTCAGTAAACCAATGATTATTGCCATAGTAAAGGAAAAAAAATTATATAGAGCACCAGTTTCTATTTCTCCCACCTAGTCTCTGTGACCTTAGTAATTATTTTACTACTTTAGCCTGGAAAGAGTTGCAAACAACCATGTGTCTTGTGAATGGCAGCTGGTGTGACTTCAGATCCTTGATCAGGGAATAGAATGATAAGATGAAGGTGCATGTCCATCCATAGATGTCAGTTCTCTTCAAGTTCAATAAGAGGAGGGGGAGGGGAGACTTATTCCTAATTCCAAAGTAGAGATTTATGTTCACTCTTCTTTTTACCCCACTGAAAAAGTGGGGTTAAAAATTACATTTAGAAAAATCAGCTCAATCATTCAGTGCTACAAGCCTCTTTCAATTTTTTCAGGAGTACAAAGTATTAGCTTAAATGATGGCAACTTGATACCTGTTTATACCAGCCACATAAATTCATAATACAACAGGTCCAGGTCACAGGATTTTTATAAGTGGCTCACAATTCCATGCCATATGATCTACCAGATAGAGAGCAACTGAAATAAGTATACATTTGAGCTACCCTCCCTAGTTGAGTTGACAGAAAGTTCAGCTGACGCTTTGAAAATCCTACTCTTATAAAGAAGTTTAAAATTCATATTGGAAATAAATGTTTTCTCAGATCCCAAGGAACCAAGACTTCTCAGGCTAAAGAACAACATGAAAATTTAGGAATAACTTAAAAATCAAATTCCTGCTTTTTGCTTCTAGGTTATAGTTTGTTTTTAGAAAGTGCCACATAAATGGAAAACCATGTATCCTTACAGTAACACAACCTCAAGTCTCAGATGACATCTGATTATAATCTGTGCAAATGCCTGCTACCAGAGTACCTGGCTTGTTTTTCCAGTCAAGTTGAAATACCTATGTCCAGAGTTTCTACATCAGCTGCCTGATACAGATAGACACCACTGGATCCAGGACATTGCTACCCACAATGGTCCCTGGAATATTTAGACACAGACTATAACAGCAAGTGAAGAAACAAGCAGTTCCTTGCAGTCCTTGCTCAAATCTCACCTTTTCAAAGCAGCTTCCCAACCACCCTCTTGACTTAATGCTGCATTTGTACTCTCCCTGGCCCCTACCCTGCTCTACTTGGTTTTACGTGGTACTTATCGCTTTGTGACAATATATTATTTTCTTTCTCACACTTTTATTTTGTTGAAATATACATAACATGAAATTTACCATTGTAATCATTCTAAGTGTACAATTCAGTAGTGTCAGGTACATTCATGTTGTTAAGCAACCAACAGTATCCCTATCCTGCAAAACAGAAACTCTATCCACATTAAACAATGACTCCTTCTTCCCCCAGCCCCAGCCCCAGCCCCAGGCAAGTACCATTCTACTTTTCATCTCTATGAACTGAAATACTCTGAGGACTTCTAGTCTAGGGTGATGTTTCATTCCCCATCCCAATTCATGCATGTTGTAGCATAATTCAGAATTTGTATCTTTTTAAAAATTTTACTTAAATGATACATTTTAATTATACAGAATAGTGGGTTTCATTGTGGCATATGTACATACATATGGCATAATTTGACCAATTTCGCTCCCCAGAACCGTCCTTGCCCACTCCTCCTCCTTCTCCATGACTCCCTTCCTCGGCCCTTATGATCCCCTTCTATTTTCATGACACCCTTTTCCCCTTTGTTCTTTCTAGCTTTCACATATCAGAGAAAATATATCTTTCTGAGTCTGGTTTATTCTACTTAAAATAATGCTATTAAGTACCATTCATTTTCCTGAAAATGACATAATTCCTTTTTTAAAAAAAATATGTTTCTACTTGTAGTTGGACACAATACTTTATTTTTATTTGTTTTTATTTTTGTGTGGTGCTGAGGATCAAACCAAGCACCTTGCATGTGCTAAGCGAGAACTCTACCACTGAGCCACGACTTCAGCCCTGACAGAATTCCTTTTTTTAAAAAAAATTCCATTCCTTACAGTTGATGAATACCCAGATGGTTTCATAATTTGGCTATTGTGAATTGTGCCACTATAAACATGAGATTGTATGTTAACTTTATCTTTCTAATATATTTTTAGTTGTTGATAGACCTTTAATTAATTAATTAATTAATTAGTTTATTTATTCATTATTTATTTATATGTGGTGCTGAGAATCGAACCCAGTGCCTCACACGTGCTAGGCAAGAGGTCTACCAAAGATTAGTACAGCTGGATCATAAGATAGTTCCGTTTGCAGTTTTGGGAGAAACTTCCCCACTGATTTCCAAAGTAACTGTACATTCCCACTAACAGAGTATAAGTTTTCCTTCTCCTTGTACCCTTTCCAGCACTTATTGTTATGTGTATCTTTGATGAGTTCCATTCTTAGTGGGGTAAAATAGAATCTCAGTAGTAGTTTTGGATTGCATTTCCCTGATGGCTAAAGATACTGAACTTTCTTTCATATAATTGTTGGTCAAGAACACCTCTCCTTTTGAAAATGTCTGTTTATTTCATTGGCTCATTATTAAATGAGTTATTAATTTTTTTAGTATTGAGTTCTTGTGCTCTTTATATAGGAAATTTCTATCTTTTTAAAGACCCAATAAAATTCCATTTTATGCATATACCACATTTTGTTATTTATTCATTTGTCAATGGACAATTGGATTACACCTTTTGGCTATTGTGCTTAATGCTGCTATGAACATGGGTGTATAAATATCTCTCCAAGGGTCTGCCTTCAGTTCTCTGCATGCATACATACTCAGAAGCAGGACTACTGGATCATATGGTAATTCCATTTTTAATTTTTTGAGGAAATGCTATATTGTTTTGTATAGCAGCTACAATCTTTTTTATTCCACCAATAATGTATAAATATTCCAATTTACCCACATCCTTATGCTTATCTCTTATTTTCTATTCTTTTTTAAATAGTAGCCATTGTAATGGTTATGGGGTTAAATTCATTATTTTTATTTAGTATGTTGTCAGTCATTATGTTGTCTGTTCTTCCTAGCCTCACTACTGGTCCAGAATATAGGTCCCATTAACACAGGCATCTTTGTTTTGTTCACTGTGTATCTCCTGCACTTAGAACAATGCTTAGTATACAGCAAGTGCTTAGTATAGACTTCTTGTAAGAATGAGTGAATGGGTAAAAGAAAACCCCATGAAAGTATACCATCCTTTCCTTTCCTGGTTTCTACGGCTTTGATCCTAGGATGTTTACATTTATGTTCCTATGTTACCCTCACACAAGAAATTTAGAATATTTAGAAAGCAATTATCCCTTTAACAAATATTTTCTGAGAGTCTACGACATGCAGTTATTGTATTCATTACTATCAGGTGGAAATCCTGAAACACATGGAATCTAGTGTTTTTGCAGAGCTCAAGAAATTTATAGGAAAATCAAAGAGAAAATATGAAATACATAGAAAACTTAGTAATAGAATGGGGCATATTCAATATCCACTTGATATCCCCCCTCAGCTATAACAACGATATCTTAAAATGAACATTTCCCAAAGAGAATCAAGCTTGCCTTACTAACCCTACTTCTGTCCTATGTTCCTTGCTCATGAATAAACTGCTACATCCAGGTATTCAAGCTAGAAACCAGAGATTTATTTTTCCTTCTGCTCCAACTGGTACTCCCTTTTGCCCAACTGTTGATAATGATTACTTCTATGACTTGATTCACATATATTGAGCACTTACTCTATAAAAAGTTCTAAGTTCATTGCCTATGTTAACTTATTTATTCCTTGCAAGTAGATGAAATAGGATTTACCATTTTCAGCTATGATACAGATGAGGAAATAGGTTAAGTACATTGCCCAAGGTCACTCAGATAGAAGAGGATAGACCTAAGAATCTGTACCCAGGTAGTCTGGCTCCAGAGCCTATGCCCTAAACTTTTGTGCTATTTGGGAAATACTTTCTGTTTCAAACTGGTTTATTGGAAACCACTCTAAGATATCTGAGTCCACTTTCCAAAATGAGTAAGTGCATACAATTTTGATAATATAGAACCATCCAGATCCTTCATCTCCATTATGCAACTTGGCTAATGGAGATATCAATAGTCAAGAAGATTGGGTAGGTCTAGGATCTTACTGGGAACTTGCTCTTAAAAGTTCTATCAGCAATTGATTTTCCTGCTTTGATGTTTTTTCTTTGAAACAGAATATGTCAGTAAAAGTTAATTGAAAACTGTTTAATTAAAGCTATAGTGTAGCAAATATAGTCATTGATATCAACAAGGCACATACATTATAAACACCATTAAAAATGGACAGCTTGGGGCTGGGGATGTGGCTCAAGCGGTAGCGCGCTCGCCTGGCGTGCGTGCGGCCCGGGTTCGATCCTCCAGCACCACATACCAACAAAGATGTTGTGTCCGCCGAGAACTAAAAAATAAATATTAAAAATTCTATCTCTCTCTCTCTCTCTCCTCTCTCACTCTCTCTTAAAAAAAAATGGACAGCTTTTTCTCCTTGGAAGTTGTATTGATCTTAGAGGCAAAGTGGGATGGAAGGCACAGGTCCCAAGTCCTATTCTTGTGAAATTAAATGAAGCACAACTTAAAAATAAACCACAATCCTTCTGGCACCAGCAGTGCCATCTGTAAAATGAAAAAAAAATAATAAAGGCTCACAAATTGGGATTTCTGAATTAAAATTGAAAAAGATGAATGTAACTGCAAGTATTAGGATGATTACAGGTACAGCAAGAGTCACTTTTGAGTTTTAACTCATTAAGTGCCATCATTCCAGATGTGGATACATACAAAAACTTACATTGAGCAACAAATATACAACTTATGGTAATTGTTGAAATAATTATTATATTCTTAGAATTATGGGTTTTTTTTGAGGAAAGTAATAGGTGAATGAATGGAGTGCTTGAAAATATATATAAAGGGCACCTAAACTCTAGATTATGATTTCCAACCTATTTTAATGCACCTGAGTCAATTTCATTGGAATATTTGCAGAATTGAAAACTAGGGACTTAATGGATTAAGTTTATTAAGTGTTTTATAGACAATATTATATCATTTTGCTATCACCTTAACATACAAATATGATACATTTTGCCAGATGTGGTGGTATATGCCTGTAATCTTAATTTCCCAGCTACTCAAGTGACTGAGCTTGAAGCCAGTATGGGCAATTTAGTGAGACCCTGTCTCAAAATTAAAAAGGGTTTGGGATATAACTCAGTGGTACAGTGCTTTCCTAGCATGAGTGAGGCCCTGAGTTCCATCCCTAGTACACCCTCACCACCACAGATATATTTTTAAAGCCAAAAGGGGACATTTTAAAGCCTCCAACGTGACTTTAGCAAACAAAGGATACAGTGCTAGCAAGAAGCTATTTGGGCAAATGCACAGATCATTGGAGCTAGGAAGAGACAAGCACTCTGTGTTACCAGAAAATTCAAGGTCAGCATTTGCAGTTTCATTTCCATCACCACAGCACTCTCTTTGACAAAGAATCGTCATATCTACTGAAAAGTTGCATTCACCAACCAACTCGCTCTTTTAGCCTCACCCACCACTCGTCTCTCCAGGGAATTCAGTTACTTCAACATTCCTCTTTTTATGTGACATCCGAAAAGATGCAAAAAGTAATAATAGTAAGCAAGAAGTGATTTCTTCTAAAGTATGAGTTTTAGATAAAAATTAATACGTAAAAGTATATCTTTACTGGGGAGTGGGGGAGTCTAAATCTCACCTGATTTTTAAAAACTACCCTTAAAATACTTGGTCAGCATAATGCATTGTCAGATCTATATGGGGTTTTCACTCCTCCCTTCCCTAACCCCCAATATAGAGTTGAGACTTCTAAAATGGACAAACAGCTGTGTCCATTCTTGCTGTCAAATCAGACCGTTCAAAAACAGTGCCTGGGTTTGATTTTTCCTTTAAAAGAATGTGCTGTTAGTCAAACAACAAAAGAAAAACACTGGTGCACACATGGCCTGATCTTAACCAGGCAGATGACAGTGTGGCATCCTCTGTCAATCTTTCTGGAGACAGGCAGGCCTGGAACAGACTGTGCAGCTTCTGCCTGCACAGTTTATCAACTGGAAATTATTTCTGGTGACTATGGTTTCCCCTAAGCCATTCTTACTACCCAATACATTAAGTATAACATAGTCATGAACATTAAAAACATCTTCTGTCAAGGAAGTTCTGTTATTCCTAATACCTTCAGATTTCTTCAAAAATCAAGAGAATTATGTGAATTGAGAATGAGTTAGTTAAAACTAGGGCTATGGTTCTTACTTTCTCCTCTGATTAAACTACAATGAATCTAAATTCAGCTCAATACAATACCTAATACCAGATTAGGAACTCATTAGGGACAGGCTCTGGTTTTGATTTCCTTTTATTTCCTTTGACCACTGCATTAAATATTCCTTTTCTCCCAAAATAAGAATGACTTTATTACTTACTGGCTTACCAGCCAACATACAAACTCAATGTAGGGCCTACTATGAGGCAAAAGGGAGAGTTTGACCTCCAAATCCTCTAGTAACCATCAGTGTTTAAAACATTTTCTCTTGTCATCTGCTTCCCAGAAATAGTTTGGTATCTTTGAGTGATAACATTTCCCTTTCCTTTGATCTGATTCATAGTCAAGAAGAGAACCATTTAGAGACCTACTGTGATCACAGGCAAAAAGGCTCACAGAATTTCATTATGGAAAGAGCTATCCAGACCCCTTATTTAGGAAATGGCAAATATATTTCATCATTCATGCCAACCCCTATTGCTCAATGATAAGCCTGGAATAATGTATTGAGGGGCATTCTGGCCTGGACAGGGGCTCAGATGGAATGTCTAACACAGGCTCCTTAAGGGAGGCCAGGCTCAAGAGAGAGCTGTGGCACTGAGCCATAACTTGCCATCCCTGAGTAAATACTATAGAGAGCCAAATGGCTTGTGTTCTACTGTTTTTCCCACTAGACTTTTTTTTTTTTTAAAGTAGAAGTATCAATAATGAAAACCTAAAAATACTTGCAGCAGGAAATGTTAAGGAAAATACATGGTCCCTGAAAAGAACACCATCTGAGAGGTCTGTGTTGGCATATTCCCATGAAGGGACAAAGGTGGAATTTCTGGGTTCTTCCTCAACCGTGATAAGTACTACACCTTAGTGCTCCACAGGTAAAAGAATGAAGAAAGAGACAGGTAGTTCTCCAGAAGTTACATGGCTTCTGTGATGGGACTGGTCTGGAAAGAGGGAAGGAAAGGAAACCGAGGCTTAAGAATCAGGCAAATTTCAGTGGTTCCAATGAGACAGAAAAGCATTAAGCAGAAAAGTCAATATGATATTTGTTTTGAAAAGAAAAAAAATGGAAAAATCAGTTTCTTGAACTGGAACTAGCAAAACTCTTTTGACCAATTAATAAATAGTATTTACTTGCTTTCTGCTCTGTTCTTAACATTTGATGGCTGAAGTGGATGGATGTAAGACAAAAGACATGCCTACTTTCACAGATTATCTAATTTCTCTTTCACTCTTCTCTTTATAGCAAGCTTGGGTGCCAGGGGCTAGGTCAGATCTCCGGGGAGGCAGAATTAAGCTCCCAATGTATTCTTGGTGTTGTCAACCAACTGGCTCCCAGGTGAGAAGAACATTTTTGGCAGCAAAAGCAGTACACAGCAGATGAGAGACCTTAAGAAAAGGCAAGGGACAAGAGGCAGGCACGTGGTTCTGGAGACAAACACAATTAGCTGTGCTAGAAACAAACTGAAAAGACTCAGTGGGGAGATTTTGATTCCTTCTGCTAAGAGAGCAAACCAAAGAAAAATTCATTTCAAAAAAAGCTTTCTAGCTCCCTAGTAGCTGTCACCCAATGACAGTCACATTTTCTGCTGAGTCCTTTTTCACTGTGGATTATTTCTCCAACATTCTTCAAACAATGTAAAAATAATGGTTTGACTGCTTTGTCAGTTTTCCTGCCTAAATAGAATCCATTATTCTTTCAAGCTAGTCTTTTTATTCCTGGAGATGACCACTCAGGCTTTTCATAGTCATTCGGTGCCTTTGTACCTAAGACCCATTTTGCAGCAATGCTGGGGTGGCTGAATTCATGGAAATTAATAGTCATGTCTCTGGGAGTTTGCTTATAGTCCCAGGATCCAGTTCTATAGTTTGAGGATTAGCTACAGCAGAAGGGATCCAGTGACAACCATAGGGCACAGGACAGGCTCTGGAGTTAGGCAGTTTGGGTGTGCATGTTGTCTCTGCCTCTTACAAGTCGGGTGACCTGGGTAAGTCACTTAACCTCTTTGTGTCTCATGGTCCTCATCTGTAAAACAGAGATGAAAATGGTACCTCACCAATAGGATTGTTTTGAAGTGTAATAAATTATAATAAGAGCCCTTATCTTTTAGAATCACATTCTCAAATATTCACAAATACTATATCTGAGATTAGCTTCAAAATAACCTGGAGGTAACGTATGCACAAAGGTATGGCCATGGATTGATAATTACTGAAGTGGGAGGATGAGCACCTAGGGGCTTATTATACCATTCTGTCCACTTCTGTCTGTCTGAAAATTTCTATAGTGTGAGAGAGAAGAGAGAGAGCAAGAAAAAGACTATAGTAAAACTCTTAGCACACAACGTGTGCTCAATAAATAGAATCTGTTATAGATCAGGAAGGGTTTTAAAGACATTGTTCCCAGGTCACACAGGCATCATGAGACTAGCCTGCCTCTCTAGAGACATGCATGGGTCACCAGCATGAGGCAGAAAGGTAAGATACACTGAGAACTTCACTGTCACTCAAGGCCATCCATGAGTGCCCAATCTTTCACCATCAAAAATAAGAATAAAAAGTTGTTATTAGTTCTCTATGCTTTGGAAGTTTACTAAATCAACCACATTCATTAAGTATTTATTAGCCCATTTTGGCAGTGGGGGTGGTATTATAGAGTATTGAACTCAAGGGCACTTAACCACTGAGCCACATTCCCAGTCCTATTTTGTATTTTATTTAGAGACAGGGTCTCACTGAGTTGCTTAACACCTTGCTTTTTTGCTGAAGCTGGCTTTGAACTCTCGATCCTCCTGTCTCAGCCTCTTGAGCTGCTGGGATTACAGGTGTGCACCAACGTGCCCAGCTACCCCATATTTTTCACAGACACACACAATCACAAGTTAGCTGTAGATGAGCTGGTGGGTGACTCCAAACTGAGCTATCACCCCAGCCCGAAGAAAAACACTTCTTAATTTTCATGATCTGTTAGCAATTTGCCACACATACACATGGATTTGTAGGCATATGAAATAATGAAAAAAAATTTTTAATGAACCCACTCTAAACCCTAGGTTTATGCCTCCAGTAGGTTCGGGGATAGCAATTCAGAGTCAGCCCCAACTTCTGAAATTTCTTAGGGTAATGAGCTGGACAGATAGAACTAATCTCCTCCTAACTAATCCCAGGCTAGATATTAAGGGAGCCCTTTATTAAATCAGGATTCCCAAACTCTATTTCATGGCCCCTCACAAACAAGGAACTTGCCATTCCAGCTCTGACACTAATTCTCATAGCCTTGGGTTGGCCACTTCATCTCTGTTTTCTCATTTGCAAACCCTCCCAAGGTCTTTGCAGGGATTAAAGATAAAGCAAGTAAAGTACATTGTATAATAACTGGAACATAGTAATTGCTCAAAACATAGTAATTGTTCTATGTCTCTGGGAGTCTTTATGTATGGTTATATTATTATCACTTTTGGAATTTTATTAGTATTTAGACCCCAAGGTTCTCCAGGTCATGAGATGGATCACCACATAATTAGAAACAGTTCAATATTTTCCTTCTATTTCATGTGACAAAATTTTGATGCAGGTGCATTGTCTTCTCCATAGAGCTGTGATATATGGATAACTATGTTATAACCATCCATACATATATCCTATCCTATGTATGAATCACATAGCATAAGACATATAAATGTCCTGTAAATGTCTTGTGACATTATCTTTTAAACTGAAAGAAAACTATAAGAAGTAAAAAAATAAAGAGAAAAGTATGATCCAATTCAAGTCCAGCAAGACTATTGTTTTTATTATGGAATGCTTGTTGAATGTCACTCTCTATATATTGCTAAGCATGTCAGTGGATGGGAGAAGTATAAATAATAAAGCTGGAAATCCCTTAGCAAAGACTTTAATGGTCTTTGGGTTCTCTACAAAGGAAAGTAAACCTTATATACTCTTCTTAAAATCTTGATGTCATCCCTTACCTCTATTATACATTAAAATTCATCATAATTATTATTAATTTGTTCATTCCACAAATACTGCTCTGATGTGGTATTGAATTCTCCACACACAGGAAAGTAGGGATAGTCTAAGAATAGTCTAAGAATAGACTATTGAAGCTTATGGTACTTTCTCAGACCTGCAGAGAAGAAAATATCCCTTCAATCATGGCTCAGTTCAACCTGATCATCTAACTCAGTTGCTAATGCAGCAAGAAGACTCCCCACCTTTGAGGAAGGGACATTTTTTAAATTTACATGAGATCACATGAAGTCTAACTCATCCACTATAAGCTTCTGAGCAGGTAATTAACTGATGCCCTCCAACTTACAAAGGGCTTGAGATTTGCTTTGCCCTGGTGGTGTTAGTCCTGCATACAAGCATTAAAAAGTCATGATAATTACTTTCTCCACCCATTTTTTGAAGCAAAGTATCATCTTTAAAACCCACCTCCAAACTGTAACCTCCATACAGCAGGGATTATACTTTTGCTTATCATTTCTTCCCCGTGTTTAGCACAGACCCCTGTACCTGCTGGCTTCAGTATTTGATAAATAAATGAATGAAAAGGTATCCTCTGGTTCCTAGACCACTGGCAAGTCTACCAAGATATCACTCCACAAGGGTTAGTGTTCAGGTTTCTCTTCAGCTAAGTCTACCCAAGTCACAGCATGAATTTCAATGATTCACAGCATTAGGTATCACAAACAGCATGGACAAGTGCCACAAAATAGGTCTGAGTAACAGAGGGGTTCTCTCTCTCAATCACTGGAGGGTAGAAGACTCCAGACACACAAGGAAAGCTGAATGAAAGCTTCAGGTAGTAGGGCCATTTTCTTCCTCCTTAAGAACCAAGGAGTCTTGGGGCTGAGGATATGGCTCAGCGGTAGAGTGCTCACCTCGCATGTTCAAGTCCCTGGGTTCAATCCTCAGCACCAAATATAAATAAATAAAATAAAGTTATTGTGTCCAACTACGACTACAAAAAATAAATATTTAAAAAAAAAAAGAAACAAGGAGTCTTTTGTTTTATTGTACTAGAGATTGAACCCCCAGGTACTTTACCCCAGAGCTACCTCCCAAGCCCATATTATTATTATTATTATTATTATTATTATTATTATTATTATTTAATAATAGTGAGACAGGGTCTCATCAAGTTGTTTAGGGCCTCACTAAGTGACTGAGGCAGGTCTTAAACTCGCAATCCTCCTGCCTCAACCTTCCTGGGACAAGTGTATACCATCATGTCTGATAAGACCAGGAATCTTAAATCTAGAGAAATGCCAACATGCTCGTACTAAAGCAATTGAGAATTTTATTTGAGTAAAGTCTACTCTACTCTTTGCGTAAGTCACAACTCTCTGCATATCAGTTTCCTCACCTGTGAGATGGGACTAATAATATATGTATTTCACAGGGTTGTTCTGAGAATTAAATAAAGTAATATAAATACATTTCCTGACACTGATAAATGCTCAGTTAACAGTAATTATCTTGTAATGCTGAAGCCAGACTCATATTCTACTTGTAGCTCCATTCTTTCTCATAGAGTCTGCTAAATCAGAAGAGGCGGAAAGATATGATGGACAGAGCCCTGTAGCAGTCATCAGAAGCCCTGGGTTCAAGTTCCTGTTTTTTCCATTTTCTTTTTAATAATTTTAAAAATAATTTTTATAGTTGCCAATGGACCTTTATTTTATTTATTTATATGCGGAGCTAAGAATCGAACCCAGTGCCTCATGCATGCTAGGCAAGCACTCTACCACTGGGCCACAACCCCAGCCCCTGTTTTTGCCATTTTCTCTTATGACTTTGACAAATTTCTTACCCTCTCCAACTTCAAGTTGTAAATTCATCATCTGCAAAAAATAAAAATAAAAATCAATATGATGGTATCTGCTCTTGGATGTCTCATAGGATGGTAGCAAAGATATAATTGACAAGATATATGAAAACACTTTGAAAACTATCCTGCAGCTAAACACACAGATGTACTGAACAAGGTAAATTTATCAATATTAATTAAACACTGCTAAAACTCTAAAACAATGGTTTTTTTTAAACTTCTTTATACTATACCTCATCTAAAGCAAGCCAGCATACACCCATCACTAAAGCAAAAGCTTAACAAAACAATGCTTTATTCTGATATTTCAAATTCTATTCTCTTTTCTCTCCTTTTTAAATGCTGGTCCTTAATTTCAGAAGGCAGTGGTTTTTGTCCTTCAACTTTCAACAGGCATCAGAATCATCTGAGAAGCATTTAAAAAATCTGATGCCCAGGCCCTACCCACTGAGACTGCATCAGTGGTTTGAGGTGGAGTTGGGGCAGCCCCAGGTTATCCTATTATACAGCTCTAATGGTTTCTAGCTCACGGCCAAATAACCACTGTTATTTAGTCTCAGTCTGCTAAACACTCTGTGGCCTGGAGTTTGCCTCACCTCCACCCCCATCTCTGTCCTGAAGATCAGCATGTTACTGTGAATTGATTACTCACTCATATGGCTCCAGGGTGGTGAGGAAAAACAGAAAGAAATGGAGATTAAAGTGGAATCTGGGCTTTCCCCTCTCAGATGGCAGGATAATGCCATGCAAAACAAAAACAAACGTAGATTGGAATATTTTGTTAAAAGTAAGGAGATCCCCTGCAAGAATTCTGTGCTCAATACAAGGAGCTAAAGAAAAACTGAGAGAAACTGCCAGTCCTCCTTGCCTGCTCACACAGCAGAGGAAGCTCACACCAAGAGTAGACAGGGATCTGAGAAGAGCCTTCTGTAGTCTGGGAGATAAGCTCAGTGAGAAGGAGCACCATAGCCTGGCTGTCTCCTTCTTCCAGGTGTAGCCCAGATGGAAACAGAAAACTTCATCCTCGGCTCATCTTTCCTCTACACAAGACAAGTCTGAAGAACTGTCCTGTTCATTTGGTTGGGGTGACCTGCAGACCTTATCTAGCTGTTGGTAGAACCTGGGCCAGAATGCAGAAGGAACAAGAAGTATATTCCTCTGCCCTACCTTTGGACCCAAGGATAGATCAAGAAACTTGGCTTCTTTCTGTACATAATGGGTTAAAAAAAAAAAAACAAAGCTATATCTGAAGCATAGTCCCTAGGTCTTAACCCAGATCTACAAACCAGTCATAATACTAAGAGTAACCATTTAATAAGGACCTCCAATGTGTTCAGCACTTCATAAACACTATCATTTAATTTCACAATATCTCTGCAGATGTGCATGTTATAGATGTTCAGGTTGAATAATTCATCTAGATAGTACAGTCAATACCTGGGTGCCAGGGTGCTAGCACAGGTTAATCCTCACCCCAAATCCCAGGTTCTAGGCCAGGGTTTCTCCACACCACTGACCAGAGTGTCCTTTATTGTTAGGGGCTGTCCTGTGCTTTCTAGGACGCCTAGTAGCATATCTGGCTTCCACCCATTAGATGACAATAACATCCCTCCCTACTCCAGTTACAACAATAAAAAATGTCTCCAGACATTACTAGAAATCTCCAGGGGGTGGGAAAGATCAACGTCTCTCTTCATGAAGAACCACTGTGGTGGGATAAACCACCCTGTATATTATGTTCCATACTTGACAAGTACATAAGTCATCGTTAAGAAGAGAAAGCAAGAACCACACACAACCCTTCAGGAAAATATTGCTAGAGTTACAATTCAGTAAGTACTTTCATAGATATCACTTCTTTTCATAGCATCTAGATACACAGAGATCTCATCCTAAAAGAGTTAATCAACCTCAAAAATATTAACACTCTCAGGGCTGGGGTTGTGGCTCAGTGGTAGAGCATTCATCTAGCACGTGTGAGGTCCTGGGTTTGATCCTCAGCACCACATAAAAATAAACAAACAAAGTAAAGGTGTGTGTACAACTAAAAAATAAATATTTTTTAAAAATATTAACACTCTTGAGAGATCTACCTGTTTAGACTTCTCCAGGAAATTGAAAGAAAAGAACTTACAGTGAAATCCATAGTAATGCTCAGCCCTATAAGCCATTAGGAGAAAAACCTTTGGCCAACAATGTACAGTCATGAGAGAGCACATTATGTGAACTTCTGGAGGTCAAAGCCTGTGTCTTGTGTCTCTCTCCAACTCTAGCACTTGCTAAAACCCAGGGAACTCTCATAAAAGGTTGAGTATTTCATGAAACACAACCTGTTTCATAGCAATCCCTTAACATCTGATTAAAATTAGCATAAAATTGTTTTTCATCTTGCTAACATATCTATATATTAAGTAAAATACATAAATTTGAAAAAATTCACACCAAGATTTACAAAAGAGCTGAGAATTTAGTGACAAGCCATTCTTCCATGTCCTTTAAAAAAACAAAGCCTAGCAAACTCATGTTTTAACTAAAGGGATGTTTACTGGAATCATCCGTTTCAATATATGGCAAGAGAATGATAACTATTTCATTAGAAAAATATTTTCATTGGATCAGGGAAAAAATTATAGTAGAGGCTTTAAAACTCCTTTTTCCTTCAGATTTTAACTACCATACCAAACTGTAATGCACAGTCCTAACTGGTATATTCATTTTTAAAACATCAAGATTCAAAATAAAGTAACTAACTGGTTGTTTTTAAGGTTGCCCTTTAAACACTCCTAAAATGATAAAAGGATAAAAACAAAATATTATCATGTACATATTCAGTTGTTACAACTCAGATAAAAGGAAAATCGTTACTTGAAAAATTATAAGTTTTCACATGGATTCAAAGAAATATTTATATAAAGCTACCAATAAATAATTTTAATAATAAAAATAGACCCTCTATACATTCATTATATGTCAGGCACCAAGCTAGGTATTCTACATGTATAAATCTTATTTAATCTTTATCACAACCCCATGAGACACATAACTATTAGTAACTTCTTTTTAAGGTAAGAAAACTGAGGCTGAAAGAAGTGAAACAACTTGTCCAAGACCACAGCTAGATCAGATTTGAGCCATGACTGCCTGAAAATTTATGACATATAATCTAAAAGGGGGGGGTAGAATTTATGGAAATAGAAGAAAAGCTGCATGTTCAGTTAATTTCTCATGTTGCATGGCCTAGAATCCTAAAGTTGAAAGGACTTTTCAGAAATCATTCTTTTCCACTTGCTTCTGTAAAATTCTTTCATATGAAGACTCAATCACAAGGCATTACTTGGAATAAGTGGCTTTCTGAGTATCTTTTTTGTGTGTGAGAAAACAAGTCTCTTATTTGTTTTGCTTTCTGAAAATATGCAGTAATGGAAACTGCCTAGCAAAGAATATCAAGAAGGGGAAAAGAAAGGTTTATTTCCTCTAGCCCAATATGCCATAAAGTATAACAATAAACTGATACAACCAGGTTTTATTCTCACACATACTAGAGCATAAATACCCAAGTGAGGATTGTACTTTGGAGTAATTATTTTTCCCATTCTGAAAACATATACATTTTAGAATTACCAGCCCTTCGTGAGAATTTTCATTATTTTAATGGGCACACTTTATATTATAACCTCAATTCTCTACTCCAGAAGCCCAAGTTGGCCCCACTAGGTGTTTGGCTCCTTCCCAACTGAAGAAGGTTGACCATCACTGAGGCAATTTGGTAAATGTGCTGCAAACTCAGAAGGCAACTACAAAGCAGGAGCTCCAAAATTATTCCCAGCAATGACAGCATCACTAAGATTAGTACGTGGTTTGCCAAGAGGAGATATCTGAAAGGGAGAAATACTCATCTGAATGTATAAATACTGTTATATTTATTTTAACATTTGGATAAAGAATTGGAAGCATCAGCCAGCTTTATGCCCAAGTGAATAAATATGCTGCTGCAATGATAATGCAGATTTTTGGTGCAAGATTCTGACCACTTAATAACACATATACCTCCTTAATGAAACAAAACTTGTCTTAAAATGATACTTGCAAAATGAATACTTCCCTTTCCCTTTAACTTGCATAATTACTGAGGAGATTTCCTTTTTATGAAGAAGCTGGGGAGATCAGAACCAGCAACAAATGCTAGTGGCCAAAACCTCCCTCCTAGAAAGTTCATCAATCTCAGTGTGTGTCAGAAGATGGACCTATACACTTAGCACAGAAGGAAGAAAGGAGAGAACACCTTTTCTCTGTCCCAAACCTAGGTATCTTGCAATGAATAAATCCACTTAATAGGATTCACAGACCCTGGGTCTTCCTGAGTAGCTGTTAGAGCAAATAAACTAATTACAATACACAATTAGCAATATACGATATATTAATAAAAGGTAGTCAAACATTATTTAAATAATTGAAGGGAGTTGTGCACCCAAGACAACCGAAAATAAAAAAATAAACTATCAGATCAAGCTCTGCCATCTGATCGTTTTTATATACACACTTGGTTACCCCATCCCATTAAGTGCTAAGGCCAAGCAGTCTGGCTCTGTTTCAGTTGACTTGGCCGAGGGTATAGCAGCTCAGGGATGGGTACAGGCTGTGGCTGATCTTAACAGGGCAGTCAAGGGCAGTCGACCGTCCATACAGGCAACTTCCTATTAACTGCAGTAAAGAGAAGCTTCACTGATACAAACAATCCCAAACTACAATACCTCGTGTTTACTGGGCTGTGGAATGTAGTGCATTTGTGGGCTGGTGTGTGTGTGTGTGTGTGTGTGTGTGTGTGTGTGTGTGTGTTGTCGGTCTCCTCCAGTTTTTACTCCAAAACAGCCTCTGAGGAAGCAGAGGAGCAAGTAGTGTGTGTATCTAAAAATTACACACACCTTTATTATATGAGTTACGCCTAAGGTACACATACTATAGATATTATCTGTTTATTTGAAATCTCACTCCTTAACTATTATTTCTGATCGGGTCCCTGGAATAAATAATTTTTAAGCCAGGTCAGAAATATAGGGTGCAATTTAGAGCAAGATAAACAGCCCAATCCAGACCGCAGGTCTCCTTGGCCTTCCTCCTGTCCATCAGTACCAGGGGCGCACGCAGCTACACAGCAAGCTGTGATGCTCTGGCCGCCTCCAGGTCCTCACACCAGGGCGCCCACAGGTAACTAACTCCCAGTAGGTTCCTAATACTCCTGGAGGTCTGAGAGCGTTGGGTCCCTACTCTTCTGTCTCTGGAGTTACCCATTCTTCCTCTCTCCAGCAGATGCCCTCTCGAGGTGTCAACGACCTGGTTCCAGGAGAGGACTGCTTTCTCATGGCTGACAGGTTCCCGGTGTCCCAGCCCCACTAGCCACTTCCGACACCCAGCCGCGGCATTCTCCACCCTCCAACCCCACCCACCACCCCGCCCATAAACCAGCCGCCCCCGATTCTCAACACAGCTCCGATCTTTGCACCCATCACTTCCATCTTCTCGGAGAAGAACCCCCATATTTCCAGCAAGAAGCTACACGCACCGCCCAACCCGGGCTCTTTCCAGGGCTCCCTCCCTCGAGTCCCCCCTCCCACCCCGTTCTTCTTCTCCGGGCACTCCCCCTCTCGGGTTCAGTTCCCCTCAGTCCTGCGGAGGGCGCCCCAAGAATGCCGGCAGGGCGCCCCTCGTTCCGCCCTCCCAATCTTCCGCGTGTCGCGATCCTGACATCTACCCCATCCCCAGTTCTCAGGACTCCGGCTCCGTAGCTCCCAAATATCACAGACAACCCCCCCCCCCACCCCAGCCTTTCCGAGCTCTGGGCTCCCCAACACCACAGTCTTGCCCAGTATTCTGCCTTCTAGGTTCGGTTACTGAAACTCTCCAACACCGGCGTCCTAACCCTCGCCCCGGGTTCGGGTTCCCCAACATTGCGGTTCTGGACCCCCCTTCAGCCTCTAGTCCTGTAACTCCCCAATGGCGCGATCCTGCCGTCCCCGCCTCCTGAACTCGGGCCCGAGGCTCTTCAGCATCCCTGTCCTGATCCCCAGCCCTGCCCGCTCTTCGCCTTCCGCGGCGGGACTCACCCGCAGGGGCGGCGGCCGAGCGGGTGCGCGCAGCCCGGCCGGGTCCAGCCTGCACTCCCAGCTCAGCTCCCGGTTGCCAGCCTCCTGCAGGCGACTGACTGCCGAGGACTCAGCACGGGGGAGCGGCCGGGAGGAGGAGATCTGCGAGCGCTGGCTCCGCCCCTTCTCGGCCCCGGGGCGGGATGCGCAGCCCAGCGCAGCCCAGCGCAGCCCCAGCGCACACCCGACTGCAGCCGCCACTGCTGCCAAGGAAGTTGACTGACGCTGCTTCCTTCCATTGGGGGTTCAGACTCTTGTAACCACCTTTGCAAGGAAAAAAAAAAAAAAAAAAAAAAACCCAACAACAACAACAATCCGTGGGTTGAGGATAGGACCAGCCAACCGCACTTAAGATTCTTTCCAGGAACCCATCCCAGGGGGCTGTTTCCCAAATCTCTCGGGAGGGGAAACAACAAACTTAAGCTGCCATTTCAAGACTGATTTAAGTCCTGGCCTTCATTCTTTCACCGTCCTGTTGTGAGCATTGAGGATCATGCCAATGAAATAAATCATGCTGTAACACATCACGAAGGCCTTTGCAAACACACGCGTGCAAGGCTCATCACACAAACCCACATCCTACACCATCAGGCCAAGAAACCCACTTCTACCAACCCATCTTCCATATAGAGAACTCCATTAGGTCCTGGCACCAGTGACCCGACTTGCCCCTCACCCACAATGCTCTATTTTCCCATGAGAAAAATACACTTAAGTAGTAGGACCATCAGTTAACCAATCGAATCGGTTTTGCTGTTACAGAGCAGTCTGTATTTTTTAAAGAAAAGAAACGGATCCAATCCTGAGGAGATGGGCTGTATTAATGTTACTATAGGGGTTCCACCCACCTCATCTCACTGTTCTGTGACAGGCCTAATTTTGGTCCGTTGATTCCTAGAACTTTTCCCTTATACTACCTTGTTTTAGTGACACGTATAACTACATTTCACACTTTTTATAATGTTTTTCCTGTTCAAAACATTTTTAAAGTCATTATTTGATTTATCCTCAGCAAAACATCATGAAACAAAGAAAGCAGATTATCTAACAGGACTATTTCAATTCCATAAATGAAGACATTTTAGACTGAGCAGTTACTTGGCAGGTTTGAAGCACAGTCAGAATCAGGAAAATTGTCAGGGAACTTCTTCCATATCCTCAAAAATATGGGCCTTTAACCTTAGTTGGCATTCATTTGTTTTTAAGCCAAGATTACAATTGTACAACAGAGTTGATGAAGAGAAGGTGAAAACTCCCTCCTCTGCCACTCTGAGCCTCTCAAGAAACAAAATTACAGGCCAGGAAATCAGAAGTCCTATTCACAGTCTCAATCCAACTACAATGATCTATCCAGTAAGAACAGAGGAGCTGTGAAACACATTGCTGATGTTCTTGCATGTTTTTTTTTTTTTTCCTCCAGATTTCTCTATCTGGTGTATGAAGTTTTACTAGGAGACTAACAAATCCTCTAATCCCTTTTCAACTGTTCTTTTTCACCTTTTATCAAAAGGCAGGTGTAAGCCTACATGTAAAGTGTAATGGATGTCAGGCATTGGTATCTATGTCAGAGAAAGTTCTGTTTACCAAATGAAGCTATCTGGAGCCACTAAATTAAGAATAGTAATTTCTCCTAGAGCTTGGTGTCAAACACCTGAAATCCCAACTACACCAGAAACTGAGGCAGTAGGATTGCAAGTTTGAGGCCAGCCTGGACAGCATAGTAAGATCCTGTTTCGAAATTTAAAAAAAAAAAAAAAAAAAAAAGGAAAGGGCTAGGAATGTGGTTTAGTGTGGGAGACCCTGGGTGGGGGTGGGGGGCAGGGATAAAACAAAACAAAACAAAAAAGTAGGCGCTTTATGCCTGTTAAAATTACTTGGTTTCCTAATCTCAGTGACTCAGGAAGCTGAGACCTGAGGATCACAAGTTCCAGGACAGCCTCAGCAATTTAGTGAGTCCATAAGCAACCTAGTGAGAACCAGTCTCAAAAGAAAAAAAAAGGACTGGTGATGTGACTCAGTGGTAAAGTACCCCTGGGTTCCATCTTTAGTACCCAAAACAAAAAAACCCTACTTGATTTCCAAGCAAGCCCCTTCCATTTTCCACTGTAAGGTGATAGCCTACTTCACTTTAGGCGGAAAGTAATATTTTGGTAATTCTGGAAAAAAGAGTTCTAGAGTGATTTTTGAATGATAATTTATTATTATTTCTATTTTTGAATAATAATTAAAGCCTATTAATCCTGCATAAAAAAATCAGGATGTTCTTTGGTCTATGGAAGGAAATGCACTGCCAAACCTCTCTCCATGTAACTTTCCAATTGTGAAATAAAATTTGACCTGGGATTTTTCTTAAAAAAGCTGGAAACAGGCAAAAAAAAAAAACATCTTGGATATTGCAGTATGTTCTCAATAAGAAGGCTGACCAGTCACCACTTCCCTTTCAGATTGCCCTTGAAAGCCACAGACATGGGCAACATGCAAAATGATTTTTAAAAAGATATGCAAAATTAAAGAGTTATTTTGTCCCTATCTCTAACAAAATAATTTGGTCTATTTTTTGTTGTATACATACTAGACTGACATTGTTTTTTATAATACTTTTACTTTGTGTTTACATGGCATCCCTTTCCAAGGAGCTTCAAGTGCATGTGATGGCATCTTGTTACTAAATTTCATACATTCATGTGAAGTACAAAGGGATGGAAACATGAAGAATTGGAAGTGTGGCTGAGATAAAACCATTTGCCTGGAATATCCTGGTCTATATTGGTTTCTACTGGTCCATCCTAAATGAAGACCTATAATAAGACCTACTCGTGGAAACTTATACAATATATAGAATTGTTTAAAAGCTCTAGTTATTATTGTTTTCCTTTTTACATCTTTTTTATTTGTTCTAATTAGTTATACATGATAGTAGCAAAATGCGTTTTGATTCATTATACACAAATAGAGTATACCTTTTCATTTCTCTGGTTGTAAACAATGTAGAGTCACACCACATGTGCAGTCATACATTCCACCATCGTTCCTGCTCCCATGCCCCCTCTCCTTCTCTCCCTCCCCTTTGCCCAATCAAAGTTCCTCCATTCTCCCCATACCCCTCCCCTGTTATGATCAGCATCCACTTATCAGAGAACATTCGGCCTTTGCTTTTTTGGGATTGGTTTTCTTTGCTTAGCATGATATTCTCCAATTCCATCCATTACCTGTAAATGCCATAATTTTATTCTCTTTTAATGTTGAGTAATATTTCATTGTATATATGTACCACAGTTTCTTTATCCATTTATCTGTTGAAGGGCATCTAGGTGGGTTCCACAGTTTAGCTATTGTGAATTGAACTGCTATGAACATTGATGTGGCTGTATCACTATAGTATGCTGATTTTAAGTCCTTTGGGATAGTTGGGTCAAATGGTGGTTCCATTCCAAATTTCCTAAGGAATTTCCATACTGCTTTCCATAGGTGTTGCACCAATTTACGGTGCCACCAGCAATGTGTGAGTGTACATTTTTCTCCACACCTTCGCCAACACTTATTATTGCTTGTATTCTTGATAATTGCCATTCTAGCTGGAGTGAGATGAAATCTTAGAGTAGTTTTGATTTGCATGATCTAATTACTAGAGAAGTTGAACATTTTTTCATATATTTGTCAATCGAATGTATATCTTCTTCTGAGAAGTGTCTGTTCAGTTTCTTAGATCTTCATCATGTTGGATTACATTCTGACTTCCTTAACCACATTCCTAAAGTGCAAGAAATAAAATCAAGAATCAATACATGGGATGGATTCAAACTAAAAAGCTCCTTCTCTGCAAAGGAAACAATCAAGAACGTGAAGAGAGTGCCCACAGAGTGGCAGAATATCTTTACTACATGCACATCAGACAGAGAGAGCTCTATTCTCCAGGATATATAAAGAACTCAAAAAATTTAACACCAAAAAAAAAAAAAAAGAAACAAAGAAAAGATAACCCAATCAATAAATGGGCTAAGGAACTGAACAGACATTTCTCAGAAGAAATAGAATTGATCAACAAATATATGAAAAAAATGTTCATCATCTCTAGTAATTAGAGAAATGCAAATCAAAACTACTCCTTTTTATATCTTATGGAAAGACTACCACGGCAAAGAAAAGGAGAGCACTTCGGATACTGGTTAAAAGTGTGAGCTTGGAAGTAAGCTCAGCCTGAGTTTGAGATCCAGAACCACTGTTAGAACTTTCAGTGAGTAACTGAACCTTTTTGCATTTCCGGATTTGTAGCTGTAGCTATAAGCATCATCCTACCCACTGCATCTAGTTACTGCTCAAATTAAATGAAATGACCCCTGTTATGCACTCAGCATTGTGCCTATCACATGATATGGTGATAAGTGTGGGTAAAAAGGCAATTCCTGGATTCAAGTTGTTATTTATGAGATCTTTGTTTCAATACTTTCTACTTGAAGAAAATATATACTATTTAAGGGAACTACTTGGGAGGAATTTGGAGAAACCTGATCATCTATACTTTTGAATCCTGAAATCAAATCTATTGATTCCTTGACATTCCATCATGAAAGAAGCCTCCATCCCGGTTTTCCTATTGAGACTCCCTGCCAGCAGCCAACTGGGGAAAGCAGCTATGATATTAAGTTCACCTCTTTCACATACAGGATGCTGAAGAACTATGGTTCAATCAGTTTTAAAATAAATAAGAATAATAGTTTCCTTGAACCGTGTGGCTATTTTATCTAATTTAGTGATAGAATGGTTGGGGCTCCCTAAAGCTAATTTGATTTTCTTCTACAGTTTTTCACTCTTTTTCCTTTTCACTTCTAAATAACAATTATGAGAGCAAGTCAATTGACTACTATAAACAAAAGAGAAGATGGAGAAATTGTTCCTGGGCCCTCAGTAAACTTGCGCACATTTAAAATTATGATGCCTTACATCTGATCTCCCACTCTCTGCTGTAACTAGTTTGTGATTGAAGAGTTTTAGATGCCAAACTATAGGAATGAATGATAAAATGACCAATCAGGAACTTTTTATATTATTAACAAAATAATGTGAATTCCTAAATTGCAACAACATTTAATGTGAGTGTTAATTCTCACACTGGCTCCTAAACAAAACTTAAATTTAGGAAATACAGTGCATAATTGGGTCACAGTATTTTAATGACAAAAATATGGATATGAAAATAAGACCTTTCCTTATTCTTCAGTGGACATTTGTAACTAAAAAGCCTCATGATGAATGGCTGTGACTCCCCCCTCTTTAAAGGTCTTGTCAATTTCATTCATTTCATTCATTTTGCTCAAGATTCTTATTCATTATATCCTCGGAGAGAGAAAGAGGTGTGCAACCCCTGAGCATATGGAAAATGAAAAGAATTGAACTTCAAACTGATGCCAAAAGTTTGGAGAAATAAAATGTTTTTTTTACTCTGCTCAATTCCATTTCAATCTGGACAATGTTATAAAAGAGGATTTTTGGAGGGAACTTTCTCAGATTCAGGACCAGAGAAGGAGAGTTGTGTAAACTCGCACAGGATGAGAAAACTGAGGCCTGAATTCCTGGGCTTTGTCACACCTCCAGTTAGTGTGCTGATAACTGCATAGAAGTGCGCAACTCCCAGTGGCTCATTTCAGTCCATCATTTATCATCTCAGTTAGGCTAATGAGCAAAGGCACAGATTGCCCTTTGTTGGACTGCTGAGGGTCAGAATCCCCCACAGGGACAGAGTGTTCTGTCCATAGCTCTTTAGTTGAAGCCCATCTCAGGAAGACTTATCTTGGCTCTCAGTCCCTTTTAATAGAATGGGAAGATGAAAATGGCAATCTTGGACAAGAAGAGTAACAATTGCATTATTCATGCTTGATTCTGGCTTGGTTTCAGGATTTTAATGATTTAAAAAGAAAAAAAATCAATCCAACAATTGACCAGTATAATTCAGCTCATGTTTACTGAGTCTGGTTTCACCGTGGAAAGGTTAGCTGGGGAGCCAGAACTGGCCATCTGTAAGGCCTCTCAAAATAGATGAGACTGAGGTAAAGTCACAGGACAGGAACAGATGTACGGGAAGTCTTCTTCAGTTCATATTTGTATCCCTATGGATGATGGAAAAGTGTTGGGTTTGGCCAAGGGTGACCTCTGTTCATCATCTTGATGTAGCATCTTGAGCTGATTTCTCTTGTGATACATATGGATTATTTTTTTTAAAGAGAGAGTGAGAGAGGTAGAGGAGAGGAGAGAGAGAGAATTTTAATATTTATTTTTCAGTTATCGGCGGACACAACATCTTTGTATGTGGTGCTGAGGATCGAACCCGGGCCGCACGCACGCCAGGCGAGCGCGCTACCGCTTGAGCCACATCCCCAGCCCCACATATGGATTATTTTATATTTCTCTTTTTACGTCTTTGGCTCCTCCATTAGACTGTAAGCTCCTACAGAATTAGATTTATGCACGTGATATTCACAGTCATACCCATATGACATAGCACATAATGTGTGCTGAAAAAATAATGTGACCGCTTAGCACATCAGGAATCTACTTGGCCAAGAAGTTCATGATCATTTGCTCCAGAACCCTTGGAGGATGCTACAATGATCTAGAAATGGACTAGAAGAAACAGATATACACCAGGGATGAAAACAATGAGGACAGAAAAGCAATTAAGGAGAAACATGTGTCTCCATCTGAAAGAGAGGGAGACACTAAGAAAACAGAATGAGCAGGAGTAATTCTGAGTCCCTGATAGGATGTGCTAAGTTGTAGACTACTCAATTTTTAGAAGTATTGAATTAAACTGAAGTAAACTGAGTGGCAAGAATTTGGCCCACTGAAGGAACATCCTGGATAGTTCAAAGTAAGGTAAAATTCTCCTCTTTTGTGCCTCCTCACAATTAAATTAAATTTCTCTGATTATCCTTCCCACCATCCTGGGATCCTCCAGAACTAAGGGCATCTGAGAAGGACCCTGAAAACCACTCTGGGTACAAAGGCCCAACTTTGTGGAGTCTGACCAGGCTTTGTTGGGTTTTTCGCCCTGATGTTTCTGAGAGTGTCCAAGAATCACCTGACAGCCTGGGGATTTTAACCAAAGTCTTAGAATTTTGGCAACACCAAAGGGAAGTACTAGCAGGAAGCTCACAGGGTAAGTAGTCCCTGAAGTAAAATATGATGACTGGAGACTAAATTAACTCTACTTAATCATGCATGTGATGGAATACTTACAGTCTTCAAAAATCATATAAAACACATGACAGAGAAATATGCAATCTGTTTTTCTATAATTTCGCAAGGCAAAGCAGAATATCGTGCAGCATGATTAAATAAATATACATATCAAAATAAGAAAAAAAGAGAAAGAAAAAGCTGTACATACGTAATGACATTTCCAAAACTTAATTTTTAGTATTTTTAAATGTCCTTAATAAAATAAATACATAAATGAATGAATGCTGTTGTTCATTGCTCTGTACCAAAGTATAATTCTAATGGGCTACAATTAATTACATATTATCATAGGACAAAAATATAGTGAAGTCAATTATAGCAATTGCAATGGTGATGTATGGGTGCTTTGTGAGCAGCCTGGGCTTACGAGCTCATAACAACAACAAATAGGAATCTTTATTGTCTCTCAAATTAGATGCTAAAGGAGGTAAGCTGCTAAAGGCGACCATAAACTGTCAGAATACTCCATCATTAATGGTGCAGCGGGAATGGGTGGCAGGGGGGTCAGACTCCACACACTCAAACTTCCAGGAACCTGAGAGGCTCTTGGAGGGGACACTGAGGGGACACATAGACAATGTGTCCCTTCTCCTAACTACTTAATGGGCACAGCTGGCTCCTTCAACAAGTTGCGCTGGATCTGAGCAGTCTCCCTTCCTCCCACATTCCTCTTTAAAGGCAACATCTCTGTCCTATCTATTAAATCAAAGCTGAAAGAGAATTATGTCAGCTGCTCTAAATTTTTTTTTGTGACTGTGTCCAGCAAACTTTGCAGCAGGATGGGGCCTGCTTTAAATCTTTCTCTTCCTCTTTAGACAAATCCAATGAGCTCTGATCCCTCTATATTTCTAACATAGGTTAGAAGGAAAGCACCTTATTAGGATGCCCTGGGAACCCTGAATAAGATTTAGTCTGGGGACAAAGAGACACAATGCTGTTATTCAATATGCAATATTCTATTATTAATTCTTTTGTCTATCCAGGAAATATTGATTGGAAACCTCCTAGGTACTAAGACCCAGATAAAGAGATTAATATAATGCAATCCCCACCCTCCCATTTAGTAGAGAAGACATATTTAAACAAATAATGACAGTATTGTGTTACAGGAGAGGTACACTGGATGTTAGGAAAAACAAAAGGGTCATGTAGCTCTCTAGTCACCTCATGTTTTAGTGCTGGGAGGGTTAGCAACAGCTCTAAGGTGAGTCATGAAGCTGAGTCTGATATGCGGACAATAGGTGTGGAAAGGCTTCCAAGCCAAGGGCAGCAAGTGCAGAAAGCACAGAGGCACATAGCAGCACAACACTTGCAGGAAATGACAATGGCCAGCTTGTAGGGCACATATGGGTACAACTCCTGCTCACCTCCTTCAACACAGAAGGGAGACAGAACAGTCCATGACCAAATGCTTTTACTATGAATCACTTAATCATACATAGGGAATGTAAAAAAAGTAAACACAGTCCTTTATTTTTGGCTCCAGGGGATGTTCTGACTCATGTAAAATCCTTAGTAAAATAGGTGTTCAAGAGGGGCTCCTCCCCACTCACCCCACCAGTCCCTCTAACTAGCACCTATGTGTAGCATCAATTTCCACAGTGGCCCTGTGGCCTTGTATGAGCAAAGGTCAACCAGTCATCTTTCCTCTCTGATTTCCTCTCCTCTCTCCTTCTCCAGTTCTTTAATCCATTTAAATTTTCTCATTCTTTTGTCTTCCAGCTCTGCTCAGGACTCCACCTCTTTTTTTTTTAATTTTTTTTATTGATTATTTAAAGCATTACATAGTTCATGATATATCATCTTTCATACATTTGACTCAAATTGTGTTTTGAACTCCCATTTTCACCCCAAATACAGATTGCAGAATCACATCTGTTACATATTCACATTTTTACATAATGCCATATTAGTGACTGTTGTATTCTGCTACCTACTGTCTTAGTTTTTTTTATTCACTTCTGCTGCTGGACTGGGTCAGAAGCTTCAAATCTAGAGGTTGGGGAAGAGAGCCCATGAACTGGTCTCAGGGTCAAATATCTAAAGAAGATCATCAGGTCTTCCACGTGGTCTAGTTTAGCTACCTGCTAACAAAGCATTTGATGATGATGATGATGATGATGATGATGATGATGATGATGATTATTATTTTGGGGATTGAACCCAGGGGCTCTCTACCATTGAGCTATATCCGAAGCCCTCTTTGTTTTTTATTTTGAAATAGGATCTTGTTATGTTTCGGCCTTGAATTTGAGTGCCTCCTGCCTCAGCCTCCTGAGTCGCTGGGATTATAGCAAATTATTATATTAAAAGAAAATCTGACAACTTCTCTACCTTAGGTAGTATTCTCAGCTTGGTGACGCACAGCCCGTGGGGATTGGGAGAGACTGAGAACAAAGAAAATACATCCCATCTGACAAGATGTGACACTTGAGAAGTAAACAGAGGTCTTATGAATGAAGAACTTTGCATGTTCTAGGCAGGAACTTGAACTACACGAAGATTTTCCCCAGAGGTGGGGAAAAGAGGTAACCCCACTTCATATCATTAGCACTATTTTTGTGGGCCTTTGTTCTGAAGGGACTATTTTATAGCCTTCAGGTATTGGGGTGTTTGGTATGAGAGATAAAAAGTTATAAGCAGGGAACTCACATGATGTTTAGTTTTTGAAAAATCTTGCTATTGGTAGTGGTGGAGAAGGCTGAGGACATGACAAATGGGGACAAGAAGACAAGTTTGGAAGCAGTTGGAGAGCCAGAAGAAAGGTGAGGTGTTGTGGATGACCAAGCAAATGCCAAGATTCAAGAAGTATCTAGAAGGCAAAATCAATAGAGTTTAGTGATTGACAAGAGGTAGAAGGTGGGGTTCCTATGCTCTGCGTTCATGTAGATCCTTGTATTTCCAACACTGAATTCACATCTCACTGTGTTAGCATTTCTTATTAAAGTCTTCTGTGCCACTCCATGAAGTCTAAAACACACAGTGCCTGATAGACACAGGTGATTGGCTGAATGGACCAACAAATGAATGACTTAAAGAATGACTCACAGTCGTGGCCTGAAAGACTGGTGGTTAGGGTAGCTACCATCTAAGAGAGGGAGCAAAGGAGGAAAAGAAGTTTTGAGTCCCAAACTGCAGTTTTGTTTTCATCTCATTAGGTTTGGGGTGTCTCTAGGATCTTGAGGGAAGATATTTAGCTGCAACCCAAGCCCAGGGGAGGATTTTAGTCTGGTAAGACAGATTAGGTGGCTGTCAGTGAATAGGTGGACATCCATAGCACAGGTGTGGGTAGGACAAATATAGAGAATGAAGCAAAGGGGATGAAAGACACAGAAGTTATTTCTAACAAAAAGCTGGTAGCTTTGGGTTTTGGTACTGCTTTTATTGTTTATTGAAATCTATGTGCAATACCATGAAATTCACTAAGTGATTTTTAGTATCTTCACAAGGTTGTATCGCCCTTATCATTGGTTGTCTAACTCCAGAACATTTCCATCATCCTCAAAAGAAATCCCAAGCCCCATTTGCAGTCACTCTCCATTCCCTCCTTCCACTGCCCCTTGACAACCATGAATTATCTTTCTGAGTCTATGGATTTGCCTCTTCTAGATACTTCTTATAGACAGAATCATACTACATACAATGTGACTTTTGGGCCTTACTTTTTCCACCTAGCATGACATTTCAAGGTCCACCTATATTATAGGATGTCTCAGTACTGTATTCAGAAGGCTGGTGTTCAATCAGTTTTTGTTTTGTTTTCAAGATGAGGTCTCCAGGTACTTCCCAGGCTGGTCTCAAATTCCTGGGCTTGAGTGATCCTCTACCTCCGCTCAGGAGTACTTGTACTAAAGGCATGCATCTTCACACTTTGCTGGTGTTTAATCTTTAGCAAAGTTTTTTGCATTCTCATCCTAGACTTAGGAGACTCTCCCAGACCTTTGAGTATGTCTCTCAGAGTCCAAAAGATGGGTGCCTTCATCAACTCATAGAATTTGGAAAGCCTTTATGTAAAAAAAAAAAAAAAAACATAGAAAATATCCTCAGCTACTTCCTGAAGGTGCCCTTGAACAGTCTAGACTCCCAGGAATCTCTTTGCTCTGAGTCCTAGGGCATTCACTGTGTGATCTACATGATTACATTCCAGGTTCTGTAAAATCTCCATCTTACTTCTCTGTCATTGAAAATTCCTGGTAAGGTAAGGGGGATCTATCTCATGCTGTGTTTTTCTTTTACTATTTGCAAAACTCAGCATATTATTATATGAGATTCTTATCTACAATTGAATAGAAACCAAAATGGTACTTAATCTCTCTAATTACTGCAAACTTTCCAGAAACATTACAATTTTGTTTTTAAAATGGGTTTGACTATATATATTTTTTCTATAATAGATTCTATAATGGACTGCTCTTGAATTAACTCAAGTCACAACAATTATTCTGCCTTTTCTTAGATCTCATCCTTTTCCCCTATCCCAGAACAATATCCAGCTTAGAATGCTTTGGTCCAGCTCTAGGACCAATAAGTGGCTTATGGCTGGCATCTATTCTCAATGCTTAGTACCCAGATCATCATATCAGTTTTTAAATATTTTCAATATACTTCCTGTGCCACCATCTACATACAAAAAGCTCTAGGATTCCAGCAGAGGTTTTTTCCCCCAATATTCCACCTTTGTCACAATTAGATTCTTCAAGTAAAGAACATATGACCCAGAGGGGATTCCAACATGGCGGCGGGCGCAGAGAGATCAAGTCCCTGACCTCTTCAGCTGTGCAGGCATAGGGAGTCGTAAACAACCTAAATCTGTTTGCTCAGGATCACTAGGCAATGCTGAGCTGACGTGGATCTGGGGTGAACAGTCTGGGCCTCTCAGAACACACACTGAGCCCGGATCGGAAGAATTCAAGCTCCCGTTCGCCTGCTTCCTGCAGACAAACAGCTGTGACTCAGCACTAATCCATCCGGCTGAAACAATTGGTCAGCCCTTCTCATCCTACGGAGGTAAATGCCTACTGAGCCTTCATAGGTAGTGGCACAGGTTTGAAACGGGGCTTGGGAGAGACAGTAAGGACCCACCCATTGCATTGGTCGCCAGGCAAAGGGAAACGAACTGTAGCCATTTGCAAGAGACACCACCATGGCAGAGAACTGACGTCATCAGACTGCGGCGGAGGAGATAACTTCATTGCAACCTGCGCTTACAGGTGTGTAATTCCCTAGCCTTCCCTCTCCACACATCGGGGAAACCTTTAGGGCCCCTCCCAGCTCTCCCGTAAGGGCCCCTCCCAGCTCTCCCATGAGCGTGATAGCCAGCCCGAGGTAATCAGAGGTGGCGTGGGACCCGCGGCGCGGAACTACCGCTCCCACCAGGGCTGACAGCTGAGGTCTCTTGCACCAGCTACCGGGGGCGTGGCTACCGGAGGGCAAGTAAAATTCGCTGAGGATTCTCAGCCCCAAGCTCTACAAACTTAGGGTCTGAGGGAATGGCAAACTGGAAGAGTGTGCCCAGTCGTTCATGAAAACAGGGTTCCTGGGAGCAGCAGACCTGGCGTGTAGCCAGTACTGTGGTGAGCGGCACCCGTGAGAGGGGCCTGGCTAGAGGAAAAGTGGGAAGTGACTAGACACAAGAGGAGGCCCTAGGCACTCAGGATTGGAGACTCCCCCAGTCTGGGAGGAGCTGCTGCACAGTGATTGGTTCCCGCGTATTGACAGGAGAAACTTGGCCTGGTGGGCACAGCGCCACCTACTGGAAGAGAAGTAAATCAAACTCTAAGACTGCATTTATTAGTTTTTTTTCTTTTTTCTTTTCTTTTTTTTTTTTTTTGAGAGAGTGAGAGAGAGGAGAGAGAGAGAGAGAGAATTTTTAATATTTATTTTTTAGTTCTCGGCGGACACAACATCTTTGTTGGTATGTGGTGCTGAGGATCGAACCCGGGCCGCATGCATGCCAGGCGAGCACGCTACCGCTTGAGCCACATCCCCAGCCCCTCTTTTTTTTTTTGATTTGGGTTTTTCTTTCATTTTCATTTTCTTTCTTGTTGTTTTTTTTTTAATTTTTTTTTACAATTTTTTAAAATTTTTTTCTTCTAATTTTAATTTTAATTTTTTTATTTTTTATTTTTTTAAAATTTTTTCTTTTTTATTTCCTATTTTTTTCTTCTTTTGTCTTTTCATTTCTTTTCAATTATCTTATCCCTCCTTTCTTAAATTCTACCTGCTTACTCTCATTCTCTTTAGTGACTTCTTCCCTTCCCTTCTAATACCTTTCCTCCCAAGCATCAAATAAATTTATAGGAGTAAACAGTAACTCAGCAGTCAAACAGAACAAGAAGTAACATGAGCAGCTTCAAAAATCAAGGAAGAAAAGGAGTACAAACAATGCAGGACAGCCTGCAAATATTCAGGAGGACCTAGAGTCATCAGAAAAATAGTCATATAAAGAACTCAAGGAACACCTTAGACAGATGGAATGGAACCTTAAAGAGGATACAAGAGAGCAAATTCAAGCAGTGAAAGAACACATTGAGAATGAATTACATAAACAGATAAAAGAAGAAGTTAAGCATCTTTATCAGGAGATAGAGATTATAAAAAATAATCAAACAATAATTCTAGAAATGAAGGAAACGATAAACCAAATTAAAAACTCAATTGAGAGTATCACTAACAGAGTGGAGCAAGTAGAAGCCAGAATGTCAGATAATGAAGACAAAATATATCATCTTGAAAGGAGTCTAGCCAACTCAGAAAGGCTGGTAAAAAATCACGAGAAAAACATCCAAGAGTTATGGGATAACATAAAAAAACCAAACTTACGAGTCATCGGGATAGAAGAAGGTACAGAGATTCAAACCAAGGGAATGAGTAACCTGCTGAATAAAATAATTACAGAAAACTTTCCAGAAATAAAAAAGGAAACAGATATACAAATTGAAGATGCATACAGGACACCGAGCACACAAAATCACAGTAGACCAACGCCAAGATACATTGTTATGAAGATATCCAATATACAGAACAAAGAGAAAATATCAAAAGCTACAAGAGAAAGGAGACAGATTACATTCAGGGGTAAACCAATAAGGTTAACAACGGATTTTTTATCAGAGACGCTGAAAGCAAGAAGGTCATGGAACAATGTATTTCAAACACTGAAAGACAATGGATGCCAACCAAGAATTCTGTATCCAGCAAAATTAAGCTTCAGGTATGACAACGAAATAAAAAACTTTCATGATAAAAAAAAGTTAAAAGAATTTGCAGCCAGAAAACCAGCATTGCAAAGCATTTTGAGCAAAACACTACACGAGGAAGAAATGAAAAACAATAACCAAAATCATCAGTGGGAAGTGCCTCAGTAAAGACAGAGGGCGAGGGGAAAGATAATCATGGAGAAACAAACTAAATTTTTTTAAAAAAGGATAAATAATCAAACATGGATGGAAGTACAAACCATATATCAATAGTAACTCTGAATGCTAATGGCTTAAACTCTCCAATATAGCGACATAGGCTGGTATCATGGATTAAAAAAACAAATCCAACAATATGCTGCCTCTAGGAGACACATCTGATTGGAAAAGACATACACAGCCTGAAGGTGAAAGGATGGGAAAAAATATACCACGCACACGATCCTCGTAAGCAAGCAGGGGTGGCCATCCTCATATCGAATAAAATCGACTTCAAGACTAAGTTAATCAAAAGGGATAAAGAAGGACATTATATACTGTTAAAAGGAACCATTCACCAACAAGACATAACAATTATCAATATTTATGCACCAAATAATGGTGCTGCGACATTCATAAAACAAATTCGCCTCAAGTTCAAGAATCAAAGAGACCACAACACAATAATTATGGGTGACTTCAACACACCTCTCTCACCATTGGACAGATCCTCCAAACAAAAGTTGAATAAAGAAACTATAGAACTCAATATCACAATCAATAACCTAGACTAAACTGACATATATAGAATATATCAACCATCATCAAATGGATATACTTTTTTCTCAGCAGCACATGGATCCTTCTCAAAAATAGACCATATATTATGCCATAGGGCAACCCTCAGTAAATATAAAGGGGTGGAGATAATACCATGCATTTTATCTGATCATAATGGAATGAAACTGGAAATCAATGATAAAAGAAGGAAGGAAAAATCCTACATCACATGGAAAATGAACAATATGTTACTGAATGATCAATGGGTTACAGAAGACATAAAGGAGGAAATCAAAAAATTCTTAGAGATAAATGAAAATACAGACACAACATATTGGAATCTATGGGACACAATGAAAGCAGTTTTAAGAGGAAAATTCATCGCCTGGTGGTCATTCCTCAAAAAAAGAAAAAACCAACAAATAAATGAGCTCACACTTCATCTCAAAGCCCTAGAAAAGGAAGAGCAAAACAACAGAAAATGTAGCAGAAGGCAAGAAATAATTAAAATCAGAGCGGAAATCAATGAAATTGAAACAAAAGAAACTATTGAAAAAATTAACAAAACTAAAAGTTGGTTCTTCGAAAAAATAAATAAGATCGACAGACCTTTAGCCATGCTAACGAAGAGAAGAAGAGAGAGAACTCAAATTACTAACATACGGGATGAAAAAGGCAATATCACAACAGATGCTACAGAAATACAGAAGACAATTAGAAATTATTTTGAAAACCTATATTCCAATAAAATAGAAGATAGTGAAGACATCGATAAATTTCTTAAGTCATATGATTTGCCCAGACTGAGTCAGGAGGATACACACAATTTGAACAGACCAATATCAATGGATGAAATTGAAGAAGCCATCAAAAGACTACCAACCAAGAAAAGCCCAGGACCGGATGGGTATACAGCGGAGTTTTACAAAACCTTTAAAGAAGAATTAATACCAATACTTTTCAAGTTATTTCAGGAAATAGAAAAAGAGGGAGCTCTACCAAATTCATTCTATGAGGCCAACATCACCCTGATTCCGAAACCAGACAAAGACACCTCAAAGAAAGAAAACTACAGACCAATATCTCTAATGAACCTGGATGCAAAAATCCTCAATAAAATTCTGGCGAATCGAATACAAAAACACATCAAAAAAATTGTGCACCATGATCAAGTAGGATTCATCCCTGGGATGCAAGGATGGTTCAATATATGGAAATCAATAAATGTTATTCACCACATCAATAGACTTAAAGATAAGAACCATATGATCATCTTGATAGACGCAGAGAAAGCATTCGACAAAGTACAGCATCCCTTTATGTTCAAAACATTAGAAAAACTAGGGATAACAGGAACTTACCTTGACATTGTAAAAGCTATCTATGCTAAGCCTCAGGCTAGCATCATTCTGAATGGACAAAAGTTAAAGGCATTCCCTCTAAAATCTGGAACAAGACAGGGATGCCCTCTATCACCACTTCTATTCAATATAGTTCTCGAAACACTGGCCAGAGCAATTAGACAGACGAAAGAAATTAAAGGCATAAAAACAGGAAAAGAAGAACTTAAATTATCACTATTTGCAGATGACATGATTCTATACCTAGAAGACCCAAAAGGGTCTACAAAGAAACTACTAGAACTAATAAATGAATTCAGCAAAGTGGCAGGATATAAAATCAACATGCATAAATCAAAGGCATTTCTGTATATCAGAGACAAAACTTCTGAAACGGAAATGAGGAAAAACACTCCATTCACAATATCCTCAAAAAAAAATAAAATACTTGGGAATCAACCTAACAAAAGAGGTGAAAGATTTATACAATGAAAACTACAGAACCCTAAAGAGAGAAGTAGAAGAAGATCTTAGAAGATGGAAAAATATACCCTGTTCATGGATAGGCAGAACTAACATTATCAAAATGGCGATATTACCAAAAGTTCTCTATAGGTTTAATGCAATGCCAATCAAAATCCCAACGGCATTTCTTGTAGAAATAGATAAAGCAATCATGAAATTCATATGGAAAAATAAAAGACCCAGAATAGCAAAAGCAATTCTAAGCAGGAAGTGTGAATCAGGCGGTATAGCGATACCAGATTTCAAACTATATTACAGAGCAATAGTGACAAAAACAGCATGGTACTGGTACCAAAACAGGCGGGTGGACCAATGGTATAGAATAGAGGACACACAGACTAATCCACAAAGTTACAACTACCTTATATTTGATAAAGGGGCTAAAAGCATCTTCAACAAATGGTGTTGGGAAAACTGGAAATCCATATGCAACAAAATGAAACTGAATCCCTTTCTCTTGCCATGCACAAAAGTTAACTCAAAATGGATTAAGGAGCTTGATATCAAATCAGAGCCTCTGCGTCTGATAGAAGAAAAAGTTGGCTCCAATCTACATATTGTGGGGTCGGGCTCCAAATTCCTTAATAGGACACCCATAGCACAAGAGTTAATAACAAGAATCAACAAATGGGACTTACTTAAACTAAAAAGTTTTTTCTCAGCAAGAGAAACAATAAGAGAGGTAAATAGGGAGCCTACATTCTGGGAACAAATTTTTACTCCTCACACTTCAGATAGAGCCCTAATATCCAGAGTATACAAAGAACTCAAAAAATTAGACAATAAGATAACAAATAACCCAATCAACAAATGGGCCAAGGACCTGAACAAACACTTCTCAGAGGAGGATATACAATCAATCAACAAGTACATGAAAAAATGCTCTCCATCTCTAGCAGTCAGAGAAATGCAAATCAAAACCACCCTAAGATACCATCTCACTCCAGTAAGATCGGCAGCCACTATGAAGTCAAACAACAACAAGTGTTGGCGGGGATGTGGGGAAAAGGGTACACTTGTATATTGCTGGTGGGACTGCAAATTGGTGCGGCCAATTTGGAAAGCAGTTTGGAGATTCCTGGGAAAGCTGGGAATGGAACCACCATTTGACCCAGCTATTGCCCTTCTCGGACTATTCCCTGAAGACCTTAAAAGAGCATGCTACAGGGATACTGCCACATCGATGTTCATAGCAGCACAATTCACAATAGCTAGACTGTGGAACCAACCCAGATGCCCTTCAATAGATGAATGGATAAAAAAATGTGGCATCTATACACAATGGAGTACTATGCAGCAATAAAAAATGACAAAATCATAGAATTTGCAGGGAAATGGTTGGCACTAGAGCAGATTATGCTTAGTGAAGCTAGCCAACCCCTAAAAAACAAATACCAAATGTCTTCTTTGATATAATGAGAGCAACTATGAACAGAGCAGGGAGGAAGAGCAGGAAGAAAAGATTAACATTAAACATAGTCATGAGATGGGAGGGAAAGGGAGAGAAAAGGGAAATTGCATGGAAATGAAGGCAGACCCTCATTGCTATACAAAATTACATATAAGAGGTTGTGAGGGAAATGGGAAAATAAACATGGAGAGAAATGAATTACAGTAGATGGGGTAGAGAGAGAAGATGGGAGGGGAGGGGGGATAGTAGGGGATAGGAAAGGTAGCAGAATACAACAATTACTAATAGGGCATTATGTAAAATTGTGGATGTGTAACCGACGTGATTCTGCAATCTGCATTTGGGGTAAAATTGGGGGTTCATAACCCACTTCAATCTAATGTATGAAATATGATATGTCAAGAGCTTTGTAATGTTGTGAACAACCAATAGAAAAAAAAAAAAAAGAACATATGACCCAGGTTTTTCCTGTTACATTCCTCTATGGGGAATTTGGATTTGGCTTATCCTTAGCCTATGTGATATATTATACAACAACAGAAAGTGATTTCAGAAGATACTAGAAGTTTGCAAACTGGAAAACCAGACAAAACTAAGCTGAGCAGGTTAGAGAAGGAAACCAGTGAAATAGTACTAAAGAGAAAGCAGTTCAAGAGATGGAGCTGGAGTCGTAGGGGCATTTAAGGCCCTGGTTCCCCTTCATTCTTGCCAGCTGGCTGCGTCAGCCCTGGAGTTCCATTAAATGCTCATCTATCTTTATGTGCTGTTCATGTGTCGAGGTGCTAATATTACAATTTATTGGGGGGAAAGAATCAGGAAGGAAAAGAGATACCTGTGTTTTATTATTTTCCTCTCACCCCTCCCCCATTCTACCAATTCCCCACCCTGTTCACCCAGGATGATTGATGTTCAGCTGGTTTGCACCTTTGTGGCTCCTGTGATCATAAAATATTTTGAATATTTCTGCTTCTCAGATCCACACTCCTGCACCTGCACACACCCCATCTCTCATGTTCCTGCCAGTACAATGGGAGGGAGGAACAGAAATTGATTTTCTTTGAGTGAAAGAAAGTTTACTATCATGCCATTCCTTGTACAGTAGAGTTTCTAATAAATACCTCTTTTTAGCTTTGACCAGCTCAAGGGAGTTTTTGTTACCTATAAACAAAAGAGCTAAACGCATTCAGAATGCTTTTAATATAGGTATAAAGATTTTTTAAAAAATTGAATGGACGAGATGGTAGAAATTACATTATCATTTGATAGATGAGAAAACAGATCCAGAAAGCTAAAGAACCTTGTGGTTTCACATAGATGTCAGGGTGGAGACTGTGGGTCTCTTTCACTCCATGAGTCTTACCCTTAAGCACCCTCTCCTTCAATTTACAGCCCTGGCATTGTACAAAGATGGGAAATGTTTGCATCATTTAATTTCACAGAAATATGAACCAATGTTCTTACTGTTTTTCGGATTATTTTGATTAGCAAGAAAAGTATAACTGCAGTTTAATGGGCGCATGGCCATACTGAATCAATGCTTGTTCGATTGCTAGGAGATTTCAACTGTGGTGGACAAGCAGGGATTGATGTGCCTTGTGGTATAGTGGTTGAATGCAATAATTGTTAAATAAAGACAAAACTGAACTGGCTAGGACACATTAAAAGGATTTCCTGCTCTTTGCTTTGCAGCTGCCAAGCCCTCTGACCATTTCTATGTGATGACTCCACCTTATCAGGACAAACCATCTTCTCATTTCATTGTGGTTTCCCCGGCCGCTTTTTGCATTCTTCATCTTGGGGTAAACTTGGAAAACGAGGAAACCTAGAATGTCTTGAGTCATCAGGGATGTCCTATAGCACAGGGTGTGAAATGGTTCTTTGATTGGCTGAGTCCCAAACAGGCTGATGGTAGCATGTGTCCTTCCAGGTGTAGTAAATGCCTAACGTCTAGCCGATGCTCTGAGTGTGCCCAGGTGAAACAAAATCACAGCCTGCAAACACTCCCCAGGTCTGTCAGGACACAGTATCTCTGGTCCATGGGCATATTCTAAAACTCCAAACTGGATAAACTCAGGAGGTGGGATCAGTCCTCTCAAGGTAAGGAAGGGCTCTGCATTTTTACCTCATCTGGGTCACAACTTTCAATGCACCTGTGGATACAGCATTTAAATTTTCTTTGTTTCAATTCATTTATGCAAAATATACTATAGACTTAACTTCTGAGCCTTTTATTCAGAATTTCATGTCTTCCATATTTTATTACACATTTTTTCATTTGTCACCAAAATAGTTATATTTAACCAAATAACTATTGTTTTTCCCAGGCTATATACTTCTCAAAGGTAAAAGCATTTACTCATTTTTTTATACTGCCCAGAATTCTGCCAGGGTAGCAGTATTTAAAAATCCATGTATAATGACTTCGCAATCATACTTCAATTTAGTAAACTTTTAGTGACTCCGAATTCACCCCTTTCCTCACCTTGTAGTGCTGACAATCTTATCCCCTCATTTATGGGAAGGGAATGGTCTCAGACTGGCCAATCATAATTTCCTACCCTATGGCCACAGGGATGGAAATGTAATCCAAACTAAACATTGCCTAAGACTGGAGCTATAGACCCAGTTCTGGCCCATGCAACTTAAAGAAAATCTGCTGCATGCAGCTTTGGGGAAAAAAAATCTTTTTTTTTTTGCTAGTAAAGAAGACCATCATAGTCTCTTCCTATTTCTCTTCCTTTTGACTTGAGTATAAATGTTATGGTTGGTGCAGAAGCAGTCATCTTGGGATCATGAGGGAAAGATCAAGAGAATCACAGAGATGATAGTCCTGGTATCTTCAAGCCACCCAAACTATAACAAACAATTACCTGGCTCTAAACAAGTATTGTCCAACTACAATCCCTGTGCCAAATCTGTTTTGTTTGATTTAGGGGCACTGCCTAAACAGGCTAGCACTGTGGGCAATAAAGACTGAGCCTGGCCATCCTCTTCTGCATTTACTTCCCCTTCTGCTCTCAGCATTCATCTCCTAGTGAACAGCTATGTATTGTCAGTGCTGAATGCCCAGCTTGTTGCCACAAATATACTGGGACATTACCATTGACAACTGCTGGGCACTGGGTAGTAATCTCTCAGTCCAAAAGTTAGTAAGCCTGAAAGTCACCCTGCCTTGATCAGCTGCCCAAGCTGTTTTGGCTGGGCTTGCCAGGAATAGGCAAGGACATATGGGACTGTAGGTGTCACTGGGGCAGAGTGAAAATGACCATGGAAGTTGCCATCCCCATTGTGCACTCAGCAGGCCAGACCCCTCCTTCTTGAACCAATAAGCTCTTTCTTCCAAGAATATCTCTAAGAGAAGACAACTAGCTGCAAAGTGTGCCCACCTCAAGCAAATGGGGCAGTGAAGGAGTTTTTTCTCCTGTTATATCACTGCCTCCATAATATCTTCAATTGCCTCTTATCCTGCAATATTTACTTAAAATCTTTACTATCTGAGCCTACATGAAATTGTCAATTCTTGATCTAAGACCTGTTAGGTCAACGAAAAAAAAATTGAAGGTACTGTGGTCAAGTTTCCCCTTATTTGTATTCAAACACATTTCTAACTTACATTAATAAGTAGGACTTCAATAGACAAAGAAGCTTTAGGGAGAGCACAAAGGACAGCCTGAACAAAAGTAGAGCCATGTGTGAGGAAAGCAAGACCTGTCTTTGGTTTGAGAATGAAGCAGCAATTCCCTCCTAAGATGTTTCTTTTTATCTTTGTAAAGAGCTACAACACGCTAGTTTCTGCTTCTGTAATTATGCTTGCTCAGCACCTGTGGCAGGAACCAGAGCTGCCTGAAGGAAGGAGGTGAGATCAAGGCTACTTGCATGAGAAAGTCTTGAAACCCTGCAAGTCTGTGCTGTACAAAAGATACTGAGAACAAAGGGCTGTGCTCAGCCTTCAGAGAGAACTCTTTTGAGCCTGCACCAGTGCTGAATAAACCTCGCTCTTCTACATCTGTAAAAGTGCCATTTGTCTCTTTCCATTACCATTATTTTTGTATTTCCTGTAACAAGAACAAGGTTAGTGTGGCTAAACTAACCTTGTTCTTGTTACAGGAAATACTTCTTTTTAAATTGCATATATATATTTCATATATATTTTTCTTTTATATATGCACAAGAATACTAGATACTGAACTTCTATGTCTGAATAGATCCAAGAGTTCTTTTAACTAGTATAAACATTCCTGAGTCACAAAAAAACAAAAAATTGCAGGTCATGTTCATTAGTTCATCAGTTTAGTGGGCTGCAACTAACATTTGTTTAGTTTACATTTGGTCTTTACATGAATTTTCATAGCAATTGTATTCATAACAGTCCTAAACTGGAAATAACTCAAACTCAAATGTCCTTCAATTAAAAAAAAAAAAAAAAGTTGAACAAACTGTGGTACATACACATCATGGAGTTCTACTCAGCAATAAAAAGGACAAACCATCAATACAAGGCACAACTTGGATCGATCTCAAAGGAATTAGGCCAAGTGAAAAAAAAGCAATCTCAAAGTGTTATTTACTGAATGATCCACTTATACAATATCATTGGAATGGGGGAATTATAGAAATGGAGAGTAGATTTATGGATGATGATGGAACTTTTAAGTATCTTGATTATGTTGGTAGCCACACCAATCTGTACTTGTGATAAACTGTATAGAACTGCGCGTGCACACACACATACTCACACACCCAAATAGGTGCATACAAAATGGGTGACATTTAAACAAAATGGGTAGGTTGTATCAATATCAGTTTCCTGTTTTAATATTGTAGAATTATGCATGATATTACCATTGGGGGGAACTGGGTAAAGGGTATATGAGATCTCTCTGTATCATTTCTTAATACTGGGGCTAAGGAGCCAGGCTTGGAGGTGCACACCCCAGCAGCTCGGGGAGGCTAAGGCAGGAAGATCACAAGTGAAAAGCCAGTCTCAGCAACTTAGCCAAGGCCCTAAGCAACTCAATGAGACCCTGTCTCAAAATACAAAATAAAAAGATCTGGGAATGTGGCTCAGTGGTTAAGTGCCCTAGTTAATTTCTGGTACACACACACACACACACACACACACACACACACACACGGGAGTGGGGGGATATTCTAATTTGTTACAATTGAATGTGAATCTACAAGTACCTCAAAATAAAAAGTTAAAAAAACCTGAAGAAGAGGATGTTAACTTTAGCCTTGCAGAGTCCATGGAAAGAGGATACAAAATGTTAAAGATAGAGGATTGTGTTCACAACAGAGATTGGCAATGCTGAGAATATGGCTGAATGGCAAGCCAATTCATTCCAACCCGAACTTGCTGTATCAACACTACTGCAAATTCTCTTCATATTCACTTAATTCTACTCCAAGTATAAGGGCCGGATATATTTCAGACAATTTTACAGAACATTTTCTACTGCTTCCTTTGAATTAAATTATAAAATGAGCTCTTTTGGGGGGAAAACCTTGAATCTATGAGTACATTGATTCATTTTGAAATGACACTTTATTTCCTGTTCACATAGGTAAAAAACGAAATTGAGACTCTTCTTAAAATATTTAGTGTAGGTCACTAAACAACTAATTCTTGGAATTAAAGAGCTAGAGGAAAACCTTATTACTAGTGTTCATCTCAAGGTAAGGCAGGAGCTTTTAGCACTTTTTCATTAATTGAATGTAAAAGTGTAAAACACCTACATGTACAATATGTCTTGCTGTGAGAGATGGTTAAAGTGAAAAATCCAAGTGTAACAGAAGATAGCAGAAGTTAGGCTGGGACTAGATAATAAATGTCAGTCTGAAGAATTGTGCTTTAAAGCTGCCTACCATGAGGTGCCCTGAGGACCCTTCAGGAGGTAACCAGATCCAGAGAAAGAATGGTTTGACAGGTGAAAGGATCAACAAATAGTTAGTACATTAGGCCTGGGTACTGCAGGTACCAGACGGGCAGGAGAGAGTGACTTAGAATTCTTCCAGTGCAAATGATAGAAATTCGACTCAAACTCTGGTAAGCAATTACATATATTGACTGACATAGCTAGGAAAAATATTAGGTTATTTTCAAGAACCAAATAAAATGAGCTGCAGCACACAGAAGCTGTAATGACAGAATGAGGACTTGTTACTGCTAAGTCTCTCCCTCTCTCCATGAGTTTGGCCTCATTCTTTCCTGCACAGAAGCTCTCTGAAAGTTGTGGTGAAGACTGCTTCCAGGAGTCTGGGACTCATTTCCTCCCCCAATTTAGCAAGCCTACTAGACTTTGTCTAGAATCTGGCCATCAATCCCAGTAAATGACTCTGAGAGGTCTTGCCATGGTGGCCTGCCCATTCCTTGTTCTGAACCTTTTACAGTATTTCAGTCAGAGTGCTTTTGGCTGGAAGCCACAGAATGAAAGTGATTTAAATAATGAGAATAATATAAAATTTTACTTATAAGAAGCTCTGAGACAGGTTAATAAAGTGACATAATAAGGCCAAGGTCCCAGGTAGGCCTCTCTGCCAGTCTCTTGACTTCCCCCTCAAAGGCAAGTTGGCTGCTGCATTTCCAAGAACCATCTATCTCCTCCTGTAACAAAGTTCAGGGAAAGAAGAAGTAATTCGTAATTTGCATCCATAGTTAGGATGAGGAAATCTTGCCAGGAAATAGTCTTTTCAATTTCATTGTTTATTAACACTTGGCAGTTGGAAGATGAAGGACGCAGCCTTGGGCGAGGACAAGAGCTGGGATCAGCAGCTTGTGTCACTGCCTGGGACCTGCATCCGAGGTGTCCAGCATCAAGCAGGAGGCACCAGGGCTGGAGGGCCAAGGCAACAAGCTCTTTATTGGATACTGGTCACCTATTACCATAGACATGGTAGTGGAAAGGGAAAGAAGGCACTGATTTAATGGTGGTTTAGTAAGCATTGCTGAGGAATTGGAAACTTCTCAGTTTCTTGCAGATATATTGCTAAAGATTTTAGCCAGTAAGTATCTAAAAACTCTTAAAGAGAAGAGGGAAGAAGATGAGGAGAATAATAATGATGAAAGTGACAATGATGAGGCAGAATCTTAAGCCAAGAAAGAAGTGCTTCTAGAAGTTACCTGGTGAGGACCCTCCTGGGTGACCGTTATTGCTCTCAAGCAAGCCCGCCACCATGTAGCTTGATCTCATCACTTTTCCAGAAACTTCCAGTACAGCATACTCCTTCATGTTTAAGACAGTGTCTCCTGCACCCATACCATAAAAAGCTGAATGGAAAATAGCCAGACCTCAGTCTGACAGGCCACCCTATAGGTGGAGGCCACCAGGAGAGAATCCTGTGACACCGGCCCTGCAGCTGAGACCACCGTACTTTCCTTTCAGTGAAGATAGATTTTTGAAGATATTCTGAATAAGCTCTGAATTTATGTGTATATTCTGAGATTAGTTCTTATCAAGAAAGAGCTAAATTCAGTTTTAGCTAAATATGCACTTTATAAGTAGTATTTTACCTTTGAGTTTATGTATTTTTTAAAAAATCAACTATTTGTTCAAATGTCATTTTTTAAAAAAAATATCTATTTTTAGTTGTAGTTGGACATAATACCTTTATTTTATTTATTTATTTTTATGTGGTGCTGAGGATCAAACCCAGGGCCTCGCACATAGGAGGTGAGCACTCTACCGCTGAGCCACAACCCCAACCCCTCAAATGCCATTTTTATTGTAAAGAGATCTACTTTTCATTTTCCTTTAAAGGTTTGTAAATATTTAATAAATAAATTTTGTCATTTAGGATTGTATGATATACACATGTTGGTATAGCCCATCATTGGTGAGGTAAATTGGATGAACAAAATTGGCTTGAGCTGGTTGTGGAAGATATACCTCCAATCCCAGCTACTCAGGAGGCTGAGGCAGGAAGATTGCAGGTTCAAGGCTAGATTGGGCAAGTTACTAAGACCCTGTTTCATCATAAAATACTAACTTAGTGGAAGAGCACTTACCTAACCTATGTGAGGCTCCTAAGTTCTATCGACAATACAGAAAAAAAAAAAAAAAAGAAAGAAAGAGTGCCTTGGACCAATCAACTTCTACACCCTAGGGTTGGAGAGGTACCTTTGAAGTACAAGGGGTACTCATTATAGTCATCCATCTGTATCCAAGGGTAAGTAGTCCCAGGACAATTCCTGAACACCTCTCCCTGACCCTGTTTGGACTGGGCCCTCCACAAGACTAATTCAAGGGATTGGTCAATGCTGGGTGATCTTCTGTAGGCTCAGTTGGAACAGGGTCTGCTACCAAGCACTCAGATTATTATCAGAATTTATTTTCTTAAGGTTGCAGGCTGCCTTCAGCTCCTAGAGATGGCCCCCAGTTCCTTGCCAGATGGGCTTCTCCAGCATGGCTACTCAACAGACAGGGAAAGTCTCTAAAGTAAATCTCCTAACAAGAACACAAAGGCATGAACACCAGGAGCTAGGTATTTGGGGGTGGGGGGCACCTTAGTATCTATCTTCCACAGAAGTCACCAGTAGCTAGACTTGGGTCATATTTCCTGCTCAGAAGAAGGAAGATGGGAAAACTTTCTGGGAAATTAAAAATATAGCTCTTTTATATAAGTGGAAGAAACGATTTATAGTAGAGGGGGTGGAGAGAGAGAAGGGGAGGGGAGGGGAGGGGAGGGGAGGGGGGATAGTGGAGAATGGGATAGACAGCAGAATACATCAGTCACTAGAAAGGCAATTTATAAATCAATGGAAATGTAACTGATGTGACACAGCAATCTGTATACGGGGTAAAAATGGGAGTTCATAACCCCCTTGAATCAATCTGTGAAATATGGTATATTAAGAACTATGTAATGTTTTGAACAACCAACAATAAAATAATATAAAAAAAAAGAAAAAAAATATAGCTCTTTCAGTTCACATAAAAAAAATGAAAGGGACATTCTGGAAATAGAATTGCTGTTGATTTGGCAACAACTGGATATGGTATAAAGAAGGAAAGATAAAAAGATGACTCAGGGCTTTAAAGACAGTGACTTCAAAGAAAATTTTGTTAGTAAGTCTGGGAACTTAAGCAGAGTAAGCAGTGTAGATTCACCTGAAGTTTCCATAGGATGTCCTCCCACCACATACTCCCCTTCTAAAAGCCTTTAAAATTACCACAGAAACTCTTAAGCTTCCAAGGTCTTTCATGGTTTAGCTCTTGCTTACCTCTACAGATTCTTAATTGACTTCCTCCCTAGAACTCTACTGAATTACTTAGAGGCCTCCAAAAAATGTCAGGTGCTCCCTTTTCAATGAGCCTTTACTTCCTCCCTGCCTTTTTTTTTTTTTTTTTTTTTTTTACTGCATGAAACACTCTCCACCCTCTTCCCAACATTGGCTGGCTCTGTCTTTCAGTCTCCATATAGAGTATACCCTCCAGAAAACCTCCCATGATTTCTCAACACCAATGCAAGCTTCATCTTTGTGCTTCTAGAGCATGCTGCCATCCCCTTTCTGTAGTTCTAATGACACCGTGTTGTCATTACCTATTTACTTTTTTTATTGGCCTATAAGCATTTTAAAGGCAGGGATAAGTTCTGGACTACTATTACATCTCCAGTGGAGTATGGTGTAGGGAAGGAAAGAGATCAAGATGACTCAGGGATTCAAAGATTGTGACTAGAACAGTATCGAGAAGATGCTCGATAAATATTTGTTGCATGGAAAAAGAGTGAATATTAACATAATTCTCTTTCAGTTAAAACTCCTTTATTTGTAAGGGTCAGAAAACACAATCCAATAGCTTAGGCAGAAAAGGGACTTAATGGCTCATGTAAGCAAAGAAACGTAGAAGTTATGTTAGTTTCAGGTATGACTTGATGGAGAGGCCCAAATTGACATCACTGGGGCCCATTTTCTTTTCTCACCCCTTGGTTCTGCTTGCTCTGGTTTAGGTCCATTCATAAGCTGGGTGTCCTTCATGGTAAGCAAGATGGCTACCACAACTTCTGGTCTTACATCTTTACCATGCAAGCCCAATATGGAAAAGTCCTTGTTTCACTCTTAGAAGCCTCAGCAGAAGATGCATAAAGTTTTAGTGATGCTGAGGAGTTCTGTGCCTGTTCCTGTACTTACTAATCACAGTCTGTCCAGGAGAATGCAAGATTATGGATTGGCCGGTCTGATTTTCATGTCATCCCCAGAACAGCTTTACAAAAAACACTGAGGTTGGGGATGAAGGATAAATCTGGAGGTTGAGGAAGGGTAGAATTTCCAAGCAGAAATTTGAACTTTCCCTGGAATTTTGTTGATATGATCCTAGGTTGACCCACCCCAAATCAAATTTCTATTAACTAATTCCTACAATTGAGGGGGGTAAGGAGGACTAAGATCCAGCAAAGGATTTCTAGGCCAAGTAGTCAGAGAAACAGACAAAGAACTAAGAAATATAGTGTCATCCAAGGAAAGGGTTAGCACCTACCATGTGATAAGAAATTTACCTGTAATATTTTATTTAGTCCTCACAAGTACCCTGATATATAAACATTATTATTCCTAGTTAAAGAGACTTAGGGTGAACTGAGTCTTAGAGAAGATATCTGATTCCCAAGCCACACACTTCATATGTGGCTTAGCTGGAACAGGAGCCGGAACCTCTCTGTCTCCAAGAAACCATGCCGTGACAAAAGTTGAGCAAGGTGTCAAATCCAGCAAGATGGCTGGGGTGAGTGGCAATGAAGCCTGGGCATTTAGCAATTGGAAAGCCACAGCTAATTCCCACTATGGTTATTTCAGAAGAGCCATGAAAGTCAAAGGGATTGAGTTACTATTCTTCCAGCTCCCTAAAAGCAACAACCAAAAAGGCTTTATTTGTTTTCATGCCTCCATTAAAAGAAAAAAAAAATACTGATTGCATCAGTGAAAGATAAAACACTATATCCCAAGAGGAAATGAAGGTAGAGAAACAAATGTAGGGATGGATTAGATTTGAACTTGTTTCTAGAGCAGGTGGAGGAGGTTGCTAATGAAAGAAGAGGTTGATGATATGGCAAAGTCCCCTGTGACTATCCAAGTTTTGGAATCAGTCTAGGCGTCCATCAACAGATAACTAGATAAATAAAATGTGATATATATATATATATATATATATATATATATACACACACACACACACACACACACACACACACACATACACATATATATACACACACAATGGAGTATTATTCAACAACACACACACAAAAAAACGGAATTATGTCATTTGCAGGAAAATGGATGGAAAAGGAGACTGTAATTTTGAGAAAAATAAGTCAGATTCAGAGAGAAAAAATATCATATATTTTCTCTCATATGTGGAAGCTAGAGGGAAAAAAAGGGGGAAGGGACATATTGAAAGTAGAAAAAAAAATCATTAGGGTAGAGGAAAGAGGCCAGGTGAGGAAGAGGGAGGGGGTGAGGAAATAATTGGGGAGTGAAATTGGTCAAATTGTATTTTTTTTCTTTTTTGATTGTTTTAGTTGCCAATGGACCTGTGTTTTATTTATTTGTTTGTGGTGCTGAGAATAAAACCCATTGCCTCATATATGCTAGGCAAGTACTCTACCACTAAGCCCCAACCCCAGCCCAAATTGTATTTTCACAAGACACTTCTCTAAAGAAGAAATACAATCTTTAACATTCAGGGATGTAAAAATCAAAACTACATTGAGATTTCATCTCTTTCCTGTTAGAATGGCAATTACCAAGAATACAAATAATAATTAATGCTGATGAGGATGCAGGGAAAAAGAAACATTTATACAATGTTTCTGGGATGGTTTATTGTACAGCCACTATGGAAATCAGTATGGGGGTTGCTCAAAAGACTAGGATGGAACTTCTATATGATCCAGTTATACCACTCTTCAGTATTTATCCAAAAGAATTAAAGTCCACATATTACAGCAATACACATACACATCCATGTTTATAGGAGTGCAATTCACAATAGCCAAACTATGGAACTAGCCTACCTGTGTGTTAACAGATGAATGTATAAAGAAAATGTGGTATGTGTACATAATGGAGTTTTATTCAGCCATTAGGAAGAATACAATTATGTCATTTGTAGGAAAATGGTTGGAAATGGAGGATATTATGTTAAGCAAAATTTTAACCAGATACAGAAAAACAAGGGTCATGTGCTTTATCTCATATGTGGAAGCTAAAGAAAAGGGATAAAGGATGGGGGTGGGGGGTTGCATGGATATGATGAAAATAGAAGAGAGACCAGTAGAGTAGAAGAAATAGACCAGGAGGAGGGGGAAGGGAGAGAAACTGGATGAACTGGGGAATTATGTTATGCGCATGAAACAATGTGTCACAATAAATCCCATTATTATGTATAATTGTAATTGCCACTGAAAAATTTAAAAACAATTTTTATGAATATATGAATATACCACAATGTAACCCACTCTTCTGTATAATTAATATACAGCAACCAGGGGGAAAAAGTTGCCTGTGAAGTTCGGATTCCAAGGACAAAGAAGCCTGAGCAGAAGGTCTCAATTTTCCCTCTTTAAAAAAAGAGGGAAAGAAGAAGGTAGGGTTTATGGTCTTTGAAGAGTCTGGGGTAGTGGAAGGAAGACCCAAACACTCCTTTCTAGTGTCTTCAGTCTTCACTGTGAAAAAATTAAGGTTCTTATTTCTACAACTCTGTTGAATATAACTTCAAGGTAGACATAATATTTCAATTCATGCCTCACCCCCACAGTGCCAGACATAGACTAGATGCTAAAACAAATATACAAACTCATTGAGTGAATTAAATGCAATTAAATGATCTTCTATTAAAAAATCAAGGAAAGCCTATAAAAAGGCAGCAATAATATAAGTATAATTTAGTGATTTGCAGGTACTTTTGTAGGGTGCTATGGGAAGATGGAGAGAAGCAGTACAGTATATACCTGTTATCTCTTCTACAGAATATCTTTCCTGGACTAACAGCTCCTTATCCTTTTTCTTTAGTGTTCGCTTACACCTTACTTTACAACACCTGGGCTTGGGCAATGATTATTAGGTTGTGAGTTTGTAATTACAGGTCTGACTTGGGAAATGATAGCATGGACTGTCTCAGAGGTTAGTAATCAGGAGGGACTTACTAAGCCTCCCCTGGGCCAGTACCAAAGCCATCCTTCTTGGCAGACTGACTCAATCAGCACTGCCACCTGTTCAGTTGGTGGTGGAGTTGGTCACACTGCCTCAGCCCACATGCCTCATTCTGTCCTTGGATGTCACTGTGTCACTGACACCAGCCAAATGAGTAAAGCTTAGGGCTGCAGGGGGTGCCTCCAACTGCAGAAGGCAGCCTGACCTTGAATTCTAACAAGCTTTAAATGCTTCACCCCACAGGATGAGGTAACAGGGAAGATGGCTGATTGATGATTAGAACACTGTGAACTGAAAAAAAAAAATTAATAATCTGTAGTGAAAAACTCATTCCCTCAGCAGTGTTTCATCTCTAACAGGAATAAAGATAACGTAAACAGAAGAGGGAGAAGGTGGGGTGGGGGTTACATCAGTGGGTACCCTTTGGACTAGAGAGAATGGAGTTTAATTTTACCTCTTTGTGGTAATGAGGGGCCAAGGGAAAGACAGAGCTAAGCAAGAAAGCAAGGAATTCACTTGCCCACTCCAGGGATTTCTGGTCTTTCTGTTTGTACAAGTAGGTAGTTTATTTGTAAGTATGCTAATTTGGATTCTTACTTTGTACAAGGTTTGTTCATGTTTTCTGCAAAGGTCCAGAGGGAACAGGCTGCAGGCAGGGAGTGGGGGTGAGGGGTGGGAGGGTAGGAGTTTGGCAGTGAAACCAGCCAGAGCAAGGCTTTGATATATGAATCTTTTACCTAATTTCAAGCAATATATCTTCTGCTCTCTTTATCCCTTCCATTTATCCAGCTTCAACAGGCACAGATTGTCCTTTCTTTTCCAACAGGTCAATATTAATCAACCGTCCTTTTATGGTGAAATGTCTCTTATTGTAACATGGGTGGGCCCTGGGAAAAACTGCAAACATTGTAGCTCATCTTCAGCTTCTCTTTTTGCTGGTCCTACCCTCCCACCAACTCCATCACACAATCCCATTGTCAAGATGAATATCTGGTGTAAGTGTGACTTTCCACATGACACATTTTCATCCTAACAATAGACCTTTTGCTTTCCTGTACATTCTCTCTTTTGGACAGCAACCCTGTGAAGAAAGCAGTAATGGGCATTTTCTCCCCAAAGGTATTTTTAACCACTTAAAATTTACTGAGTGCTTTTTACTTGCCAGTCCCTGTACTAAATGCCTTACGTACCTCAGTAAATCATCAGAATTATTCTGTGAGGTTGATATATTATACTTACTTTATAAGGGGAAAGCTAGATATAGCTAACCTGCTCAAGGTCACACAGCTAACTGGCAGGTGAAATCAGGATTAAGGTCTGCCTCTGGCCATGTCCAAATCCTGTGCTCTTATCTTCTCTGCCATTCTGTATAAGAAGCCAGGCTGTGTTTTAGTATGCACATTTTCTAGAGATTTTTTTTTTCTCTTTTAAAATGGAAAGTTTGAAGAATTATTTTACATAACTAACAAATAGTAAAGCTGGAGGTAGCACTCCTTTTAATAGGTGATGCCAGAAGACAATTTTCTATAACATCTGGATTGTACTGCCATGTTAGATTTCAGGCAAAGTACTAAGCAATGGAAAACTCATGGAGTCAGCATCTGATTCTTAAATTGGGTACAACTAAAGTGGAAGAATCTCTCACTTAGAAGCAAATATTTTAAAAAAACCTAAAAATTCTCCTTTTCCCATACCACTTTGGAAAGGAACCTGTCCCCCCCAGTGGGTGCAGACGGAGGGCTCTCTATCCCTCCTGCAGTATGGCTCCTTCCTACTTTTCCACTGAAACTGCCTGTCAAGAGTGCCTGGGACTGGCCTGGGGCTATGGCTCAATGGCAGAGCACTTTCCTAGCATGTGTGAGGCACTGGGTTCAATCCTTAGCACTGCATACAAAAATAAATAAAATAAAGGACTTTGGACTAGAGAGAATGGAGTTTAATTCTACCTCTTTGTGGTAATAAGGGGCCAAGGGAAAGATGGACTTTGGCTGTAGTCCATCTACAACTACTAAAAAAAAAAAAAAAAATGATTGCCTGAGACTTCCTAAGTCAGTGTTAACATTTGTAACACTGTTACCGCCTCTCTGCAGTGTTTAATGACTGACCACTTTTTTTTTTTTTTTGGACCCAGGATCTCTCTACCACTAAGCTACATCCCCAGCCTTTTAATTAGTTTTTCTTTTCTTTTCTTTTTATTTTTATTTTTTAAATTTTGAGACAGGGTCTTCCTAAATTGCCCAAGCCAGCCTGGATTTGTGATTCTAGAGCCTCACCCTCCCAAATAGCTGGGATTAGTGGTGTGCGCCACTGTGAGCAACTCTGATGGTTTATTGAAACTCTCCCTTGTCTTGATTTCAGGACAGCAGTATGTTCTAGTTTTGCTGCTACTTTTCTGGCTTGTCCTTCTCAGCCTTTTACTAAGGCTCAGGTCTCTGACTATACTGGTCATGATTTAGGTGATAAGAGCAGAATGCACCTTAGCTGATTTAAGCAAACAGGGATAAAAGCAAGATATTTATAGACGTACAGAATTGGTGGGAGAGCTGAAGAATGAAGACTCTAGAATGAATTACTAGGAACAAAGTCATACTCAACTGAGTTGCCAGGAGAGTTGTGGCTTAGACCACAATTAGTGCTTGCTGATTGGGAAATGCCTCCATAGCTGCCATCTCAAATCCTAGGGTAGCTGTGCTCCACATCAGCACAGAGGGTGCTTCCTGCCCTGCCGAGCCCTCAACTTGTTCAGCTTTGACACTGGATCCTCATTTCAGTGTCTAATTCATATCTTTGGAAACCCTAGCTGTAAGAAGTCTGGGAAATGTTTTTAGTTTTTATTTTTGTAGTGCATTAAGGCACACTAAAAGGAAATTAAATAGATATTCAGTCCTATAAGCCCTTAAATTTTGGTACTCCTTGGGTTTATGTTCTTAGTCTTTTTCTTTCATAGTGCTATCTCTGGGAAACTCTTGGCTTTGACCACTATCTGGATTAGGGCCAGCCAGATCTCTTGCCTGAGCTCTAGACTTGAATGTACAGCCATCTACTAGAGAGCTCCACTTCCTTCACAGTCATCCTTCCCCTTCTCTGATTTCTATGTTAGTGCATGGCCCAGGCTTCTACACAGTAATCTATTGCTTTGTCTCTCATCTGCTTCATGCTCATGTGTACTGTGGCATAGAGCGGATTCATTTTTTATAGTCTTCCTGTAATTTGGTGTGGTCACATGATTACTGTGTCCTGGCCAATGTAATATAAATTTAGGTAGCATGAGCAAAATCTGGGAGAAACTCATAGAAACCCATACATCATTTATGTTCTTTCCTCATCTGCCAGCTAAAGGGAGAGGGTGTCAAGACACCAGAAGAGAACAGAGCCATTGATGTAAGGATCCTGGCTTCCTGAAAGACTCAATAGAGCTCTGTAGCCCCTAGAACTGATTCACATTGTACTACGATGTGTGGGTATGGCATTCATGAAAGTAATACTCAGACCTCCGGCTAGGAAGAGCAAAATTTACTATGGTCCCATCTGCTGCCCTCCTGGATCTATCATTATATTTGCTCTAAGACTATACTTCCCATGGGCTTTCCCAGCCAATGACTGAGCATGGTGAGATGGGCACTAATTCAGCCTCTTATTGCAAGACACAGGTAACTTTGACTCATGGATTTTCCATGGGCCTGGCTGAAACTTTCTTAACTATACTGACATTTCGGACTACCTTTATCCATTCCTTCTGGGTTCTCTCCATCACAGATGTCAGACTGGTATCATGTAAAGCTCTCCTCATCTTCTTTTACTTCCTTTTAATACCTTCCAGGCATTTCTCCCAAATAAATCTCTTGTATGACTAATCTTACCCTGGCATCTGCTTTTTGGAAGATCTGAACTAATATAGGGGGTAAACAAATATTTGTTGTACTATGCTGTGTGAATTTAGGGGATGTTTGTTATGACATTAGTTTTCCCTAAGGTAAACATCAAGTTCTTAATGTTTTAAAAAGTTGTTCTTGCTCCCGCTTGCAAGTATCTTAGTTTAGACCCCCTGAGCTAACCGCACCATCTTCGGGTATGAACCTTCTGCACATAACCAGAAGCCCCAGAAGGAACACAGCACAGAACCCACCTCCACAGTGATCTTTCTATTCTCAACATCTCCTTAACACCTATACAAAGCACTGAATGCCCTTTCCACTTTGCACAATAAAGGAAATTATTATTAGCTTTATTTTAAAGAAAGGAAGCTATGATTTAGAGGGTTTAAATAAGTGTCCAAATGTTAAATATCTGGTAAGTAACAAATTTGAGATTTGAACTCAGACCTTTTTGTTACCAAAATTTGTATTCTTTTTTCCTATCCCTGAACTGCTTGGGCTTTTAAATTATTTCCCTTTGCAATGTACTAATAACAGTTAATAGTCACAAATACTATCAACTGTCTTGAGTTAATCTAAATTCTGATGCAGTCTCTACTAGAAAGTAAAACATGGCCCAAATATTATTTTTATAGAAGAATATTGTAAAAATCCAAGGAAGTATCTATTTAATGATAAAGAGGTCTTATGCATTTTTCATTTATGTTTTCTCTTCTTTTTAAACTAAAAATATAACTATTGTCTTTTTATGCCAATAAAGCCCTCACAAACATGGTGAATGTTCCTAAAATCTGCCAGACGTTCTGTAAGAAGTGTGGCAAACACCAAGCCCATAAGTGACACAGTACACAAAGGGGAAGGATTCTCTGTGTGCACAGGGAAAGCAGCATTATGAAACTGTGGCTATGAGGGGTGACTAAGCCAATTTTCAGGAAAAAGTATAAAACTCAAAGAAGATTGTGCTGAGGCTTGAGTGTGTTGAGCCTACCTGCAGATTGAGAGAGTGCTAGCTACAAAGAGATGCAAGCAGTTTGAATTGGGAGAAGATAAAAGTGAAAGGGTCAAATGAGCCAGTTCTAAGCTTTATCATTTGATTTATTGTGAAAACAATAAAATGTCAATGTTATCTTAAAAGAAAAATTAAAATGTAATTATTGGAAAAAATTAAAAGAAAGTGGACATAAATAAAAATTATATACAGGTACAAAAATATTTTAATCTGCATGCATAATGGATGTTAAATCAGGTGCCTCTCTAAAAGCTAGAACAAACAGATAAGCTGGGATATGTGCATATAATTTCCACTGCCCTGACATTAATGCCATTAAAAAATAACATTTAAAAGTAAGTGGATAAGAGTAATATGTGTGTGTATACTTTTCATATACAATTTATGTATATATTAAAATAGATATCAAGATATATGTATTTAATTTACCTTATGTAATTTACAAAAAGTGGTTTATTCACAATTTCAATTTTTTATTATCATTTTCAAATATGAAACGCAATCTATATAAATTCAATATATGGTATGAACTTCACTGCACCTCACATCCATCTGATTACTGTGATGCTCTGCTAAATAGTTTTCTGAGGCCCCAAAGATAAGGCGTAAATTCCTCAGACCAGCATTTCATGCCTTCCTTGAGTTAGCCCTTGATTTACTCTTATGATATCTCCACACCCCATTCTGGCAAACCAGTGACAAGCTCCCCAATGCCCTATGCCTCTTTCCTACCTCTGGGTCTTTGCTAATATTATTCCTTGTGAAGGAAACAATTTCTGCCCACTCTTTTCTTCTGAGAACTCTGAGAATTCCCCAAGAGACGGTGTGTGTGTCACTTTCTACAACAATCTTTGCCTGATACCACTTCCAAGCCCAGATCCAACTCCTCAGCTGAATTAGGCACCCTCTTCCCTGCCACCCTTCCACTGTCCTTTTTCCCCCCAAGGCTCCAACAGCACCCTCTGCCCTAGCACACCGTTGCAATTGCCTATGGACTCCCCTTATTAACTGGTTAGTTTCCTAAAGTTGGAGGTGAACTTCACTTAAATAGTCCTCCAAATGTTTGCAAAATGAATGAGTGACCAAAGAAAGAATGAATGAGTAAATGAGAATGTTGAGTTCTCTAATACAGTGTATTATTATTCTTTATATAGTTTCTAAAAATCATTTATTTGCAAACACCAAAAAATTTATTTTGCATCCCATCTTCAGCATGCAAGTATATTAGCCTAGCTATAAATTTGAGTCAGAATTTCAGGTCACATTTCATCACATTTCAGGAACACAAGGGGCCTTTATTACACCCTCCCTTAGTGCTTAGTCAGAGGCCAGATTTCACTGTGATGCTCTGGAGAAGATACACCCTGGCAAAGGAGGGTCTTGCCCAGTCTGCAGCCTCACGGCCTCCTCCCCTCCCCATGACAATCTTTGTTGACAGGGGAAGATAGAGATTTGAAGAATTAACTCCCATATCATCTTCAGGGCTTAAACACACCGGATTCCTTCTTACCTACACTCATCTCACAAATATTGGTGCTGAGGCAGGCAGCCTGAACATTTGATTCTGGTAATAGTGTGACATGATCAAATTTTGCACTTTTATTTTAGCCACAGTTTCATAATGCTGCTTTCCCTGTGCATACCGAGAATCCTTCCCCTTTTTGTACCGTGTTACTTTATGGGCTGGGTGTTTGCCACACTTCTTACAGAACATCTGGCAGGTTTTAGGACATTCACCATGTTTGTGAGAGAGTTATTGGCACGAAAAGTGATTACATTTTTAGTTTAAAAAGGAGAGAAAATGTAAATGAAAAAAAATGTATAGGACCTCTTTATCATTAAATAGATACTTTCTTGCATGTTTACAATATGTTTTTATAATAATAATGTATGGCCCGTATGTTTTACTTTCTAGCTAGAGATTACATTAGAACTTAACTCAAGGAAGTGAATAGTATTTATGACTATTATCTGTTTTTAGTACATTGCAAATGGAAATAACTTAAAAGTCCAAGTAGTACAAGGGCAGTAAAAAGAATACAAATTTTGGTAACAAAGAGATCTGAATTCAAATCTCAAATTTGTTACTTACCAGATATTTAACATTTGGGCAGTTATTTAAACTGTCTAAATCATAGCTTCTTTTCTGTAAAGTAAAGCTAACTTTATTTTTTTTTCTTTTTCCCCAAACTGTGTCCTCTTTATTGGATTGGCATCAGGGACAAGGACAGAGTTTTCAGAAACAGTAATAAAAAAAGAGATTTGGAGAGCAGTAACAGATGGATGGAACTTAGAAATTTGCTTCCAAGTAGGATTTTTTGTGAAGTATATATATATTTTTTTAAGTAAGGGTAATAAAACTTTCTTTTAATTGGGCTTCTATAAAGACCTGATTTATTTTCAAGGTCTTAGGAGTCAAGTTTACATGTCTTAACTCAAAAAATTAGACAATAAGATAACAAATAACCCAATCAACAAATGGGCCAAGGACCTGAACAGACACTTCTCAGAGGAGGATATACAATCAATCAACAAGTACATGAAAAAATGCTCACCATCTCTAGCAGTCAGAGAAATGCAAATCAAAACCACCCTAAGATATCATCTCACTCCAGTAAGATCGGCAGCCACTATGAAGTCAAACAACAACAAGTGCTGGCGAGGATGTGGGGAAAAGGGTACACTTGTACATTGCTGGTGGGACTGCAAATTGGTGCGGCCAATTTGGAAAGCAGTATGGAGATTCCTGGGAAAGCTGGGAATGGAACCACCATTTGACCCTGCTATTGCCCTTCTCGGACTATTCCCTGAAGACCTTAAAAGAGCATGCTACAGGGATACTGCCACATCGATGTTCATAGCAGCACAATTCACAATAGCTAGACTGTGGAACCAACCCAGATGCCCTTCAATAGATGAATGGATAAAAAAATGTGGCATCTATACACAATGGAGTACTATGCAGCAATAAAAAAATGACAAAATCATAGAATTTGCAGGGAAATGGATGGCACTAGAGCAGATTATGCTTAGTGAAGCTAGCCAATCCCTAAAAAACAAATACCAAATGTCTTCTTTGATATAATGAGAGCAACTATGAACAGAGCAGGAAGAGTAGGAAGAAAAGAGTAACATTAAACAGAGACATGAGATGGGAGGGAAAGGGAGAGAAAAGGGAAATTGCATGGAAATGAAGGGAGACCCTCACTGCTATACAAAATTACATATAAGAGGTTGTGAGGGGAATGGGAAAATAAACAAGGAGAGAAATGAATTACAGTAGATGGGGTAGAGAGAGAAGATGGGAGGGGAGGGGAGGGGGGATAGTAGGGGATAGGAAAGGTAGCAGAATACAACAATTACTAATAGGGCATTATGTAAAATTGTGGATGTGTAACCGACGTGATTCTGCAATCTGCATTTGGGGTAAAATTGGGGGTTCATAACCCACTTCAATCTAATGTATGAAATATGATATGTCAAGAGCTTTGTAATGTTGTGAACAACCAATAAAAATAAATAAATAAATAATTTTTTAAAAAAAAGTTTACATGTCTTTTTTTTTTACCTCTCTCTCTCTCTCTCTCTCTCTCTCTCTCTGTACTGGGGATTTAACCAGGAGTTTCAAGCATGCTAGCTAAGCATTGTACTACTGAGCTACATTCCCAGCCCCAGATTTATGGTTCTTACTGTGGGTGCCACAAGACAACAGGATTCAAAGCAAAAGCACTCAGATCCTGATTTATTTGCCCGGGTTATACAGGTTTCCTGCTTGTTCTGCTGTGGAAGTGACTGGAGTCCACACCTCAGATGTGATACTTTTGGCCTAACTTATATAGACTGGGGGGAAGTGAGAGGTAATTGACCACTTATCAGCAGTTTCACTAAATAAGCCACTCCCAGATTTTTATTTGTTTTGTGGGAGGTCTGAGTCACTCTTCAAGTGAGGAAACATCCTCAGTTCAAGTTACTAAGTCTCTAGAGGAATGAACACAAAGGGAGTTACCATTTTTTTTTTCTGGGCAATGTTTTAAGTGCCCCTATCTCTTTTACTATTAAAATACGATTTTAAATTTGTTTGTAATACACACTGGTCCTGTGCTGCCCAGATCTAGGATTTCCTTTTAGACTGGAAGTATTCATTCCTCAGCTGGTGGAAGGGTTGATAATTATCTTCCAATGAAGGCAGGCACTTCATCCAAGGTGCTCCACACACCCACCCACCCCCCTTTGTGTGTGTGTGTGTGTGTGTGTGTGTGTGTGTGTGTGTATATACCATGGATTGAATCCAGAGGGGCTTAAACAGGCCACATCCCCAGCCTTTTTTATTCTTTATTTTGAGACAACTGCTGGAATTATAGGTGTGTCCCTCTGTGCCCAGCTAAATTACTCTCTCTTCTCAGGGGCAGCCCACATTTTATGATTGTTCAACATTCCCAATTTGGGTATAACTCCTCAGGGCCATCTCAGTTCCAGAGAAACTCACAGAATCAGAAGCACTCTATGTGAGGGTGTCATAGTCAAACTTCTCTCTGCTCAATCCTGCTCTTCACAGTCCATGACAACCCCATCCTCAATGGACCTCTTGCATTTCAATCTCTACTGCAGAGTTTACTTCCCAGGAAATCCAGCTTGTGACTCTTGGTGGCATGTGTGGTACAAGAAATCAACCACTACAGGTGAGTCATCTATCAATGGGTTAGAAATATGGACCCATTGTGAATGGTTGGTGGATGGGGGATAAAGCTAGTCACACAGTAGGACTACCATTGTTAACAGTATGATGTCCCATTACCTTCTTTGGAAGATAATGCACTGGCTAGGGTAAGGAACCAAATTTGAACAGCAGGAAGGAATTAGTAATTATAAAAGCTATGGGCCAGGTGTGGTGCCACACACCTATATTCCCAATGCCTCAAGAGGCTGAGGCAGGAGACAGCAAGTTCAAGGCCAGTCTTACAGTCTTAGCAATTAAGTGAGGCTCTAAACAACTTAGACCTTGTCTAAAAAAAGAAAAAAAAGGGGGGGGGCAGGGAAGTGACTCAGTGATTAAGATTCTCTGGGTTCAATTGCCAGTATCTAAAATAAATAAAGACTATGGAATCAGATGTGTGTTGGTGTGGACAAAAGGTTCTAGAGAAAGACAAGGGAAAGCTGAGGATTGAGGGTGATTAATTGGTAATTAACTTATCCAAACATAAAAACCAGAGGGCTTCCTGGGCACAGTACATGTGACTGCTCCCATCTAAGCCCTCACATAGTATCTCCTATAGCTGGAGGGTAGATAAAGAAGATCATGTTCAGCATAAAAAGCATAAAAACAGCAAATCTCCAGCTAAGGTTGACTCCTAAAGAATAAAACTAAAGAAGAAAGAGCTAAAGGATAAAGAGATTATATCCTAAAGGAGTTGCAGTATGTTCTAAAAAGGCTCAGAACATTCATGGTACTAGATTCCTAGATTATGGCATCATGGAGAACATACAATTAAGTAAGGAAGAATTGACTAACATGGGAGTATTCTCCTGAGATATAGTATTTAACACTTTGGCATTGACCCCAGGACACATCTAAGATGGCTCTTACACACCTGGGCCCACACTAAATGAGAAGTAAATGCCAGAACTTCTGGTGCAGACAGTGGAAAGAGGAATCAAACATCCCACAGAAAGGGGTGTACTTGAGTAATGTGTTATGTAAGGCTGGAAAATCCATCAGATGACTATTTTCCATGGTAATGAGATGAGTATTTAGAGTAAAGAGAGAAAAATACTGAATCTTACAGGAAACACCCACAAGCCATTGAGATGTAGAAAGCATAATTATAAATCTTGAAGAATATGCCCTTGTCCCATGGTCTTGGCCCATGCCCTTGTAAAACAAGGGAAACATTGAAAGCACAGGGGAAACAGATGCAAAATTGTGCAGTTTCACTCTGGATCCATCTCTAGTCTGGCCCCTGATACAGCCCTTCTATAAATATTGGACCCCCGCCCAAGTCAGGGCTGCTTCTCACTCTCGAGACAGCCTGTATTTTCCCTTGAATGTGTATCTACCTTCCTAAATAAATTCTGTCTATGCCTTTGTCTGGCTCATGCTGAAATTCTTTTCTGACCTGTATGCCAAGAATCCCGCTGGTCCTAAGTTGAGTTCCCCCTCTTCTCTGGGGACTCCTTGGACTCTTCTCCCATGACAACACCACTATTCAAGACTTTCAGAATGTTTGGTCCACTAAGGGGATTCTATGAAGGATGCCATTGGAATAAAGGACACTTGGTAGCAATGAGGTGTGGCAGTGACTACATGACTATGGCATCATTTTGCCCTGTCTCATTCCGAACCATGAAGGTAGAGCAATGAGGTGGCTTGTTCAGGTGACAGTGAAAGGCCAACTCAGAAGTGAATACTCCCCAAGTCAACAATTATCATACAGTTTAGCGTCCCTAATAGGTAAGACGCTTAGTTCTGAGAAGCAAGGGGGTAGAAGTAGGAGTGGCCCTGCTCACCTGCACTCCCAGGAACCCACTCGGAAATTTTTTTGCTTTCTGTCCCCATACTTATGAAACCTTCAAGTTTAGAGATCTTGGCTTTAAAGAAGAGGACATTTCACCCGGGCACACAACAGGAATCTCATTCAATTTCATTTTGTCTGATGCCCAGTCATTTAATATTCTTTATGCCAAGAAATCAGCAGGTGTGAAAAGAAGTTGCTGGTCTGAAGGAGTAATTGACCCTCATCATCTGCAAGATGTAGGACCTATTGTTATAAAATGGGTGTTCCGCCCCAGGGCTGAAAATGCCCCAGTGTACTGTTTATTGGTCTCAAAGAAAGAACCTGGAGAGTCAACAGAGAGGTATTTATTATTCATGCACTCCTTGTTGGTGGCAGGCTGAGATACACCAACAAGCATGGGGAATATGTTGGATAGGTTGCATGCCCACCTGCACAGGTGGAGTTCTTCAGACTGATGAGTACATTCTCTTACTTACAACCACAATCCCTTCGTTTTGATCCTTAACTAAAAATTGGAGATAAGGAAAGTAACCAGCTTCCCCTCTCCATTTCCTTCATTATCACATTCCTTAGAGTCCTTCCTACCTCATTGCAAGCTTTCCTAGGCACTGAGGGTGTTCACTGCCCAAAATGGGAAGAATCCATTTGATCTCAAGTAATTTACTTGGTATTTCATTGCAGAAGCCAGAGCCTAGGAGAGCTCAGACCTGTAGGGTATAAGAGTCTGGGTCATCCCACTTCAGGAAGTCACTGAACCCAGCAAAAGTGCTATCTAAGGGTGAGGGCTGATTGCCTAGTATTTGCAAGGCCCTTGGTTCAATCCCCAGCATTACACACACACACACACACACACAAATAAATTAACTAATTGATTAATTAAAAGTTTAATAAATAAGAGTGAGGGGACTTTATCATGGATAGCAGAAGATGGAGATATTACACTGGGTCTCAAGAACAGTTGCAGTGTCGTTTTTGCCATTGACTTTCTCCTTAAAGATACCTTCAAGGGAAGGTACACACCAGGCTGGAGAAAGCCAGTTAACTCACAATTATTCCAGTTTCACATGGCTAGCCCAGTTTCAGATATCTGTGGGGTTGTTATGGGATTTCAATTCCTCCCTCCACCCACTTTGACTTTCATTACTTCCCCCAGAGGGGCCAATCCAGGGGGTGCTCCCTAAAAATTTTCTTGCATTAAAAAAATCTGTATTTCTAAGGGAATCCTCCCCCTCTTTCTCAAACAAACAAACAAAAACTGTAACAGTTTTTAATTGTATCTTTGAAGGGAAGAAAGTACAATTTTCTCCAAACCCCATAAATTCCTAGTCAGGACAGGTTGCTGCAACAGAAGACAGATTAACGAGAGAAAAACAAGCAAGTTCATTAACGTGCAGTGCATACCACACCTGAGACAGCAACTCAAGGCAATGTTAAAGATCTGCCTTAAATATTATTTTTAACAAAAAAATGATACATTTTAGAGAGGTGATAAGAAAGGAAAGCAGTCCCAAGTTTCAGACATAGGAAAACTATGGAATGATAAATTTAGGGGAAGAAAGTTTGCTCACAGATTCCTGTGGTATTGCCACTCTCTGAGCTGGTAAATCTCAGGGATATAAAGAAGAGAATTCATATCCTGTCTTTAGGTTGGAAAGTGGAGAGGAGAGTAAAAGACCTTTTTTTCTTGTGAATATCTCTTCTGCTTTCAGCCAGAAAAATGGCAGAGTTCCTGCGTTTTGATTTTTTTTTCTTTTTTTGTGGGAGTACTGAGTGAAGTTAGGGGCTCTCTACCACTGAGCTATGTCCCCAGCCCCCCCTTTTGGACAGAATACCTTTATTTTATTTATTTTTATGTGGTGCTGAGGATCAAACCAGTGCCTCACACATGCTAGGTGAGCACTCTACCACTGAGCCACAACCCCAGGCCTCCAGACCTTTTTTATTTTTTTATTTTGAGATAAGTTCTCACTAAGTTTCTGAGGCTGGCCTTAAATTTGTGATCCTCCTGAATCAGCCTCCAAATCCCTGGGATTAGGGGCATGTGCCACCATATCTGACTTCCCCCATATTTTGATTATCTTCAGCTCAATAGTCTTTTATATTTTGGGGAGAAATATTTTGGTTTCCTTCACTTCCTTAATACATCCATTTATTTTATTTTTTTCTGTTTCTCCCTAGTTCTTCTCTGTCTCTCTGTCTCTGTTTCTCTCTCTCTCTCTCTCTCTCTCTCTCTCTCACACACACACACACACACACACACACACACAACACACCCTTTTTTGCTCTCTCTCTCTCAACTTTGTGTGCATGTACTTTTATGCTTACTTTTTAAGTTAACACTATGGTCTTAAAATACTATTTTCATAAATTATTACATCATCTTCATAATTACATTTTTGTTTCAGTATAACATTCATCAATTAGTGAAGCATAGCTTTTTAAAAAACATTTATTTTTTTAGAAGTAGTTGGACACAATACCTTTATTTTATTTATTTTTTTATGTGGTGCTGAGGATCGAACCCAGGGCCTCACACAGGCCAGATGAGTGCTCTACCACTGAGCCACAACCCCAGCCCAAAGCATAGCTTTTAAAAACCATTCTATTAGCCTGAAATCTTAGTTACACAGGAGGCAGGAAAATCACAAGTTCAAGTTCAGCCTGGACAATTTAGTGAAACTCGGTATCAAAATAAAAATAAAAATGGCTAGGGATGTAGCTCAGTGGAAGAGAATCACTGAGTTCAATGCCTAGTACTTAAGACAATAAATAAATTAATTAACAAAAACAGAACCATTCTTCTATTATTGGATGTTTAGGTTTATTTTTAATATAGACTCTTATATAGAATTATCATTTTTCTGCAGATAACTCTTTTTCAACTGAATTAATCCCTTACATCAATTCTGAGTAGTAAGATGATCAAGTGAAAGTGTATGGGCACTTTTACATCTCTTGATACCAATTATCTTATTGTTTTTTTTAAAAAATGATAGCAATATATGCTGCTAGATCCAGGAGCATTTCAGCACAATGTCTCTAGCATTAGAAATTATCAACATAGAATTTTCTGGTGGTTTAATAAATGCAAGATAATACCTCATTATTGCATTACTTTGTAAGTTTTTCAGTAAATTCTGGTTGAATTTTTTTTCTTTTTTTTTTTTTTCATTACTGGGGATTAAACCCATGTGTGCTCTACCACTGAGCTACAATCCCAGCACTTTTTTTTAGTTGTTGATAGACCTTTATTTATTTATATGCAGTGCTGAGAACCGAACCCAGCGCCTCATACATGCCAGAGAAGTGCACTACCGCTGAGCCCCAGCCCCAACCCCAGCACTTTTTAATTTTTATTTTGAGACAGGGTCTTGCTAAGTTGCTCAGGCTGGCCTTGAACTTGAGATCCTCCTGCCTTGGCCTCTGGAGTTGTAGGGATTGCAGGTGTGTGTGCCTCTGAGTTCTGGCTTTAGTTGAAATTGTAATGTTAATTATTATTCAAAATTTCTCCTGTGTCAGAGTTCCTTGAAATAATGACATTTTATAAATTGGAAGGCATTCTCTTGCCATTATCACTATTTAGAAGTGAACTGAAAGCATCTCTGAATAAAATTCAAGTAGAATCAATTCAACAGTATATTGGAAAGAACACCAGACTGGGAGTCTGTGGCCTCTAGTTCAGGTCAAGTCAGTTGCCACCTGTATCTTGAGAATGACTTAGACCACTAAAAATTTAAGAAATCTCAAAGTAGGCCAGACTATTTTGATTTCTTTTTTAGAAAAGAAGTTTGAAAGTGACAGAAACCAAAGATAGAGACTGGACAAAAGGGCTTCAGTCCCCCTTCATGCCCTATAGAATGCTACCATAGTAGCTGGAAGTAGACAGCTCACTTCTCCTCTCTTCCCAGAGCGTGGCGTCTTTTCCTCTCCCATCTAGAGCATGGAGCTGACCAGCATGGTTCACTTAGTCCTTGGCAAAGGGTGTTAAGTGAAAGAGAAGAGGTGTCAGGTATCTGAAGCAGATCTTTGGTTGGCAGAACTCTGAAGTAGGCCAAAGTGAGATGGAGTTCTGACCTAAAAAATATTTAGGAGAAATAGGTTAGTTAACATTGTTGCCAGACAACAGTCTCAAGCCTTAGGCTCTTAGTCCAGCAGATGCACACTCACTCAGACCACAGTGATTAGGTCAGGGACCCAGGCAGGCTTGTTCTGGGGTGGAGCTGATGGTTGGTTGAATAGAGGGTCATAGGGAGAAGTTGCAGTTCTCACCAGGGCCAAGATGTGGCTGTAGAGTTTGAGAGTGGTGAGGAAGATGCAGAGGATCAGGCAAATGATGAGAAGAGTTAGGATGTCAGTCTTTGTCCTCATTAGGCTCTCCAACATGAAGGTATCAGTGTCAGCTGGTTGAATGTTCTGTTATTTGCTCCATCATTTACACTAAATTTTGAGGCGTTGTACCCCCCTTTCAATCCCTATCAGCTGCCACCAGATTTCTCAGTGATATCATTTGCCCTGGGGTTAAAGCATCTGGTCTGGTGGTCCCCACCCTGATTTTCTTGCCTCTCCCCCTTATTGGGGCGAGGGCAGCCTGTCAGAGACTTTACTGAGCTTGTCAGGGTGGGGAGAAGTGACTTGTTTATGTCAGGGCTATGCCTGATGATCATATTGGAGGGCTCCATAAGCATGCCTGGTGAGACTGCAGGTTTCAAAGTGGAGTTTTTAAAATGGAGTTGCTTAGGCTAAGGCCTAAGTCCATCCTTACAACCACTGACATCCCAAGCCTGGAACTCTGTAATTTAATGAGGGAGACAGCTATTAAAATAATTGTAACTACAAAATGTAATTATAACTATAAGACTGTGGTAGGTCTGGGGATATAGCTCAGTGTTAGAATGCTTGTCTGGTATGCATGAGGCTCTGAGTTTAATCCCCAGTATCAGAAAAAAAAAAGACTGTTATAAATGTGGCTTATTGTGAATCATGTGTTTTAGAGTTTTATCATTTTAAAATATTTTGTACTCAATTGAAGCAAAATTAAGAAGTTAGAGGCCTAAAAATTTAAAAAGAGGCAAAAATATCATTACTTGAAAGTGATATAGTGGCTTACCCAAAAGCTGTAAGATAATTAGCTACAAAACTATTAGTAGGAGAATGCAGTAAAGTGGTTGTAAGTTAATATACAGAAATAATTTATGCAAACAATGAGTTAGAAATATATAGAAGATACCCCACTTACAAAAAAACTTTAAAAAGATAAAATACCTACATAGGAACTTAACTGAAAATGCATAACACTTACATAAAGAAAATTTTAGAACACCAGTCAGCAACACAAAATTTGAGCAAATGAAAAATCAAAGCATTTTCTTGGAGAGGGTGATGAGCCATCATCATAAAGATGTCTGCTGTTTCCATATTAATCTATAATTGCTTCAATCATTCCCTCTTAATTTAATTAGCAAGCGAATCTAAAGTTTATATAAAAAAATAAAGCAAGTAAGAAAGACCAGGAATATGTTCAAGTTAATTACAAGGGGCTAGCCTTCACATATGTTAAAACATAAGACTATATTTTTTAAAAAAAAAGAGTTCTGGAGGTCAAACCCAAGGTCTCATGCATGGTGCTAGGCAAGTCTCCAGCCCCAGCTACAATTTTTAACTCAGTACTGTATTCTAATGACTTGTAAACAAATAGATCATTGGAGAATACAGACATCTACGAATGAACTCAAATACACATGGAATTTTGTATAGAATAAAAGTGGCAAAGAGGCATATGAGTCAATATGTAATATTAGGAAGACAGTGCAGTAGGGGCTGTGGTGTACCATCCATACCCTCTTCAAGACCAGGGCACTGGGGGGGGGGGGGCTGGGGATATGGCTCAAGCAGTAGCATGCTCGCCTGGCATGTGCAGGGTGCTGAGTTTGATCCTCAGCACCACATAAAAATAAAATAAAGATGTTGTGTCCACCAAAAACTAAAAAAATAATAAATATTAAAAAAAAGACCAGGGCACTGATTCCCTTTGCTGCCAGTAGTGTTGTTTGCTTAACTTATAAGAAGAGAAATGCAATTCAAATCACACTGAAATTCCACCTATCAGCTTAGCAAAGATGACAAAGGTTTAATTTCAAAAGGGCCAATGAAAGTCTAAGGAATCACATTTACATGGCCACTGTATGAAAGAAAAAATCGGTTCTAAGTTATAAGAGCATTTGCCTTTGGCCCAGAAATTCTATTCCCAGGAATTTATTCTATATGAATACTGTAGTTCTGACATATCACAAAGTTATTGATTGCAATATCTTTTATATTAATAAAAGTTTGGAAATTATCTGAAATTCCAAGAGTGAAGAATTTGTTACAACTATTTCAAAAGGAAAACAAGCTTTGGACTGAAGGAATAAGTGTCAAGGGATTTGTGGAGTTCCACCCTTCAGGTGACACCTGAAACTCCAAGAAGTTTCACCGAGAATTTGGGTAAACGGATGAGTCTAGTGCTCTGAAATATGGGTGATCACTCCTTGGTTCAGGGAATTGGAGTCCTCCGTGTTCTGCAAAGGAACTAAGGGCTGGAGAAAGAAACACAGAAACTTTATATAGTTAATGCTGGGAAGGCTGCCAGATCATTAATTCTGAAGAGAGTTCCAGGGATCTAGACAAAGACATGCACACAAATATTTTATGCTGATGGCTTCACAATTTGATACACTTATTAAAAAAATTATTGAAATGGATGAATTATATGACCTGCACAATGCCTTAATAAACTCATTTTTCATAAGTTCCTGTGCAAGATGCTATCTATTCCTGTAGCTGTGGAACCTCTCTAGTGAGGTTTTGTTGGTGGCCCTTTCCTTACTCTCCTCATTGATCCTTTGCTTTTTGCCAGCTAGAATCATCCTTAGCAAAGACTGGTGGATCAGAGAAAGGGTCAGGGAAGTGGGCCGTCCTTTCAGAAAACCAAGAGTGATGTACTCTCCTGCTCTAGAAGGAGAAAATAGGAAAGAGCAGGGTGGCCTGAGCCACAGGTTAGTGCAGGAGGGGAAGCTCCAGGATTTTAAAGGAAGACCCTCCCTCTGCCAGCTCTGGACTGGAGCAGTGCATGACAAGCCTTATTGGCCAAGAGAGGAAGTATAAACCCAAACTGAGGTCTTGTCTCCTGCCAGAGAACAAGGAAGTAGAGTCTACGTCAAGAGGATAGTGAAGTTTCTGGTCTGGATTGGTCTTCTTCCTTGTGCCAGGTCCTGAGCTTGCACACATAAGGCCACTCTAGACAGCACTGCTAAGGATACATACCATCTAGGATATAGAAACAGAGTCCAGCAGGAGGGTCGCACAGAGGCCTTTGAGATAGTGCTTAGTTTGATTTCATCATTATGTGGCTGCTACAGTGAGGTTCTAGTAAGAACTTAGAACCTCACTAGTTAGCCATGTTTACATGCCCAGGGTATGGCCATGACAGGAAAGAAAGACAGTGTAAGGGGATATGAAGGTGTTGAACGGCTGCAGTCCTTGATAAGGAAAATGCTGAGAAAAAAAGGAAGGAAAAAGAACCTACAGGAAAGGTGCTAACGGTGGCTCAGATAATCTGCTTTGCCATCATTCAGACTGGACTCTGGTTCCAGGCTACCACTCACTACTGACGTATTTGTCCTTGAAGAAACTGCACAACCTTTCAGAGCTTCAGTGTTTTTCACGTGTCAAATGGATATATAAAGAGAGAACAGTGACTTCTGCATAGAATTCTTATGGGGATGAAAGGATACACAGCATGTAAATGATTGGCACAATCCCAGGCACGTGGCGTTTGTGACATTGGGCAATGGTGGAACATCAGTGTGGCATTTCCTCTTTCACAAGCAGCAAATAACGGTCAGCCCACACTCCCAGGTGATGTTGACATGTCTTGCCAATGCCGTAAGAAATTGGTCCCAAAGAGCATGACCATAACCCAGGAGTAGGTGTGTTCAAGGACTTGCCATTTCCCACCCTGTCTCTTTAACCTTGAAATCAGCCTGGATTAAGGCATCGTGGTGACTCATAATAACCATCTGCGGAGGGGACAAAGGTGCTTTCTACTCTGGTCAGAGAAAGCATTAAAAGCCATTTTGTAGTATAATCTTCCCAGTCAGAATGCCAGACTGGCCCCTGGCCTTGAGCCTTAGAAGTCCTAATAGAAGCATCAGTGACTGTGAAAGTTTGGGGGAGGGGCAACTTTTTGAACCTTAAATATGTACAAATAAATTAGGTGGCTATTTAACATTGAGCATGTTAATCTTTATTTGTAATACAACTGATAGAATGTGTGCATTATTTAAAATGCCCTGTGGTTTCAATTTTGTAAGATTTATGAGATGGTGGCTGTGTTTGCACTTGAATTAAATTAGAAAGATGGGTCATCATCTATCATGTAAGCCTAATTTAAATGGGAAGGCCATCTTTTCCTGTTTTTATATCAAGTATGCCTTTATCCCTCAAGGGTACACCAAGGTCACCAAACTGCCTTCACTCAGCCAGGACCTTTCTTCTTTAGGTGGGTCTAGTTGCAAGGCTGCAGGACTTGAACTTCCTCAGGAATGTCAGTTCTGCAGTGTGCACTCAAAGCCTGGTTTTCATACCCTAGAAAATTCTACGACTTTTCTAATATTTTTTAAAATGAGTTCCTTTTGTTCTTGAATTAGCTGGAATTGGCTTCTGTTGTTTTCTATCAAAAAACCTGGTACATATGCATTTTCCATATATCATTTTTTATGTAAAATATGGTTACTGTTAGCTATGTTCACCCTAAATAAGACATTAAAATGTTAAAAAAGTAGTCTAAATATCTTTCTTGAAAATAACTACAAAAAAGAAAATAACTACAAAGAAATTATTGCCCATTTCAAATGAAATTAGACCATTTGCTTTTATTTCCACTAACTCTTATTTTTCTTTCAAAGAAATTTAAAGGAATTAAGTAAGTAAGAATAATGTCCTTGAGTGGTTTGAAAGGTGGTTGATATTTAAAATACTTGTAAAGTATTTTGGTAGTAAGAATATTATAATACACTGGACACTGGATATTGACATCTTACTTAATGAAAGAGGTATTATATCTGAAAAATTTTAGAAAGTTTTGAACTTCTAGAAAAAAAGGAGATATAAAATATAAGATATTCTTTTTTTTCCCTCCAGTATGGGGATTGAATCCAGGGTGTCACAAATGCTAAGTAATTGCTCTACCATTATGCTACATCCCAAGCCTTTTTTATTTTATTTTAAGATAGGGTCTCACTAGTTGCTGAGGCTGGTCTCAAACCTGTGCCTCTGTTTCTAGAGTAGCTGGGATTTTAGGTGTGCACCACCACACCTGATTAAGATATCCTTATTTAAGCATGCTATAGAGGACTTAGACACAAGTCCACATTTAGTTTTAAGAGACAGCAGAAAAGACAATCTGTGTTCTGGAGGGAAAAGAACTAGCTGATCACTGGTGATTCTACTATATGGACCAGAGAAGAGTGAACCTAGGGGTTGCTGTTATATGGGTTTCTTCTACATAAAAAAATAGAAGTACACAAGTGAGGCCAACTGTATTGGATTCCCAGCACACACACACACACACACACACACACACACACACACACACAATAGCATTGTCATTTTAAACAAATGCATAAATATTTACATTTTAAATTCTTTAATCAATGTAGTTTTAGTATCAGCTTTGTGTTTCACATGACGTAAATATTTTTCTCACTTTGTAAGATCTCTGTTTTGAAGAGAAAGTTTAAAAGAACTAAGGAGGAAATACATGGAGATACCCAGTCACAGAGGACAGCAGTGAATCTGGCAGCTGTCAAAGATTGCAGAATTGATGATTAGTGCTTAGTAGGCAAATGATGACGTATCAGGCCATGTGAGAAAAATGGTTAATTAATATTTAATTAGCATAAAGAATAGTGGGCATTTTCTCCCTGTGTCCCTGTTTTCCATTTATACAATGAAGACTGAATAATTGTTTTCTCAATTTAGTGCGGAAAAAAATGTAAACTCATGCTCTAATGACTTCACATATGATCAAACATGAAACAAAGTCAGGCATGATGGTGCATGCCTGTAATCCCAGCTGCTCAGGAGGCTGAGGCAGGAGGATTGCAAGTTTGAGGTCAATCTGGGCAATTTAGTGAGACCTTGTCTCAAAATAAAAAAATAAAAAGGGTTAAGGATGTAACTCAGTGTGAGAGTGCCCTTGGTTCACTCCCCAGGGTAAAAGAAAAGAAACCAAAATAAATCCATGGTTCCAAGTGTTGTAAAGTTTCCAAGGAAATTTGCTTGATTTTTCACACTTTTTCCTAATGTATACGGGTTACATTATGTTTTCTTCTCTATGTTAGCTACGACTGAAGTCCTTGGAATTTAGTATGTTATAATGATGAGTTTAAAAGAATAAAAAGTAGGATTTGTGCTTTCAGAGAGCACAAGGTCCTGCTAGTCTATGTCCCTGAACACTGAACTTTGTCTAGTTCTCTCTCTTCCCTGCAATTCATCTCCCACAGCCCATGTCTTGTTTCTGATCTCCTTTCAATTTTAGGCACTTTGCATTGCTCTTTAACTGCTATAGGAGGGCCTGGCTATTCTCTCTTATTTATTGAAAAAATGTTTGATAAACACTTACTGGCTGTCAGACACTGTGAGAGGCACTGCAGATACAGGAGTGAACAAAACAATCCTACCTCCATTCTCCCCTCCACAGGGCATGATAGACTGTAAACAAAGAAAATCATGAAGTAGTTCCTCTTGTTTAGTGTTGCAAAGGCAAAAGCAAAGACAAGGACACTGGGTAGCTATGGAAGAGTAACAGACAGTACCTAAATTAGATGGGAGGGAGGAGGCAGAGTGTGAAGGGAGGTCTCTGTGGGAGTGACAGTAACAGAAGATGGAAGGATGGAAAGGAATTAGGAGGCCAAGCAGAGGGTGGCAAGAAGAGTATTCCAAGCAACAGTATGTGCTAAAGTCCTGAGGTACAAAGGAAGGAGCTCAGTAAATCTGAGGAACTGAAAGAAGCTGGGGAGAGGAAAAGGAAAGTGGAGAAGCCCCTTCTTATCAATTACCTGAACTCCTTAAGCCAAAGACTTCATTTTATTTTTGTGTATCACCCCCCATTCCCACACTGTGCTGAGTGCAGTATTTAATATTTAGAGTAGATACAATAAAATGCTGAAGGGTTTGGCTTCCTATTGATTGATGATTTTACTCTGATATCAAAAGTGCCTGAGAAATCAGAATCCAGTATGAAATAAGGCATGATCAAGCAGAGCAGTCTCAAGACTTGTAGATCCCAGGCATTCTTACTCTCAGAAGCTCTACTACCCTTACAGTAAAAACATATTTAAATGAACCCATGGTTTACATCAAGCATTTATGTCACTACCTAAGATTAGAGTTGGGTTGCAGTTAACTAATTTTCTTAATGTTAAATCTTAGACATTTAAAAATATACAATTTTGATTTCACAATTTTTTTAAAATAATTTTTCAGCTCTCAAACATTTTCACAGAAAGCACTGTAAGTTCTGAGCACTTTGCCCAACTAGACAAAGCCTAGTAATCCAGGGCTAACCGGAATAGAATAGGATAAAATGCAAGTGCTGGAGGGATTCAGGGAAACACCCAGAATCAGGAAACAAGTAAGAGGAGGGTCTGGGGATATAGCTCAGTAGGCAGAGAGCTTGCCTCACAGGCACAAGGCCCTGGGTTCCATCCCCAGCACAACAACAATAACAACAACAAAAGAAGTAAGAGGATACTGCTACTCTGGCCTAATTTGGACCTCAAATTTCCTCAAAGCAAAAACTAGTAGGTCAATTTAAAGCCCTAGGAACCTTGGAAAAAAGCATCCATGTCTCTTTAAAGTTAGTACTACTCAAGAATGGACATGGTCAGGCTGCCATGATGAAAGGCTCAAACTACCTAGTTCTTACAGGGCTGGAGGCTGGGAAGCCCAAGATCAATGTGCTGGAGAGGCAAGTGTCATTAAGGCCCCTTCTCTTGCCTTGTCTTTGGTGGGCGTCTCTCTGTGGGCTAATGTGACCTCTGGTTTCTGTACGGGGTGTGGAGGAGCAAGCCCTCTGGTGCCTCTTCCTGTAAGGCCATTATAATTACTTCCCAAAGGCTCACCTCCAAATACCTCACATGGGGGCCTGGACTTCAGTTTGTAAATTTTCAGGGGGCAGAACTCAGTTCATTCCAAAAATGTACACTTTTTTTTTTTTAAATAGGGACAATTCTTTTCTGGTCAGCCATCGTAATAGATAAAGCCAAGAATGAATTATTACTTGAAAAAACAAGCACAATTCTTTTTTTAAAAAAGGTTATTGCAGAAAAGAGTAGGACTTCAGATACAGAAGACCTGGGCTGAATCTTATTTACTAACCATATAGATTAGGAAGTAACTTGGATAAGTTATTTAAAATCTCTGTCCTCAGTTTTCATAGCTGTAAAATAGGATTAAATATGTTCGCATCATAAAGCTGTTGTAAGCATTGATGAGATAGAAGATTTAAAGTATCTGACCCAGAGAAAGAGCCTTCGAAACATTTCCCTGGAGCATGGAAAGTACAGACATGTTGCTCAGGAGCAGAGGTTATGGTGATAATAGGTGATGAAGAAAAGCTGTATCATACTGAAACACTGTTTCCAAGAGGTTTGCTCTCACTGGATACCTTCCAACTCGGAAATCCCATAAATCCACATATCTGTGAGGGAACAAATCTGTTCATTTCATCTGCTTAGTTGTTACTATCAATTTGTGCTCAACACTCTTACAAATATTGTCTTAGTCTTGACTCCAGCCTGACAACCTAACAACAGCAGCAATAATAAGAGCTATTATTAGTTCCATTTTACAGATGGACAAACTGAAGTTCCCAGATTTGGATAACAGCCTAAGGTCATACCTTTGGAGAATGAGATTTACACCCTGGACTTCTTGGCTTCCACAAATAGCAATGTCCCTGTTCCAAGACTGTGAAGTAGAGTGTTCTTCATTAGAATATCATCAAGAAGACGCTGAAGCACAAATCGAGTAGGGGTATTATAAGAGAATGACTTGCTTTGAATAGCTGACTCCTACCCTGGACAAATCCCAACTAGGATCCCAATAGAATTTATATAATGAGAAGACTATTGGTATTTTTTCAGGGACTATAGAGCAAGGGAGAGATGCCAGAGGCTATGGATGGGCACACACTGTTTCAGTTTGTGAAAAGGGGAAGAAAGTTAATTCTGCAAACTAGAGACAAAGTCCTGCACAAAGTTCTTGAAGGGCAACATATGAACATTAAAAAAAGGGAAGTAATTGCTGTCACCCGTGCAAGTTTCTGCTGAGAAGAGATCATTACAGCTGTGGTTCATTTCCCTTTGTGATAAGGCAAAAGACTGGTATGGTTCTATTTAGACCACATAATAAATGAGTTGGAACTGTATAAACAGCTAGAGTCATAAGAAGTAGAAAAATCAATTATTTTTCAAAATTAATGAAGAATTTCAAATGTCACTGCTTCTATTAAAATATAATTCTTTAATTATTGATTTTTCAAACTTGAGATAATTATAGATTTATATACAATTACAAGAAATAATACAGAGTAATAGCCTTTACACTTTACCCACATTCCCCCTGTGGTTAGATTTTGTAAAACTATAGTGTAATAGAACAAATAAGATATTGGTAGTGATAGAATCTACAGATCTTTCTTGGATTTCCCCAGGTTTAACTTGCACCCATTTGTGTGTGAGTCTTAGGTTCTACAAAATTTTTTTGGTGAGGTAGTAATTCCTGTTCACCACGGTTGTCAGGATGCCGAACAGCTCCAACTGAAGAATCATTCTCATTGGGAGAGACGGAAATTTAAGCCTTGAAAGAAGAAAAAGGGAAAAGAATATGGCAGGGGAGAAGAGCAGAACAAAAATCAGAGGCATGGATGAATTAGTTATAGACAGGATAGTTAGCTCAGTTAGGTAAGAAGCATAGCCATGTCATAAATGTCCTTGAAAATCAGTGACCACACCTTTATATGTAAGTGTAATCTACTGCTTACCTCTTAGAAAGCATCAAGATAATTATTCCAGTGGCCAATGGTACAAAGAAGCATCAGTGTTTTTGTAACTGCTGTTCCCTCTGCATAGGACACTCTTCGCCAGATAGTCTCTGTCTATCTCCCTCTCATTAAAGTCTCAGTTTAAAGGTCACCTCCTCAGGGAAGCCTTCCCTGACCACCCATCCTACAATGCTGTCTATTTCCTATATCTCTGCTTTATTTCTTCTATAAAACTTATTATTTTGCCACACTGGGGATTGAACCCAGCCCCTTGTGCATGCTAGACAAATGCTCTATCACTGAGCTACATCTCTAGTTCTTTTTATTTTAAGACATGGTATCACTATGTTGCCTGGGCTGGCCTTGAACTTGTGATCTTCTGGCCTTAGCCTTCTGAATAGTGGGGCCTACAGGTATGCACCACTATGTCTGACAGAGCTTATTATTCTTTTTTAAAAAAAACATGTATATATTTATTTACTCATTCACCCCCTCCATATAAGTTTCATGAGAAAATAAATCTTGAGTGTTTTGCTTACTGTCATAACCCTTTGCCATTTAGGATGTAGGCACACATTAAGTATGTAACACTTGAAGGAATAAACAGGCTATCCACAGAAGTTCTGGCTCATCCCACCTTGAAGTTCCCTTAATTTTACCTCCTCCCTTTTTTCTTTCCTAGTCTGCTTAACTTTGTGAGTTCAGACAAAATGTTTTATTTTCAGTTTTCTAGACTTTTTCTCACTTGCTTTCTCTTTCCTCTCTCCTTTTGTCTTTTTTCATCTTAGCTTTTTCTTGGTGAAAGCCACGCTCCCAAACCGCAGCACCCAGCTCAGGTGTCCCCTGTCAGGTAACACCCACCATCCAGGAGCTAGCCCTGCAGATCAACTCTCTGTTGTGATGGGATATACTTTAAGGAAGCACCAGCTTGGAACAAGTTGATAAATTTGTTCATTACCAGTGTTAGGGATAAAGCCATTATCCCAGGCATCTAAGGTCTAAAGCAGATACTCTGAAATCACAGGTTACTTCCTCTGGAAATTTGCTGTTTACTATTCTTTAATGCCAAAGTCCACCTTCCACATCCCCAAAGTGTAGACCACAAGGGATGGAGAGAGAGATACTTCCAGGGCCCTCAGAAGTGAGAGGGACCTTCCTGTAGGTTAAAAGTACCTGAATGTGGGGCAAAAGGAAATAATTGAATCTCCATAAAAGTTTAATGGGAGTTCATTAAGCTTTTCTAGAACATTCTGTAAGGTAGACATCCTTGGGGTGGGGGGGGGAAGCAACTACTCAGACATGAAGTCTTCTCAGGCCTTTAATCCCAGCTTGGATAGCTGAGACAGGAAGATTGTAAGTTCAAGATCAAAAGTCCAAGTTGGATAATTTAGGAAGACCTTGTCTCAAATAAATAAATAAGATGAAAACAAACAAACAAACAAAAAAACACAGTAGCAACAATAAAGAAAACAGCTAGAGGGAGGAGGTTTGAAGGTGGGAGGAAACCTGGGCGGGGGTGGGGGGGGGGGTTGGGGAGCAGCTGTGGGTCAAGTCAGGGCATGCTGCTGTCTGTCTGTCCAGAAGTTGATGAGGCTGTAAGGTAGTCAGGGATGCAGGATTTGTGCAGGATGGGGTGGACACCTCACAAACTCTTGGCTCAGTGCCCCTGGCTTTAATAAAACACCTTTTCCTTTAGAAACCACCAGAGGAAGGTTAATGTGCTGGTGAAGGAACAAACCTTTAAGAGAATGTAGAGATCAGAGCAGTTAGTAAAGGTGCTCTCCTACTAACAAGGAAAGACAATGAAATGGAGAGAAAGAGCTGGAAATGCCCCTCTACCCATCTTTTCTCATGGGGTCCAATGAGACCAATCCAGAACCACTGAGAGAAATTTCCATGGCTTCATGTAACCCGAATTAATAATACCTAAGGAAAAGAATGGCAAAGTACTACTTATCCTTTCTCCCAATTGCTGATCTAATAACCAATGTGAAATCCAGTGACTACAGAGGCTAACTCACTTGATCCACTTTGCCTCTCATAATTCCTAGCACATAAGAAGGACTCAATAAATATGTGAGGAATGCATTGCTGAATACTCCTGTAAATAAGATTTACAGGAGACCATTTGTTTGGCCTGAGCTCTTTCCTGAGCCTGACAAAACAAACCAAAATGTAGTAACTGGGGTTAGGGGTGTAGTTCAGTGGTAGAGCACTTGCCTGGAATGTGCCACCTTAGTCCCAATCCACAGTGCTGCAAGAAGAAGAAGCAAAAGCAGTAACTTGTGCTAAAGTTCCACATCACTAAGCTGAAACTAAATAATTTATCTGACTTTCCAAGAAATCAGAAGAATAAAAGATAATGTCTGAATCCTCAAACAGTTCAGTTTTAGGAAGTCCCCTCTATTTTAACCTTTATAAGAAAATAATTTTGAAATGACCTGTCCATTTTTTGTCATCTGTTTCTGTTTTCCTCAGCCTTTCTAGTCTCTAAATCCAACCTCTTGTGATTACTTTATTGGAGTACTTGTTCTACTTTATAGAACAAAGCGTTGCCTATTTCTAGAATTGCAAATAAATGCCAGTTAAGATCTTTGAATTAAATTTGTTATAATTTGATGATTCATAATATTTATTACATTGTATTGATTATACTACTTTAGAAACAATTTCTAATGTATTTGAGTTACAGCCACCTTAGTGGACATTCTTTGAGAGCTGGACTTCTAAACTAACCCAAGGATGGGATGCAAGAGCGTCAGAGGTCATTAGGGTTAGGTGAATCCAACCTACTTGTTTTAAAAGAGCACTTGAGACACAGAAAGGGAAGGTAATTTTCTTAAGGTCACACAATCTATGGAGCTGGTGTATAAGCACATCGTCCAACTCTTAGTCCTGCCTAGTGTGGACATCAGCTCTTAAGGAAAGAACAGCCCAAAGGACATGTCATGATATTACGGATGTAGATTTTCATTAGGAAAGAAACAGCAAGAAAGTCATTGAAGTACAGAGGAGGAAAGAGTGTTGCAATGGTGGGTCAAGAAGTCCTTTGCAGCCTCTTTGTTCTAGCAGTAGGCAGCTCACAGGACTTTCCAAGTAACTTGGCAACGCTGGAGCCCTCAGACCCAGAAATATCCAATGCTAATGGTAATGTCTACTCTTTCTTGTGGGTTTTCTTTTTCTTTTATTTCCTCTTTCATTCATTCATTCTTTCTTTTTTCTTTTCTTCTTTTTTTTTGTTTTTTGCACTCCTGTGAATCAGATTCTTCATAATAAAGATATTGAAATTCAAAATAATTTTTTCAACTAAATGTCATGTATGTTAGATTGGAAAGGGTCTTCTTGCTTTTTTGTAAAAAAATAAAAATAAAAAAATAAAAAAGCAAACAAATAAAAATATCACTTCATGTCCTTGCTTGTGGGGCCACCTGTATTAATTAAGATTCTCTAGAGGAACAGAAAGAATCAATAATAATAATTGATTATATATATTATATATGTGTACATATACTTTATATATACATATATAATCTCCTATAAATAAAGGTATTTATAGGAGGAAATTTATTAGATTGGCTTACACAATCAGAGTCTGAATAGACCCACAAGGGCCACCTGCAGGCTGGAGTAGCTGCTCAGTCCAAGAAGCTGAAGCCCCAGAACAGGAGGAAACAATGATTTGGCCCCAGTGTAAGGCTAAAGGCCTGGAAGCTCCCTATTGTGTCACTGGTGCAATCCATGTTCAAAGGCTGAAGGCTCTGAAGTCTGATGTCCACGGTCAATGGCAGTAGATAAAAGCACATCCACTCAAGAAAAGTTGAGTGTGCAGGTGCATGTGTGAGCTTCCCCCTTCTGCTTTTTGTTTCCTCAGAGCCCTTAGTCTATTGGACAGTGCCACATTTAGCAAGTCTTTCTCACCCAGTTAACTGACCCACATGGCAACTGTCTCTGGAAACACCTTCACAGACACACCCAGAAGTGTGCTTGACCACTTTTCTAGGTATCTCTCCATCTGTGGAGAATCAAGATTAACCGTCACAGGACCAGACGATAAAGGCAAATAAAACCAAATGGTGATGTAGTTGGTTTTTTTAGGACACTCCTTGATTTTAGTGTATAGAAGAAGTCTTCCTGTAGAATTTTGCTTAGGTGTTTGGCAAAAAGAGTCAGAAGTCCAGGAGAAATGAAAGTTCTTTAGAAGGAGGAATTCAGGAAAGGAAGTCTGCTAATGAAGAAAAGAATTCAAAATGATACCTGTACTCAGGGCCTGGTATTATTTGTTCTGAGCTGTTTTACCCTAGCTCTTGTGCTGCCAACTGAATTGCTAAGAAAATGGATGGAAGATGCTGATCTGTGATTGCAGGATACAATTACATTCATACCCACGATCAGTTCTTAATGGAAGGCATTATATTCATCAGCTAACTCTGCCCTTTGCTTCCTGGTACCCACACTTAATCTGGGAGAGAATTTAATTGATCTTCATTAGAAAAGGCACACAGACTCACACACAGCTCTCCCCAGTTCAGCTAATTAACACCCATGACCCCCAAAGCATACTCTGTGGGTCAGACTCCTGAGAGTCTGCAACTTTTGGCACAAGCTGTCCTGCAAATGGGAGCCATGGCTACTATGCTTGTCGCTGAGAAGGCACTTGTTCCAGCCCTAAATCAAGCCATCCTCCATACATGGAGGACCCACACAGGTTGTCTATTCTCTGCTCACAGAACCACAGATGCCTGCTTTAAGAGTCCACAGGACCAGGACTCTCATCTGAGCAAGCAGACTTATGCCTAACAGGTAGAGACAAATCTTTCACATATTTTAGAAGACACATTAATGTATCTACAAAAAAGTGTTTCAGCATCTTTAAAAGCATACCACTCACTTGAAATTGCCTCTTTCTGTGCTTTAGAAAGAAGCCACTAGGCCCTATTGATTGGCCTCTCCAGTGCATCTGGGCCTGAACTGTGGCCAAGCTCTTTGGGGTGTCCAGATCTACTGCTGAGTATGTTTTCCATGAGGTTGTACATGTTATTTGTTATCTTTTGGCACCTCCTGGAAACCAGCCCATCCTGGAGAAAGTCTTGGAGATGTTCTAGACCAAATATGGCTTCTGATGAGTGCTAGGTCATTAGGGGTACATACACTGTGTATCTTGCTTTGAGGGTCAGGATAAGAATTTTTGTAATTGTTATCCATAATTTTTAAAGCCATTGCTGGTCCTGACCTTTGTTTCAGGCAAGTATTTGTAGGCTGCCCAGGATCCAGCCATAATCCATATATGTTAGAGGCAAGTTGGTTTTGCTATAGGGGAGATGGAGGCCCTGTCTTCCATGCTATCTGAAAGAAAATAGGGAAGCAGACCTTGGGGTGTGTCCTTGTGGGTGATGAACCTTGTGGGGGTGTGTGTGGCGGGATGTGTGTGCTATACAAACATTTAGACAATCTTCACAGACACAACAAGAAATAATGTTTACCCAGATATATGGGAATCCTGTTGCCTATTCAAGCTGACACATAAAATTAACCAACATGGCTACATATCTCTTGAAGGTTCTTGGGGAGAATCCTGATTTTTCCATATTCTGAGAACTACTTACATTCCACATCTTTTTGTCTTCAAGGCTGCATAGCATCTTTTCACTTTTCTGACTTCTTCTGCTGTCACATCTTTTTCTACTCCATCCTGATGCTATTGAGCTCTGAAACCCCTTTTAACTCTGATAGTTAATAATTTCATGTTCCTAAGCTAATATAAAGTGCTTAACAACTGGAATTGAATATAGGTGTATTAAAGCTGTCCTGGGATCCTTCGAGGCATGGAGTCATCTCATCTCTCAATCTCTCCTTACTACATATACTTCCCATCCCCTCACCTACCCATATTCCCCTCAATTCCCACTAAATATATATTCATATTCCAGTACTGGAGATTGAACCCAAGGGCACTGAGGCACATCCCCAGCCCTTTTTATTTTTTATTTTGAGACAAGATTCTACTAAGTTTCTTAGGGCCTCAATGGGTTGCTGAGGCTAGCTTTGAACTTGCAATTCTCCTGCCTCAGGCTTCCAAGTCACTGGGATTACAGCCATGCACCACCAGGCCTGTCTTCCACTGATTTTGGAAGACTAAACAAAAGTTCTCTTTGAATTTCTATGTATCCACCATCATCATTAAATTGCCTGATACCAATAAAAAATCACTTTTAATTTTTTAACCACTTAGAAGAAAACAGTGGTATTGGCATAAACTTCAGACCAAGTAACTTATGAAATTTTGTCACACTCATGTCCCTCTAGCATGCAAACCAAAATTATCAATTATCAACTTTCCATAAAAATCTTCAAGTTTTCTAACATTTACATTTTTGTTCAAATATAGAATTGTACTTTTTAAAAAAGATTATTATTCCACTATTACTATATTGCTTAGTTAGGATTTTTTTTTCACTTTCTACATTTGTACTGGTTTATTATAATTGTATAGAATGGTGGGATTATTACATAATTGTATATGCACATGATGTAACAATATAATTTGGTCAATATCATTCCCCAGTATTTCCCTTTTCCCTCCCCTTCTTCTCCCTGATCCCTTTCCTCTATTCCACTGAACCCTGTACATGTGAATAAAGATCTCTAAAGTAAACTCCACTCTGGAATATCCTGGAGTGATCTTTGAAATCTATTGCACTCTTCAGTGATGGTAACAAACCCTTGGGAAGTAGTGCTTGCTGTTTGCCAGGTATTTTCTTTTTTCCCTCACATTTTTTATTGATGCATTATAGTTATACAAATGGTAGGATTTTTGTTACATATTAGTACAAGCACACATTATAACAATATAATTAGCCAATTTGAGTCCCCAGTTCATCACCTTCTCCTTCCCCACCTCGTACTCTCTGGTCCTTTCCTCTATTCTACTGATCTCCCTTTGATTTTCATGAGATCCCTCCCTTTCTATCCCTTTTTCCTCTCTGGCTTCCACATGTGAGAGAAAACATGACCCTTGAACCTCTGAATTTGGCTTATTTCACTTAACATAATGTTCTCAAGTTCCATCCATTTTCCTGCAAATGACATAATTTTATTTTTCTTTATGGTTGAATAAAACTCCATTATGTAAATATACCACATTTTCTTTATCTATTCATCCATTGATGGACACCTAGGTTGGCTCCATAGTTTGGCTATTGTGAATTGTGCTGCTGTACACATAGATATGCATCTATCACTGTAAGTATGAAGACTTCAAGTCTTCAAGATAAATACCAAGGAGTGGTTTAGCTGGGTCATTGGTGGCTCCATGCCTAGTCTTTTGAGAAACCTCCACACTGATACCTATAGTGATTGTACTAATTTACAACCCCGCCAACAGTTTAAAAGTTTTCTTTTTCCTCCACGTCCTCTCCATCACTTATTGTTGTTTGCATTCTTGATGACTGCCATTCTGACTGGTGTGAGATGAGTTCACAGTGTAGTTTTGATTTGCGTTTCCCTAATTGTGAATGATGTTGAATATTTTTTTCTTATATTTATTGGCCATTTGTATTTTTTATTTTGAGAAAGTTCTGTTCAATTAATTTTCCTGTTCACTAACTGTTTTTTTTTCCTGAGTTATTTATATATTCTAAATAGTAATCCTCTGTCAAAAGGGTAGCTATTCTGTAGGTTTAAGTTCTTAATGATTTCCTTTGCTGTGCAGAAGCCTTTTAATCTGATTCCATCCCATTTACTAACTGTTGGCATTATTTCCTGAGCTTTAGGGGGCCTATTGAGAAAGTTTGCTTGTGCCTATATGCTGGAGTGTTGACCCTACATTTTCTTCTAACTTCTGATCTAATTCCTAGGCCTTTAATCTGTTTTGTGTTGATTTTTGTGCAGGGTGAGAGATCAGGGTCTAATCTTTGTATATGTATTGACAATCAATTTTCTCAGCACCATTTGTTAAAAAGGCCATCTTTTCTCCATATATGTTTTTGGCATCTTTGTCAAGGATCGCATGGCGGTATCTGTATGGGTCCATCTCTGAGTCTTCTATTCTGTACCATTGGTCTGTGTGTCTGCTTTTACGCCAGGTACCATGGAGCTTTTGTTACTATAGCTCTGTAGTAGAATCTGAAGTCAGTATTGTGATGCTTCCAGCATTGCAGTGCATATACTTTTTTTGTTTGTTTTGTTTTTGTGCTGGATATTGAACCCAGGGATGCTTAACCATTGAGTCACTAAGTTGCTTAGGACCTCACTAAGTTGCTGAGGCTGCTTTGAACTTGGCAATCCTCCTGCCTCAGCCTCCTGAGTCACTAGGATTACATGAGTGTACAACCACGCCCAGTGAGTGCATATACTCTTAAGGTCATTCATTCACCAAACATTTAATGTGCCTCTTAGGTACTAGGCAGTAGGTATGCAAAAGTGAAAAAGATATAATACTTGCCTTCAGGAATTAAGAGAAAAGCTGAATAAACTGACAAAACACAGTAAGAGAGTTATTCTAAGAGCCAGGCGCTACGGCTACCTAGAGGAAGGACACCAAACTGAGTAGGCCCAGTTAAAAGTTACCTTTGTAAAGGATAAGATGATGAAATTAGCTCCAGGGACTGGGATCTGCAGTAGGCACAGGGACAAAAGCAGCATGGTACTAGTTGAGCTAGGGGCCAGGGCGAGGGGGAAGCAGGCAGAGGCCTGCATACCAAGCTAAAAAGGTTGAACTTCTTCCTAAGAACCAAAGGGAATCACTGATGAAATTTAAACAAGGGATGACATGATATCTTTGCTTTTTTAGAAAGGTAACCCTGAGATTAAAGATTAAAGTGTGATAAAGTAATAAAGGTGTCTGGGGACAGGAGGACCAGGTAGCAGGTCAGTGGGATAATATGTGAAAGCTGGATGCTGAATTGTACCCGTGGGTATGCGTGTGCGTGAGGGAGTGTACAAGGGTGAGTGTGGGAATATAGTATCAGAATACCCAAATAAAGTCTACCTTGTTAAGTATCCGCCCTCTTCTGGTTGTGATTGGTTAAACCAGGACTGTATTTCAGGAGCTTATTGGATGGTGGAGCTGTTCATTCTCGGTTGGTGAAGCGGAGGGGCATCTGGAAGTTGTAGTTTCTGCAGCTGTGCTCCCTCCTGCAGTTTTGTGAAAACAAGTTTCATTCCTTGTCTTCCCTCAGCCCTCCTCCCCAAGGCATCCCACCCAGCAGCTGAGGCCAGGCGCTGCCATCTTTGAACATCCAGAGACTTCAAGAGCGAAAGGCAAACACTGGACAGGAATTCTGCACAGCTGGAGGAGGAGCCTCGGGTTCTCCATCTTTAGAAATGCAGCCAGACAGCACCCACGCCCCGCTGTAATTTCACTTGTGTTTACCGTGTTCTCCTCCTGTCTTCCGGTTTTCTCTACTTACATCACACAATTTCTACTAGTGCAGAGGTGGAGAGGAAATGTTGGGGAATTTTAAAGTGAATGATTATACTTAAGTTAGACTGTTCTATTAGTTAAACAAGTATAATTAAAAAAAAAATATTTTGGTTAGTCTGTAAATCCTTGTTTACTTCCTTTAAGATTTATGGGCTGGGTAGGGTGATAGGTAATTTATAAACCATATTTAGGTGTACAGTTCAATAGTGTTATGATTTTTAATGTTAATGACTACACTAAGGTAGAGAGGGAAGATTTTATTTTGGTGAGGGGCCCTTGTTTGGAGAGGGCAGGTGTTTATTTGTTAATCTGAGAGTAAAAAGGAAGAGGCCTAAGTCTCATTTCTGAGTGTTTAAGAACTGAGCTGAGGTGAATGCTGGTTCTGAGACTCCTAAAGCCCAGAAAATTCTAACAACTGACATCAGTTGTTAGTGATTATTGGAGAGTGGCTGCATTCGAACTTGGATCAGAAGATTAAAATAGTGCGTTAGATCCATCTTTTATCTGCCCCAGCACTCTGTCAAGAGATAACTGTGCCAGGAAGATGATGGTTGTTGGTCTGTTGAGATTATAGTAATGCCCTGGGTAAACCTTAAACTTGGAAAAGCTGTAGACTTGGGGACTAGGGAGGCTACTGCCCAAAACTCCAAGGTTCTAGAACCTCTCCAAGCCTCAACTTTTTCCTCTGCAACATGAAAGAGTCCAACTATATTCACCAAGTCTAACATTGCATTACTTCTGTTATAAAAATATCTTTTCTATGTGCTCATGGTAGACACATGAACATTCTCTGAGGCCCCAGACACCTCTAAATGATAATATCAGAACTGATCCCAGGTCTTGGGTGAAGACTTATCAGCTGTTTGACAGAAGATGGGAGGAGTGAAGAGACTCTGCTACTCCTGTCCCTTGTCATTTTTAACTGCTGATACCTCAAAGGCCTACATAGAGCCCTGGGCCTTGGATACCACAAGACCCTGGGCTACTTGGGGATTTGTGCAGTTGACTAGAAGCTGAGATCATCAGAGGAGCAGAGGGAGGGAAGCCTCATCATTTGGCAAGAAAGCATCAAAAGAAGCATCTCTTACCTGACGAAGGACTCATCCTTTCATAGAGGTTGAAAATATTCAGTTAAAACACCTACCCTCAAAGATTAGTTGGAATGAGCATTTGTGAGTTATGTCTTTGTAGCTCTTCCTCTCCCCTCCCCTGCTTCCGGTGGTGCCAGGGATTGAATCCAGGCCTGGTAGATGCTAACCATACACGGTACCGCTGAACTACATCCCCCAGCCTCTTCCTCTTTTCAATATGACTCTAAATGAGATATCAAAGATGCTCTGAAACTGTGAGGCTGAATATAGGTAGTATCTACTCATAAAAGACAAAAACTGCTTACTACAATACAAAAGAATACTCCAGCTTCAGCTCAGACCACTGTCACCCCAGCCCCTCCTGTGCACCAAGGAATCCAGGGATGAAGAGGCATTGTGGTGTTTGTGCTGACTAAGGAGACTTGCTAACACCACTGCTGCCACCACTGTCACTGCAGTCATCAGAGCTGGGCTTGTAATCGAGTTGTAGACTCATTTCAAGACTTCACATTTGGAGAAAAACTGAAAAGCAAGACTTTCTCTGAGGAGCCTACAAATATCTAACTTTGGTGACAATCAGAGACACCTGATCGTGTCACATAAAGGAAGTCTGACTGCTACATTTACCTGATTACTCTTGTTCCTTATAGTGCTGCTCGTTTACTTTCAGGTTCACTTAATGATTTTTTCCTATTAAAATTATAAGGGTCAAGAGGGCAAGGATGATGTGTAGTTTAGAAAAACATGTAAACCTTCCCATCTAAACTATTTTTAGGTGTACAGTTCAGTAGTGTTAAGTATATTTACACTGCTGCCAAAACAGATCTCCAGAAATCCCGAACTTTTTAATCTTGCAAATCTGAAATTTTATATCCATTTGTTTTAGTCCTTTTGGGTAGCTATCATGAAATTCCATAGACTGGGTGGCTTATAAATAGCAGTCATTTATTTTTCAGTTCTGGAGTCCTGGAAACCCAAGGTCCAGTGCCAGCAGTTGGAGAGTTTGGTAAGGGCCCACTTTCATTGTGTCCTCAAATGATGGAAGGTGCAAGGCATGTCTTTGGGGCCCTATTTATAATGGGCACTGCTATGATTTGAACATGGGTGTGCCCAGCATAGCTCATTCATTTTTGAGGCTTAATTCTTCAAAGCAACAGTATCAGAGGATGGGGCCCTCACGAAGTGGTTAGGTCACAGGGCATGTTCTCATGTCCTCATGAATGGATTAACGTTGTCTCAAGACTTGATTAGGTCCTACTGGAGTGACTTAAGTCTTGTGGAACTAGATTATTTACCACAAAGGTGGGTTCTTATCAAACAACCTGGCACTACCCTTGGTCTCTCTGGCGGATGTGCTCCTTCTGCATGTGCTTACTTCCCCTTTCTGCTTCTTGGCAATGATAGGATGTAGCACAAGGTGTTCACCAGAAGCTGACCATATGTGGCCACCTGATCTTGGATAGAACTATGAGCCAAAATAAACCTCATTTCTTTATAACTTATCTACCCTGAGGTATTTTTTTTATAGCAACAGAAAATAGCCTAAGACAGGTACTAATCCATTCATGAGAGCTCTGTGCTAATGGCTTAATCACCTCCCAAGGCTCCATCTCTTAAGACCAACATTTCAGGAATTAAGTTTCAATAAATGAATCAGGTGGGGGGACACAAACATTCAGACCATAGTGCCATTAAATAAATACCACCTTTTGATCCCCTCCTTAGCCTCTGATGACCATTGTTAATGTGTGTGTGTGTGTATTTGATTACTTTAGATACTTCATATTAATAGAATCATACAGGATTTGCTTTTGTGATTGGCTTCTTTTCCTTAGCTTAATGTCCTCAAACTTTATCCATGTTGTATCAGGAAACAAGATTTCCTTCCTTTTTAAGGCTACATGGTATTCCCCTGTATGTGTATACCACAATGTGTTTATCTACTCACCCAGCAACAGATATTTGGGTTACTTCTACCTCTTGGCTATTGTGAATAGTGTTGCTATGAACATGGAAGTGACTATATGTCTTTAACATCCTATTTTCAATTGTTTTGGATACACACCCGGAAATGGGATTGCTAATTATTCTATTTTTAATTTTTTGAGGAACTTCTATATTGTTTTCCAAAGATAATGTGCATTTTTATTATGAATGAATACCCGTGCTTAATATAATGCCTGCTCATAAAGTAGACCCTAAATGTCTCTTGAATTAATGAAAAATAACAGAAGGGACTTGAGGGGTAACCACAAGAGACATGGACCATGATTCTTCTTGGTTAAGGCCTGGTCATGATCATTAGAAGCCCTGATCCAGGCACCTGTTATGCCTCAAAGCCAAGATAGAATGAAATATGAGGGAAAAAACCCCAAATCATTAAATGTTTTCATATAAGTATCTTTCAATTAAAAGCTTAAGTTCCCTTAGCTTTAGTTCACCTTGTTATCTACCACATTAAATTTTCAAATTTCTCCTAAAAGAAAAGGAGGGGAAAGGCTGGGGGTGTATGACTAAGTGGCAGAGCACTTTCCTAGAATGTGTAAGGCCCTGGGTTTGATCCCTAGCACTGAAAATCTGGGTATTGCAGAGGCTGTGGATGTGGCTTTCATTTCTGCTTCAAATAACCAAGAGATAACCTTAGGAGGGGTACTCTCTCATGGACATTGTATTAGTCAGCTTTGCATCACTATGACCAAAATAAGTGACAAAGCAAACTTAGAGGAGGAAAAGTTTATTTTGGCACATGATTTTAGAGGTCTCAGTCCATAGACAGCTGACTCACTGGTTTGGGTGAGATGAAGCATCAGGCAAAAGGGCAAAGTGGAGGAAAGCTGCTCACTTTAAAGTACAGCTAGCTGCATGAGCTTTCTTAAGCATGACAGCTGAGGTCACCTTTAGAGACTGCTATTATCTGATGTCCCCCAAATTTATGTGTAGCAATTGAACAGGCAGTGTAACAGTATTAAGGATGGAGCCTTTTAAGAGGCAATTAAGTCACAAGAGCAGAGCCCTCATGAATGGAATTAGTACCCTCATAAAGGGCTGGGAGGAAATAACAACCATCCCCCTTTGCTCTTCTGCCATATGAAGACACAGGGCTCAAGACACCATCTTGGAAAAAGAGACCAGGCCTTCACCAGACACCAAACCTGCTGATGCCTTGATCATGGACTTTCCAGAATCCAAAACTGTACCAAATACATTTCTCTTCTGTATAAATTACCCTGACTCAGGTGTTTTGCTACACAACACAGACTAGGCAGTGACACATTCCAGTGCAGTGGGAAGTCAGGCTAACATTTGTTCAAGTCTCTTAGTGTAGCATGAGACAAGTCCTTTGTGCTATGAGGGAGTTCACAGGAGGTTGCGGGAGAGGAAGACTGGTGTATTTCTCTCCTGGGAGGGTCAGGCTTAACATGAATGGTCCTGTACCCTGTTTCTACTTCTATTTCAGAGAGTGGCTTGTCTGTCAAAAGAGGAGGGACAATGTTACTGAGGAAAGAACCCCCTGAGAAGACCCCAATCCTGCAAAATTTACCAAGGCGGCTGCTTTTTGTGCTCCATTAGCTGCTGAGGATCACCGGTGAAACTCCTGGTAGAACAGAAGATGCTGTAGAGGCTCCAGATCATTGAGCTTGCTAATGTCCTAGGCCCTGTGCTTTGCCATTGCTTTGATCAATCTAGAGCCTATGGCAAGGAAGGAAGGAACCAGAGAATTGTTCTACAGGCTCCTCTCCACCTAGGCTACCTGACTAAGAGTCCATAGACTTTGTAGGACCCAGAGAGACTGGCTATTACACAGGGAGTCTCCTTGGCCAGCCACAGCCACCCCAATCTGTTGACAGGGAGAGATAAGTGTAGACCTGTTGGCTGACAAGGAGAGAGAAGTATGGACCTGTTAGTCTTGTCTTCTTCTGAAGCAAATATCAGACTTCTAAGTAAGCCCCAGGTGACTGTGCACCCACGCAAGTCTGCCTTGCTGTACAGTGACTATGCAAACATCTAGTGACATTCAGCCTTTCTCCCAACTTGCCCCCTCTTTGACTTAACTCTTTAAGAGTTCACTGATGAAAGGCCAGCAGGTCATGCATTGGCTGGCCATGGACAGGAGGCAGATTCAAGGTGAGGCCAGCTGCTCTCCAGCAGATGGGGGTGAGCCCAACATCTTTGTTGGAAATTCTCTTAAGCTGCAACCAAGTGGAACAGACTGGTTCTCACAGCACAGTTGACAGAAATATCTTGGGCCAGACTGCTTTCTTTGTTAAGATAGTACCACCCACAGCAGTATGCACAGCTGATTTCTCTTGCAAAGTGGATGGTTATCTTGAAGACCAGGACTGACTTTGGAGGACCAGGGCTGGTGTGAGATAATGCTTGTAGAGCTCTAAACTTCCTGGGAAAAGGAAGTTTAGGGCTCTACAAGCCCTAAACAACCTGGAAAAAGAGGAGGAAAGATAAGAAAACTAGGCATCAAGAATTGCCACAACCCTGCTCTCTATCCTCTCTACCTACTATGGCTCCCTGTCACTCACAGCTCTCATGAGGTTAAAAATCTCAGGCTCAGGTATCTGTGACACTCCTGGGACTCCAGAAAGTTCCTGTTTTCAGACACTGTCTCTAATCTGTCTTTCTCATCTTCCTGAAAAGGCACCTGTGAGGCACTGGTTTGAATGGTCCAGTGAGGAGCCAAAGATAAGAAAAGATTAAAGGTCTCAAATTTTGATGTCCTGAAAGAGGGACCCTTGAATTCCATAAAGTAAAAGAGAAAGGCTTGGGCTGGGTATGGTGGTGCACACCTGTAATCTCCACCACTTGGGAGGCTGAGTCTTTCGATTTGAAGCCAGCCTCAGCAATTTAGCAAGACTCTGTCTCAAAAAATAAAAAATAGGGGCTCATTGGTAAAGCACCCCTAGATTCAATCCCCAGTACCAGGAAAAAAAACAAAACAGAGAAATTTGGAGGTATTACAGCTCAAGAATGAGAACAAGAAGTCAAGAAATCAATTATGAGTTGATATTATACATTCACTATTCATTTGACAAACATTCATTAATGCGTATTCCATGTCAGGTGATGTACTAAGTGAGCACTCCAGGTGAGAAGAATAGGACATGGTTATTGGGAAGGTCAGATATATAAACGCTAATTGTAAGAAAATAAAAGAAGCAAACACTCACAGAAAAATATCCAAGCAAGAAGGTGAGGTCATTCCATCCCATTTCCTCTACAGGCATGTGTTGCTGATGGCTCTCTAGGCAAAGGCAGTTGGGAACCCTCCACAATAGCCTTCTCCTTCCCTCTTCCCTGTGATCCCTATCCTTTTCCTTTCTTCCCTTTTCTTCCTCTCCCATTGCCATCCAATGGATCTCAAGGGTATGGACTGGTTCCACTAATAGAACACAGTGTTAAATAAGTTGCTGATTCCTATTCTAAGGAAATAAAATCCCTCGGTGGAACTGGAAGGCCCAGCTCCTCAGTTCTGTACTGTGGAGAGGGCTCATTATTTTTGCTTAATATTTTGTGAACCAAAGTTCCCTAAGCAATACAAAATCAAGTTCAATTCCTAAAATTTTTAAACCCTTCAGATAGAAATATTACAACACAGACAAAAAAGTATCTGAATGGTTTGGCTTAATGTGTTTCTTTTGAATTTTAATTTTTATTTACAAAAGATAATAATTTGCAACTATTATACATTTCAAACAGAATAACTAAAACCCCATACTCATCACCCAGATTTTATACACATTAACATTTTTTTCATATTTGTTTCAAATGTTTCTTTAAAATAAACTACTTAGGAGTATGGACCATTAGTTGACCCTTTCTGTGCTCATCTTCTAGAAGAAGCCACTATCCTAAAGTGGGTCTGTGTCATTCATTTCCATGTTAATAAAATAGTAAGTTTACATGCTTTAAAACTTCACAAAAAAGGTCTCATACTATGAATATCTTTGCTATCTGATTTTTTTTTCACCCAGTATTCTCTGGATGTGGGAGTTCCATTAAACTTCTGTATTCCATTGTGAGAATAAACTAGGTTTTTATTTCTTGTGATATTTCCATCTGATTTATTTCTTCTACCTCTTCCTATCTTCAATGTATTGTAGTGCTTTCCTTCTTCTTTCCCCCTACACCTTGTAAATGATACATTTTATTTCAATTTTCCAGTCCTTAAATATAATTTTCTTTCCTTTCCAAAAATGTCCTAGAACTTTAACATGAAAAACTTATTTCAAAATCTCTGTTCTCCTCCCAAATAACACAAAGATCTGAGAATATTAAACTTTGGTTGGCTCTGGCCACTTGCAATTGTCTAAAGTGGTGCTGTCTAATATAGTAGCTGCTAGCTACAGGTGGCCATTTAAATTTAAATTAATTGATGTTAAAGAAAAATTTTGAAATGTTCTTATTCAAACAGCCACATTTCATATGCTTAATAGCCACAAGTACTTCTGGCTACCATATTGGACAGAGCAGATATTAGAACATATTCATCACTGAAGGAATAACTATTAGACATTGCTAGTTATTTCCATCTAGTTTCTATTCCCTTATTAATGGTCATCATTAAAAGCGTCTACTCTGCTTTTAACTAGGTTATTAATTTATTATTTCAATAACTATATTTCTCAGTTCTAAAAGTTTGATTTGCTCAAATCTACATCTCTTTCAGAGTCGTGTTCTTTATTATTTCTCTACCTTAAAAAACAAACAAACAAACAAAACGTCTTTGCCAGGCACGGTGGTGCACATCTGTAATCTAGCAGCTGGGGAGGCTGAAGCAGAAGGCTAGTGAGTTCAAAGTCAGCCTCAGCAAAATGGAGGTGCTAAGCAACTTGTGAGACCCTGTCTCTAATAAAACACAAAATAGGGCTGGGGATGTGGCTCAGTGGTTGATTGCCCCTGAGTTCAATGCCCAATACAAAAAAAAAAAAAAGCCTTTTTGTTTTAAATAATGTTGAACTTAGTCTATATCCAAATTTTTCTGAACCACAGTTGTCTAAATTATGAAATGAGGCTTTAGACTAAATGGTTAGTAGGGTGCTTTATAGCTCTGAAATTCTAGTATGTAGCATGATTTTCTGGATTTTTTTAAAATAGACATTTGTACTTTGTATTTCTAAGTAATGAGGATGTCATTGGTGTATGACAGTGTGTAAAGAATGATTATTTTAAAAGCTATCTTACCCAGACCTTTGAGGCTGTGAGCCAATACCTCTGGCTTTCTCAGATCCCCTTGCTGAATTAGCTATAGGGAGAAACAGGTGGCTAACCAGATGGACACAGGCCAGGAAAATTTTCCATCAGGTTTGGTTTCAGATCAGAGATATTTTTTTGGAGGCTCATCAAAGAATCCAGCGAAAAACTGGGAAAGTGGTGAACATGAAACCTCTCAGCTTCTCAGAGATCTTTGTTTGGATCCTTATGTCCCATAAAATATAAAATTAGAGTGCCAATGGTTTTTCTACCCTCTCTAAAATTAACAAAATATTGAAGGATTGGAAATATAATGAAGACTTGTATTGCTTTTTATCTGAAGATTCCCACAACCAAGTTGGAAGAATGTAATAAGATGCTGCAGGAGAACTCTGGGTAGGCGCTTCGGTGGGGAGGGGGAAGTGCAGTATTTTACACATACTTTTCTACTCCTATTTTGTCAAATGTTCAGAGTAGAGGAAGTAGCAAGGTTCATTCATCTTAACTCTGGCTTCTATAAAGCTGCTTGTGAATGTGGAGGTCAGGAACTGTAAATTCTCAGGCAAATGGTATGGATCTAATTAAAATTAATATTCAACTTACTTTGAAGTGGCACTGGCTCTCCACCCTGTTTCTCTCTAGCTGCAATAATGAGGGTTTTTTTTAAGTTTTATGAGTTGATTTACTAATTTTTCTTAGAGTTTTAGCATAAACCTGATTTTGGTATAATTTATATATATTTTGCCTTTTTAAGTCTAACTTATTTGTATTTTGTTCAACAAAATATAATTTTCTTTCCTTTTCAAAAATGTCCTAGACAAAGTTTTGAAACTAAATGTCAAGGTTGTATTCCTCTCTTTACTGCTGCTGTTTTGGGAGATTTAGTGGTCTTTCAATTTCTTTTCCTTTTTGTTTTAACTGCAAAACAATTGTTCATTCTAAATAAAGATCTAAGTAAAGACCATTAAACTCTGTATGCTTTCTGTAAGCCCTGGAGGCAGTGTGTCTAATTTTTACCCTACCCTCTCCTTCATTCCTTCTTCTATCCAAATACATAGCTTTCAATTTTGGCAGTTTTCCACCTGAAATGTGTCACCCTCATTTTTTTTCCCTGAGTTCTCTTTGAACAGCCCTTTCTGGCCTTGTTTCTTTTATGTGATTAAAATAATCCATTCTACACATGCTTTGGCCAGATCCCTCTTCCTAAAGTACAACATTGATACCGTCTATCCTTTGCTCCAAAGCTATCCCTGGCTCCCTTTTGCTCACTATGTCAAGCACAGTCTACCTACTCTGTTGGTCAGTGTCCTCTAGAGTCAGATCTGATGTACCTGATTGCTTCCAATCCTACCCTACCTTTCCCCCCAGTCCTTCATTCTGGGCTTTTTGGTATCTCTCAAGTGTTTTGCTATAACTACAAAGGATGTTACTACTGCATTTCTCCAGAGGCAACACTGCCCACTTTTTGATCCCTCAGTATCCAAGGAGGATTGGTTCCAGCTGCACACATCCACACCTTTGGAAGCTTAATATATATATATATATATATATATATATATAATGGCATGGAGCCTGTGCATACTTTAAATTAATCTGTAGACTACTTATAATACCCAAATAATGCTATGTAAATACTATGTCATGTAAATGTAAATGCTATATTTTGTTTAGGGAATAATGACAAGAAAGAGTTCATATAGCATAGATACAATACGTAATATTTTTTCTAATCTGGGATAAGTTGAATACACAGACGCAGAGCATATGAATATGGAGGGCTGATTTCTTTAACCTTTCCTTATTACTTCAGGGTAAATTTATACCTACTATTTATCACTGCAAATGATTTTATACCAGATCTATAACATGTTTTTTATTAATTAAGGTATTTTAAGATATAAAATATTTGTTTACTTAATATTTAAGTAACTAGAACTGAATTTTATGAGCCAAATTCTGCATTTAGATCTGAACATACTCATTTGGTCTTAAATAGTATTTGATATAGCCACATAGACTCACATCCTATCCCTGCCTCTATCCCTTATTGGTGAGGAAATTTGGGATCTTTTAGGCTTCAATCTTTTCAACATAAAATGAGGATTAAAAATAACAGTCTTCCAAGGTGTGGTTAAAATTCAATAAGACTATAAGGTAAAGTGCTTAGCACAGTGTCTAGTACATAGTACATGCTCAATGAATGGCAGCTCTTATTTAAAGCTCTTATCTTTCAAGAGATAGATTTTATCCTCTAAAGCTGTTTGGTCCAATGTGGTAGCCAGTAAGCAAATGTGGCTAGTTTGAATTGAGATTTTTAAAACTGGATTTTAAAGTCAAGACAAAAAGTAATATATCTCATTAAAGCATTTTATATTGATTACAGTTTGAAATGGTAATATTTTAGCTATATTGGGTTAAATTAAAGATATCATTGAATTAATTTCACCAGTTTCGTTTTACTTTTTAAAATAAAAAACCTTTTATTTAAGTACTGCTAGAAAACTTAAAATGTATAATGCATTCTTTTTCTGTTGAGCAACATTGATCTGAAATCTTCTGTCCAGGACAGAATTAGATAAACACATGTTCAGATAATATTTGTTTTGTTGATATAATTAAGTATCTTCATTGTTTTGTAATATTAACAGACTATGTCTTTAAAAATACCTACTTAGAGCCTCAGCAGTGGCACATGCCTTTAATTCCAGAGATTCAGGAAGCTGAGATAGGAGGATTGCAAATTTGAAGCCAGTCTTGGCAATTTAGCAAGACCCTTCACAATATAAAAAATAAAAAGGACGGGAGATGTAGTTTAGTGGTAGAGTTCCCTTGGGTTCAATCTGTAATACCAGTAAATAAGTAAATAAAATGCACAATTATAACAAATCCAGGCACATTTATCAAATGGAGTTATTATTAGGGAATCTCACATGCCATTTTATATTCAATCAATTAGTTTTTGACAATTAATTACCTTCTGCAATCTGTGCCTCTGAGCATTGAGGCAAAGCTCTTCAAACAGATTCTCAGTAAAGATTTGTGTCATGAAGAACGGAGATGACTTCTCAGGGATTAAGAAATCAGACTGCTGAAATTAACCTTGGCAAATGACCATGAATCACAAATTGTTGGCAGGCCAACTGTGTTGCAAATTCAATGGTAAAATCAGGATCATGATGCTCCCTGGATCCTAGACCTTCCTGCTCTTTTAATATTTCTAACCTGAAGGACTATAGGAATAAAAGATGGGGGAATATGAGAGATAAAAGACAGGCCAGCAGACTCTTTCAGAAGACACACTGATTGATTCCAGGGACCATTTGATATTTCATAATATTCTTTAAACATGGGACAAATGTGCCTGATGGCTTTCAACACTGGTAGAACTGGAGTCAAATAATACCCTGTCTCTGTGTTACTCATTTAGCCAACTGGATTTCCAGTAGACAAGGTCTTATTTAGGAAGTGTTTGGATTGATTCTATTGGAAGATTTTGGTAGGAGTGGGAAGGGAGCTTGAATTTGGTTGTCTGAATTGTTCCAGAATGCATCAGGGTGCTGTGTCACCGTTCTCTCCCCATCGCTTGACCCCTCTTCAACCACCAATACCATCACCAATACTGTTCGCTAACATTAACGCTTACTACATACCAGGCAGTTTTCTCAATATTTTATATCCCTTATCATTACAATGAATCATTCTTTGAGCTACATATTACATACAGTCTAATTTGGAAGAAGGAATTGAAGTAGTGGTTAAGTAAAAAAACTGCCAGCCGAGAAGCCAGGAAGTGACTAACTTTACCTCTGTCTTGTGCTTGAAACCCTACCTATGACACCTGGAGAAGTTTCTTACTAGTCCATACCATAGAAGAGAAGAGATCTACTTGGCTGGGACAAGCCTGCACCTTCAGATTATCCCTTAAACTTCCCTAGCACCCGGAAACAGATTTTTCTAACCTCTATGCTTTTGTGGCTTATAAACTAGTGTTGAAGAACTGATAATGAATTTCCTGAGGGCCTAAAACAAGCTATTAACCATAAGGTATTGTTTAAAATATTTTTCAACATAAAAAGTTGCTTACTGGTTTAGGGAAAAAAATTATATATATATATTACCACATACACACACAGACACACATATGCATATATGTCATTTAGGAAATATTAGTAATGTTTATTATAGTTTTTTATTGTGACATTGAGTACTTTTTGGTCCCTGAGGACAAGGAAAAATGGAAGTATTATACATAATTTGTAATCTGTATTCCACAGTTTTCTTGCACATTCTGCACTCCAGGGAGCCCCCTAGCGTTTATTCAGCCTTGGTAATTAAGTCCATCAAGCTCTAAGGTAGAAATAAAACAAGGAAGAAAGCAAGAATTTGAGCAAATATAGAAACCATAGATACATTACTTCATTAAATAATGTGTGCTTCTTCGTTTTGAGTCAGGAGTAGAGCAGGTGGGACACTGGTTAAGCTTACGTGGACTTTAAATGAAATATGTACAAATGTCCCTAATTTTTAAGAACAACCCAGTGGTTTTCTCTGGGCAGTTTGAAAGAGTGGGAGATAATCAAGGAAACATAATTTCTCTGATTAATGATTTCATTTCATCATGAAAACAGGGAGAAATACCAATTAAAATATCTACGTGTCCTTCATGGTTGAAGATGATGACATTAGGGCAAATCAAGTTTTTATCAAGGACCATGGCATAATTCATTAAATGGAATTTGTCTTTACACATTAAGCCATAGACTTAATGAAAATGTTAGAGTGGAACTAATTTACTAGAGATTTTCTAATTTAATTTCCTCATCTTCTGTATGAAGAAACTGAAGCCTAGGGGGAAAAAAGTATGTTAGAATCAAAGATGTGGTTACCAAACTGTCACTCCTTTGGACTTTTCACTGCAAATGACTTAATTCCTGTGCTAATTTGAACTAGGTTTCCTGGTTCTAGTGTTAATTTCAAATTGTTTCTAGAGCAGAGATTATTATCAGTATTGCATCCAATATATTCATAAAATGAGAGTTATGATCAAGTGATAAAAATATTCTTAGGTTAATAAGTAATTATCTCAGTAAATAATTGCAAACAGGATCCTTGTTCTAAATTTTTTTCTTTTAATTTGTCATTTATTGTATACAATATTGTATACAAAAACAAGCAGTCAAGAGACATCCTTTTTTCTTTGACTATGGATCAATTTATCTGCCCACCACAATGGCACAAAACATGTAGTAACTATAAATTGAATAATGATAACTAGAAACACATATACACATACAAATAAATGGCATGTACATTTTGCTTAGGCAGATTATATTTAAGATATTTACCAGCGCATAGTCCTGGACACCTTCAAACATAAGTTAATAATCAGTTGATGGAAATTTCAGCTACGGAGTTATCAAATATTTTTTATTAAACAATCTGGTCTTTTAGATTACTGTTCAGTAAAATTAAAAATATATGCTGGGGCAATGGGTAGGTTCTTTATTGTGTACTGAGTGATTACATGGGGATGTACATAGGTAAAAATTAATTCAGCTATAAACACTTAAGACATGGGCATTTTACTGCATACAAATTGTACCACAAAAATAAAATTAAAAAATACAAAAAAATACTCAAAGAACTAAAATGAACAAAAAACTTGGATATGCAATTGATATTTTAAAAATTGTAATTTCAGACTTGCTGTACAGTATCTTAATTACTAATTGATATTTAATCAATGGTATTATGAAACACCTTTCCCCCCTGGTGTTCAATTTTTGGTAAAGTAAGTTTCTGTGGAGAGCAGGATGGTATCCTGCTCTGAGTTACTCCATGATGTATATAGAACAGTAGTTCTCAGACTATGCCTAAGTTACTCTACTTTATAAAGCAATGTGCCATGAGCTACTCCATTTTAAGTCCTGAGGTGGAATGACTATATCTTGTTTATACAAAGTAAACAACCACCCTCTGCCTAGCACAACCCAAAGCACAAACTGTCAAACAAATTAATTGTGCTAAAAAAACGAACATCTGTGAACTTATAAAATTAATCGGAAGCACATGGATGCACTGGTTTATCAAACTCAAATCTAAAACTTCAGACCCATGAGCTTATGGAACACATCAAACCACCAAATAAAGCAACCTTCTCACGCAGGCCCAGAAAAGGAGGAACAACCTGAGCCTGGCTACAGTGAATCCCTGACCCCATCACCTGGTCACTCCTCATGAGTCTTGCCCAGAAAAATTGCCACAGTGAGTATCTTCTCTGTCCTCGGCTTCAGCAGAGACCACACACCCCATTCCAAGCTGACATCTCAAGCTGACATTCTGAGACTGCCTTCTGTCCAGACCTTGGCCGATAAGTTCCTGCCCTTTGACAGTTCTGCGACCCTGAACAAGTTCTTTGGCTGGTTCTAATCTTATCTGAACGCCTACAATGACTGCATTTTTATCTGCTCTCTGCCTTTGCTCTCACTTCAGCCTCCCCAACCCCTGTGGTTGCCTTAACCCTTTCTTAACCTTTTAAGATTGGAATAAAAGAATTTGGGATTGCCTGGATTATGACTATAAGGTGACCTACAAGTATTCGATGAACTGCCACCGATGAAAGTGGTATAACCTGGAATATATTGTTATTCAAAAATTCTGACATTGTGGAAAAACACACTAGTGTTTGGTCTGTTATCACCATAGCTCGCTCACAACAGTTATTTAAAAGGATCCAGTGATCTTTTTATAAGGTGAGAAAGCCTTTAACTTACCGGTTTGCAAGTAAGATAGCGTGGTAATTCTGTTCAGAATTCTGTATAAGAATACACAAGGAGGTTTCTATTTTTTGCAGGTGTATCTTCACAGACTTGGTGCCCTGCTATTTTTATAAGATACTTCAAGCAACGCTATTCAGATAGCAAATGGGTCCTGCATTAAATATACTTTTCCTTAAGATGCTGATTCTAGTTTCGATCCCATAGATTCTCAAAATCAACTCCCTCCGCCATGCCCTTGAGGGCAGTTATGATTTGGATACATTCTAAAAACCATTTGCTTTTATGTTTTCATCTCCCTGCGTTATAAACCTCCATTCTCGTATGTTTAGTTTGCTTTTTGCTTAATCCCATTGCCGGATTAAGTTGGACACTGCTGCAAGCCAAATTGAGGTTGTACTAACAGCCGGAAAAAGGAAAGGACTACAACTCCCAGAACGCAGCGCTTTCCCCGTCTCTTAGAGCTCTTCCTTGCAGCGGCCCAATGAGCAGGGTCCGCTCACTTCTTCTCTACCCCATTCGTTAGCCTTCTTGTCCGAAGGGGCGGAGTGGGGAGGAGTGCAACGTAGGACCCCGGAAGGCATATTTCCCGCCACCTCAAGACGCCAGGCGGAAACCCCGGAAAAACAGCGTCTCGATTGGATGCTAGCATTTTGGAGTTGGAGGGCTAGCCAATCATAATGTGTATCTACTCCCTGAGTCCCGCCTTTTCCTCCAGGAAGGCTTTGTGGCGGGAAAAGTTCGGAAGTTTTTGCGTCGGAGTGGAGCTCATCCGTGGGGGTCTCCGCGCGGCTTAGTAAGAGGCAGTTCCGAGGCAGCAGGCATGGCAGGGACCGTGGTCCTGGACGATGTGGAGCTCCGGGAGGCTCAGCGAGATTACCTGGACTTCTTGGATGACGAGGTGAGGGGGTCGCCGGGATCCGGCTCCGGCGCTTGGTGCCCTTGCTTCCGCAGGGAGGCCTCGTGGGTTGCAGCTCCTAGTCCGAGCAGCAACGGTGCGGGGAACTAGAGGTAGTCCACATCTGCAGCTTGTGTGCAGCGGCTGAGCTGGCGGATCGGCACTAGAGCCTCTCAGTGCGATCTTGTAATTTCTTTCGCGGTTCCCGGAATCGCTAGTGAGTGTTCTATAGGTGCCCTCTTGGTGATCCTGTAACTTGCCCCTACAAGCCTTAAAAGTGACGGCCCCACGCGCGAAAGGCAGCGGATTACCAGCAAGTGCAAACAAAATGGCAAACCCAGCCCTGGCCTTTTAGGCATTACGCTTGATCTTCATGGGGAGTGGGGGTAGGGAGGGAGATGGGGAGCGACTGCTGTAGGACAGTAGTGACCTGTCCGCCAAGTGGTAGGGTGCTCAGATTGTAGTAAAGGAAAAAAGACTTCCGAATTTGGCTGCTTTCTTCCATACTAAATAAAATGCAGATAAAGTGTCTTGTATTCAAAACATTGCAAAAAGGGGGTTTTTGTGTGCAACTTAATTTAAAGCTATCGAATGTTGATAAAGCATGTTGAAAGTTTGATGATAAATTAAAAGCAGTTTAAATGAGAAATTTTTAAAGAGTCCATTTAATTTACACTTTCATTGTATGTGTTTAAGGTGTATGACACGTTTAGATACATGGAGTGGAATGCTTACTACAGTCAAGCGAGTTAGCATTGTTAGGGTAGTTGGCACAAATATCCACAGAGAGATACATCTCTGAGTTCAAGCAAAGGTTTATTGACAGAGAATATCTACCAGGCTGCCTTTCTGCTAGGTGCAGCAGCCTGCTGGAAAATTTCTTAAGTATATAGTCATGTACAACGCAGTAGTTAAAAAAAATAACCCGTCTGGTCCTGTGATTGTTACTGTGGTTTGGGTGGTTAGGGACTTTTTCAAGGTGGGCCTAACTGGAATGTCATGCCTGGGTGGGCAGGTGCTGATTTTCAAAATGGAGTTATTTTGGCCTAGGGACCTAACAAGCATATCTCTATTAAATTTCCATTTTTTAGCAAGGCTTTTAATACTGTCCTTTTCAGATTTCCTATGAGCTTATTTTAATTCCCCCCAAAGAAATGACAGCATATAGAAGAGCTGTTCTGATAATGGAAATAAGGAAGTCATTATTACTTTTTGTGTACTGGGGATTGAAAACAGGGACACTTAAATGTGAGCACATCCTCAGCCCTTTTTATTTTTTTTTTTAGAAGATCTCTTAGTTGCTTAGGACATTGCTAAGTTACTGAGGCTGTCCTTGAATTTGGGATTTTCATGCCTCACCCTCCTGAATACTTTGCCACTATGCCTGGCTTTCTTTATCATTCTTATAGTGTCCCCAGTAGGGTAACAAACTTTTAGTTTGGTGTTAGTGAATGAAAAGGAGAAATTGATGAACATGTACTTGGGATTCAGCTCCTCTGCAAAGACTGAGTTATTTATCTTGCTATGGAGAACAACAACAACTACTACTACTACTACTACTACTACTTCTTCTTCTTCTTCTTCCTCTTCTTCTTCTTCTTGCTGTGGAGAGCTGCTTCTTTTTTAAAAAAATATTTTTAGTTCTAGATGGACACAATACCTTTATTTTATTTAATTTTATGTAGTGCTGAGGATTAAACCCAGTGCCTCACATGTGCTAGGTGAGCACTTTACCCCTGAGCCCCAAACTCAGCCCAGAACTGCTTCTTTTTAGAAACATATAGTTTTGAATCTGTTCGTTTGAATTTGAATCTGCAGGAAGATCAGGGAATCTATCAGAGCAAAGTTCGGGAACTAATCAGTGACAACCAATACCGGCTGATTGTCAATGTGAATGACCTGCGCAGGAAAAATGAAAAGAGGGCTAACCGGTGAGTGGCAGAGGTCTCTGGGGGGATTTCCTGGCTCAGAGTGAGCATGACTCCATTTCTCTTGCCCATATTGTAACAGGCTTCCTAGGAAAGGGCTGGGTAACATGGGATTGACTACAAGCCTTCATTGCCTCTCTTGTACCTATGTTGTTTACTTTCAAAAGGAGGTGGTGAGCATTTTCTTTTCAAGTGTCCCTCCTTCCAAAGTGAATCCTTGCTAAATCTTCATAAGGTGGAAGAAGAAAGTAGGAGCTGGATTTTTTCCTTGACCATAATTATTTAAGAATGTTTACTTCTGTTTTGAGGGTCAGCCTACCCCCCACCCCCACCCCCTCCCCAGTTCTGCATGCTCTGCCTAATTATTTTTTCTCTTGCCCATTTGCAGCCTCCTAAGCAATGCCTTTGAGGAACTGGTTGCTTTCCAGCGGGCTTTAAAGGATTTTGTGGCTTCTATTGATGCTACCTATGCCAAGCAGTATGAGGAATTCTACATAGGACTGGAGGGCAGCTTTGGCTCTAAGCATGTTTCTCCCCGGACTCTAACTTCATGCTTCCTCAGCTGTGTAGTCTGTGTGGAAGGCATCGTCACTAAATGTGAGTGGGCTAAAGGGAGGCACCCAGGAATGGAGGTGGCACAGACTGAGGGAGGCCAGGAAAACAGGAGAGGCAAGGTAGATCAAGGTAGCTTCTAATTTCAGAGAAGTGGAACATTGAAATTATATAGTAAAACTTAGAGGAGCTTAGTTTGTGCACAGTGATTAGGGGGACTTTTAGTGGTGACATGAGCTGGCACAATTGATTAATTCTGCTGAGAACTAAAGGAGTCTTAGCTCTTGACATTCTCAGTTCAGCTATGAATTCCTGTAGTTCTTGGTCGGGATCGCTGGCACTTAAAATTTTTCATGGACATGGTGATGTGTTATATATACATATATAAAAACAACAACAACAACAAGTAGTGTTGAAATAGCTTAACCATTCAGGAAAACACAGCATTAGGAGTCATCATAGGCTTGCGTGGATTTGGAGCCCACCCCTATCACTGTGTAACTAGTTGACTTTATATGCATGTTTTCCATCTTTAGGTTCTCTAGTTCGTCCCAAAGTTGTTCGTAGTGTCCACTACTGTCCTGCTACCAAGAAGACACTAGAGCGACGTTATTCTGATCTTACCACCCTGGTGGCCTTTCCATCTAGTTCTGTCTATCCCACCAAGGTGAGGGGAAATGAATTAATTGGACCTCTTTTTGGGTTGGATTCAAAAGATACCTTTAATTCAACTAATTGTGTAATAGCTGGTCTTTCTTCTAGAGATAGGTAGGGTGAAAAATAAGGTTAAATCCAAAGGAAAGATTCAATACAGGCTAAAGTTTAATGTGAAAATCCCACATTTCTTATTTATTTTTTTTAAAAAGAATACTTACTTTAGAAAATATGAAATACTATGGAAGGATTGAAAGAAAAAAAGCTACCTATGTAGATATTTTTGCAAAGTTATAATCATAATTTTATGTGTGCTTTTTTTAAAAATGGGAAATATTTATGGTTCATTATGTTTTTGTATAATCTGTAAATATTTTACTGGATTTGGGAGAGGTTAACCTAGAAATGGCTTTATTGTTCAGATGGATTTAAATTAAAGACAATGCAAGGATTTCTTATATATTTATGAGACAGAAGATCATTAAAATAAATTACTTTGATGTCTGAACTCAGTATGTAAAGAATTCCACTCCCCCTGGTTTTATAAAATTTTAATCAAGAGTTGATGTATCCAGAGCACTGTTAGGCACTATGGAGGACAAAGATAAAATATGAGTGGATCCTTGTCTTCAATCTTGTCAACTGGTAGGAAAATCAAACATGTAAAGACCTAAAACAAGACTGTCAGAATCGTAACTGAAAAACATTTCAGAATCTCTTGGTCTACTTCTGATGAAATGCGGACATTTGGAAAGCCTAAGTGACTCACTTATGGCTCCAGTTAGTGATCAGCCTAAGGATTAAGACCCTTGTGTCTTTAGTGTAGGCCAATTGTATTTCTTAAGTTCCCCTGTTGTCTTCATTAAGTTCTCTATTTTCAAAAATTCTTCTTCAGAGACACTCTTCTGCTGATGACTATGGCCAAGTTTTTTTTGCTTGTGAAGTGAATTATGGTGGGCCAGGTCTCCTGGGTATTGTCTATGTGGTACTTAAGAACATGAACTTTGAAGTTACACCTGCATTGAGCCCTGGTTCTGCTACTTACTTTTTGACTTTGGGAAACTTAACTTCTCTCAATCTATTTCCTTGACCATAAAGTGTGAAAAACATCTTCTTTAGGCTGTGATAATTACATGAGATAATTTCATAAAATTATAGCATAATTCCTGGCACATAGCCAGTGCACAATAAGTGGTGGGGTTTTGTTTTGTTTTGTTTTTGTACTAGGGTTGAACCCAAGTGTGCTTTATCACTGAGCAACATACCTAGCCCTTTATTTAATTTTTATTTTTTTTTAATTTGGAGATGGTTTCACTAAGATGCTTAGGACTTACCTAAGTTGCTTATCCTCGCCTCAAGTTGCGATTCTTCTGCCTCTCTGTCTTGAATCACTGGGATTACAGATATGCACTTCTATGCCTGGCTGATTATTTTTAGAAAATTCAAATATTGAGGAAGTAAAACAAGAAGATGTGTACTTCTATGCCTGGATGATTTTTTTTTTTTAGAAAATTCAAATATTAAGGAAGTAAAACTAAGAATTCTTTATAGAAGTTTACCATGCATATAGGAAAGCTCACTGAAGTATATAACTTGATTTTTTTTTTTTTAAACCAGCATCCAGACAGGAAACAGAAATTTCCTAGCACTCTGAAGTCCTTCTTGAGAGCCATGCTATCCTGATGTCTGACAGTATAGATTAATTTTACCTGTTTTACATAATTGCTCTTTTATGTGGGGCTTCTTTTGCTTAACATTGTGTTTGTGAGAGTCATCCATTTTGTTTTTAAGGGTGTTTCATATATTTTCATTTTTGTGTAGTATCCATTTATGGGACTAGACATGTTTATTTAACCATCCTATTATCAATGGTTTGGATACTTGTTGAATTTTTTTACTATCGGGAATAGTGCTACTGTGAACAATGTAGTGAAAGGCTTTGGATGAATGTTTCTATTGAGTATTACCTAGCAGTGGAAAAACTGAGTTTAAGCATATATTCACCTTCATAGCAGGAATAAAAATCCTAATTTAGATGTTAATACAGCCACAGTTCCATCATAGTAAGTGTTGTCCCTTAATTAGGTAGTTTATAAATAGACCAGAGATAGGGTTGTTCCCGGGTGCTAAAATTTTATGAAGTCAACTCTGAATTATGTTTCCCATACCAGATGAGTATGGCATTTTTAAGACAAGACTAAAATAACACTATTTTTTACGCACCTTTCTGTAGGATGAGGAAAACAATCCCCTTGAGACAGAATATGGCCTCTCAGTCTATAAGGACCACCAGACCATCACTATCCAGGAGATGCCAGAGAAGGCCCCAGCTGGCCAGCTTCCCCGCTCTGTGGATGTTATTCTGGATGATGACTTAGTAGATAAAGTGAAGCCTGGTGACCGAGTCCAGGTGGTGGGGACTTACCGTTGCCTTCCTGGGAAGAAGGGAGGCTACACTTCAGGGACCTTCAGGTAAAGAGTCTGCCATGAAGTGCTTGGGATGCTGTTGGGAGTTCTGTTCTGATAGTGTATTTCTCCAGCTTGCTGTATTTTAGCTTGGAGCATACTTCCTGCCTACAAAATGGGATACCTCTGATACCACTTTTCTGTCAAAAGTAGGAGTTATTGCTGACAAGATTACGGCCTCATGGCTTTAAATTTCTCACTTACTCCCACCTCCTTCCCATATACACTTCTGTCTTAACCTCTGTAACCCAGTAGGAGATAAATAAAGTTTAGCAGTGGGCATCATTGACCTACTTGGATCACAGACAGAGCAGATCAGTTGTTCATTTCAGATAGCCTTATTCTCTGGATTTGCTGTTCTATTTCAGTAGCCTAAAAAGGCATACTGCTACTGGAGGAACTAGCTCCTGATGTTGGGAACTGAATATAACAGGCTTTATCTTACTCTCCTCTTTGCTCTAGGACTGTCCTGATTGCCTGTAATGTGAAGCAGATGAGCAAGGATGCTCAGCCTTCATTCTCTGCAGAAGACATAGCCAAGATCAAGAAGTTCAGTAAAACCCGCTCCAAGGTCTGGGCCCCTTTCAGGGGACTAAGGGTGGGAATGGACTTAAAGAGTTGTGTTTGAGTGTGTCACTATCTTTGTACTGGATCAGGAGGAAGGTCAGGTGTTTTTCTTTGAAGTTAGAATATCAGTGTACCATAGAGTCTTATTTATTACTGAGGACATGAATGATGTATTATTATATAAGTTTACAATGCTATTATTTTTGTTTTAGTTTATTATTATTATTATTATTATTATTATTATTATCCTTTTTGTGGTAATGGGGATTGAACCCAGGGCCTCGCATGTACTATATGAGTGCCCTACCACTGAGCCTCAGTGTCTTGAGAAGCTGGGATTACAGGTGTGCACCTCTCTGCCTGGCTTTTTTCTTTTTTTAAAAAATGAAGACAGGATATCCACATTTAGAGTTGAATAAAATATATCAATGTGTGATAAAGGTTGCCGCTGAAGTATAGTACACACTCTTATTAAGCCTAAAATGTTTTGAATCAGGAAACACTTTTTTTTTTCCTTTTGCTGGAAGATTAAACATCTACACAAGTTTTGGAACTAGACTCTGTATCTGCTCTGATGATGGTCTGATAATGTGATTTGTCTTCAGAAGCTGTTATAATTCAGAAGAATGTTCAGGCTTGTGTATTTCTCCAAGCATTTTCTGTAGACTAGCACATAAAATAGAGCTCTGCAAAACTACAATGAATCTCATTAGGCTTTATACTCTATTGTTATTCCTGCATTAGGATATCTTTGACCAGCTGGCCAGGTCACTGGCCCCTAGTATCCATGGGCATGACTATGTGAAGAAGGCAATCCTCTGCTTGCTCCTGGGAGGGGTGGAACGAGACCTAGAAAATGGCAGCCACATCCGTGGGGACATCAATGTTCTTCTGATAGGTATGGTGTTGGGGATTTGCTTTAGACTCTTGCTTTGACCTTGAAGACTGATGATGACAACTTGTAATATGTAAGATTGTGTATTCTGCACCTAGTAGTATTTCAGTCCTATCAGAGAGCAAAAGTGGATCTTTTTCCTTAAAATCATTCCTGGTATTCCTGATTTATAATATCTGAAATGTATCCTTCCATGAGTAGTAAAGGAAAAAGTGAAGAAAATAATATTTAAGAAAAAGTTACAGTACTGTACATCTTTGTGGTGTTAAGAACTATGCTGGAAAAGTAGAACTCACTGCAGGGTGGCATGAGGGGCATTTTCTAAAGAGTCATTACCACCTCCATCCCACAGGAGACCCATCAGTTGCCAAGTCTCAGCTTCTGCGGTATGTGCTTTACACTGCACCCCGGGCCATCCCCACCACTGGCCGGGGCTCCTCTGGAGTGGGTCTGACAGCTGCTGTCACCACAGACCAGGAAACAGGTAAGAGCAAAAGGGTCTTTAGCAAAGACCCAGAATGAAATCAAGCATGGAATCTTGAACTTGATCTAGGCACTGGCTTATGTTTGGCAGATAGAGCTGAAAGATTCGTTGGGGCCAGGTTGTAGAGGACTGAGTATCCTGCAGTAATGGGTGAATTATTTTAAGTCTTTGGGTGAGCTTCTATTGACAAGAATGTTTCCTAAAAGATGATTTAAAAGAATTTCAAAGAGGAAAGCTTAGTAAATTAGAAGGAAAATAAAAATGAAGTCTGACAGTTTATCAACTGAGGAAGGGATTTGAAGACCAGTGAAAAGAGCAGGGAGTCTATCTGGTTATCACTTGAAGAGGAGGAGGAAGAGAGAATCTATGAAGGAAATTTAGAAGAGGCTAACTTAGGGGTCAAAGTGAGACAGAGATACTGTTCAGGTTGGACTGAAAAGGTGAATTCGCTAGAGTTTCCTGTAAGCTTCAGAGCCAAAGTCTTTACATGTGCGTAGGAAGGAGACTATAATCCCTCTTCTTTGTCACCTATAACTCAGACTCAGACCATAAGAAAAACTCTTATTTTTCTTTCTTCCCAGGGGAGCGCCGTCTGGAAGCAGGGGCCATGGTCTTGGCTGACCGAGGAGTAGTTTGCATTGATGAATTTGACAAGATGTCTGACATGGACCGCACAGCCATCCATGAAGTGATGGAGCAGGGTCGAGTGACCATTGCCAAGGCTGGTATCCATGCTCGGCTAAATGCCCGCTGCAGTGTTTTGGCAGCTGCCAATCCTGTCTATGGCAGGGTGAGTGGAATAATGCCCTGAACCATGTCCTTGGCTTTGTTTGGTTTTGCTGAATGACTGGGCCAAGAAGTTAATTCTGGGGGAATAACAGGCCAAAGTAAATTTACATATTGTTTTTTTCGGTTGTTGTTTTATATATATACACACACTGTGTGTGTGTGTGTGTGTGTGTGTGTGTGTGTGTATGTATGTAGTTCTAGACAGACACAATACCTTTATTTGTTAATTTTTTTTTATTGTGGTGCTGAGGATCAAACCCAGTGTCTTACACATGCTAGGCAAGTGCTCTACCACTGAGCCACAACTCCAGCCCTTATTATCTTGTTATTGTGCTTGGTTTGGAGTAGTGTGTTCTTACCCATTCCTACACAGCAGAATTCTCTGGAAAAGCTATTTATTTAAAAATAAATAACTTTTTCAAAATACAAAAAAAAAGTAAACAAAATGATCTGTAGTCTCACAATCCAGGTAGCTTGTGTTATTAAAATGAAAGTACTGCTTCATGCCTGTGCACGCCTTCGATCCCAGGGACTTGGGAGGCATGGCAGGAAGATCATAAGTTGGAGGCCAGCCTGGGAAACTTAGCAACACTTCATTTCAGAATAAAAAAGCTGGGGATGTAGCTCTGGTAAAATGGTAGGGTTCAATCCCCAATACCACAAAGAGAGAGAGAGAAAAGATTGTATTCTAATAGCTTTATTTTTGTGTTCTACTCCACACCATTTCACTGAAATTATAGGCTGGGAGTGGAAGAGACAAGAGTTGTGTTTTTGTTGCAGTATGGGGGCTGGAACCTAGGTCCTTGTGCATACTAGGCAATAGTCTACTGCTGAGCCATATCACCAGCCCTAATAGCTTTATTTTTATCAACTTCTTTCTTTCTCTCCGTAAAGTGAGGTAGGAAATTGTTTTTGTAGATGAGAAAATGGAAACATAGGTTATATAATTTATGAAGTACCACAACCAGAAAATGCAGGATTTGAATCCACAGCTCAAATGATGCTTTGGCAGTTAATAATCCCATAGTGTGTATTTCTGAATCCAAATCTCTGGATTGGACCTCTTGATAGCTGTGGTTGAGGAAGGTTCTATAGGTTGGTTTTAATGTGCAGCCTGGACTGAGAACCATAGGTTTTTAAATTGCCAGTAATGTGTTTTTAATCCTTCTGAAGAAGGATTGGGAAGTATAAGAAAATGGCAGGATCTGAATGTGACCATGGTCCACATTTTTTTTGTTATTACCAACAAGATTGTTGGAATGCTTTCTGACCATGAAATGTGAGAAGACAGGCATCAGCCCAAAGGGGCCAAAACTGAAAGATGAAGAGTGTCAGGGTTTGCTTGCCTAGCATGCCCTGGGTTTGGTCCCTGGCAAAACACACACACACAGAGAAAAGAAAAGAATCCAATAATTCAGTATCATTATTTCTTCAATATCAAAGAAAAGTCCCTGAACTCCTAAGACATTTTTGATTTCTAGGTCATTGGCCTTTTTAGCTGAGATTTAATTCATCACCTCATAAGAGATTCCAAGGTTTCTAATCTCTCTGATCAAACTAGCTGGTCCTATATTTATGACAGGTAGAGGATGGACTCACCTCTCAGTTGGTCCTGTCTTGTGAATGAGACCAGCAGAATCAAGCTTGGGAAGGGCAGGGCTGGGGTGATACCATGCTCAGTCTGTTAGAGTGCATGTGCTAGGAAGTGGGCTCCTAGTTAGGTTACCTAAGCTTCAGTTAGGTAAGGGTCGCAAGAAGAGATGCTGTATGTATTGTAATAATTTTAAAATCCTTTTGTTTTTACTAGTTCTTGTCTGTTTTTTTATGGTCCAGTCTTCTATTTTTGCTCCCAGAATCACTTTAGCCTTGTGCTTTCTTCCTATGGATGTCACTTCTGCTTTTTTCTTGTTCCCTAGTATGATCAGTACAAGACCCCAATGGAGAACATTGGACTCCAGGACTCACTGCTGTCTCGATTTGACTTGCTCTTCATCATGCTGGATCAGATGGATCCTGAGCAGGATCGGGAGATCTCAGACCATGTCCTAAGGATGCATCGTTACAGAGCACCTGGGGAGCAGGATGGCGATGGTGAGGCCATGAGAAGAGTGACTAATGGAAGGGGTCCTCAACAGATGCTGTTGTCTCAGGCTCAACCCAGGGGAAAGTGGGCGTTTCAGATGCTCTCAACTTTTTTTGAGTCCTGCAATACCTTTGGGCATCTTGTTTGGGCAAGGCTGTTCTACCCTTATTTGTTGGTTCCATGTGTCTTTGTCCTTCTGGGTCCTTGGTTTGTGAGTCTTGGTTTCTGTTCCTTCTCTGCTATAGAAGAAGCATTTCTCTGGATTAAATAAACTCTTTCTTACTCTCCTTTCAACCAACTTGGGTTTCCCAGCCATGCCCTTGGGTAGCGCTGTGGATATCCTGGCGACAGATGATCCCGACTTCACCCAAGATGAACAGCAGGACACCCAGATTTATGAGAAGCATGACAACCTTCTGCACGGGACAAAGAAGAAAAAGTGAGCATTTCTTTTACCTTCCCTTAAGCGATCAGAGATTTGTACCTCTGAGCTTACTTAGGGCATTAGGTGCTCATGCCAAGGTCATGCTTGGAGTCATAACTGTGTGGGCCTGTTTTCTTCTTTTCTGAGTCCACAGATACATTATGTATTCTGGCCAGTGCTTTGTAAATGGTGGATGATTCTAAAATGTTCTGATGACGTGCCCACCTCATGGTGGGTATGTGATACCATCCTCATAGACTCCATGTAGTTGTTCATGATGAGTTTATGGTGAAGGGTCAGTAGATAGCAAGCATTGGAGAATTGCAAGTGGATTTGGGTAAAGGAGACTTGTGATCGGGTGTTCAAAGCATGAAATGTGGGATTGAGTGTGTCTGTTTTTGGCCTCGGTACAGTAAGAAGTATATAGTATAATTGTCAAAGCCATTTTAGTTTGCTTATACAGAATTTTAGAGTCAGAAAACTGAATTTGAGTAAACTTTAGCTTCTCTGTAATTTCTCACCTAAAAAACAAAGCAGATGATACCTAAACTTGGTATCTCAACTACCTAACTTACAAATTAAAGTTAAATAAAAATACATGAAAGGGCCTTATGTATGTTTTATATAAGTAGGGCAATTATGATATTGGATTCTTTGCTCTGCCATTTGATCTTGACTTCTCAGGCCACTCACCCAGAAGGTAGTAAGGTGTGGCAGGGTAGTGTAATTCACTGTGCCTGGGTCCAGGGAGAAGATGGTGAGTGCCGCATTCATGAAGAAGTACATCCATGTGGCCAAAATCATCAAGCCCATTCTGACACAAGAGTCAGCTGCCTACCTTGCAGAAGAATATTCACGCCTACGCAGCCAGGACAGCATGAGCTCCGATACTGCCAGAGTAAGTGTCCAGAGTGAGCCTTGCCGTTGGGATCCCTTTAGTGTATCCTTGGACAGGAATATGGTATATGGGAGCTTTGGCAGCATTTTAACTTAATTAAAGTTTAATTAAATTTTTAAGATTTAATTTCAACCTAGTTAAAATTCCTTCCTGGTCTGAAGGGCTTCCTATTGACGCATTTTTAAATAAATAATTTTAAAAAAGAAAATGAGGGAGGTGGGGTTGTGGCTCAGTGCCAGAGCGCTTACCTAGCATATGTGAGGCACTGGGCTTGACCCTTACACCACATAACAAATAAAAGAAAGGCATTTTGTCCATCTACAACTATAAAAAAAAGAAAGAATGAAAAAAAGGATTTTATAGATAATATGCATCTCCTTCAGCAAAATATGAGTGACTTCTGGGAACTGACCTCATTTCTATTCTTCTGTGCAGTTGTAAAAATAATAAGCACTATCCTCAAAGAACTTCAGTTTGAGAGTGGTAGGTAGAAAGGTAGATATAAAGATCACGTATACATATTTAAATATACATACGCCAGTGGAGTACTCATGGAAGAATGAATGAGTGAATTTGAGTGCGGATGAAGAAGATGCTGATTTTTCCTATAGAATTTTCTGGACGGATTTGAATGTCAGTGAAGGACTCCCAAAATGTGATGTTTGGGCTAGACTTTGACAAATAACCAAGAGTGAACAACCAAGAGTTGAACAACCATGATGGTTACTCAGAGCAATTTCTAGTAAGATAATATAGCTGCCCTTGAATTTCTGTAAATATTTTGGAAGCAGTATAGTTCACATAGGATTTCATAGCAGAAAGACCCAAGTTCAAAGCCCTCATTATGTAATACAGACGCCTGGATGTAGGCATGATCATCTACTATCTACTCCAGCCTCACACCCATTGTCTTCTGGTATTCCTGCCCCAGACTTTCCACCCACAACGGCGGCATATTTAGCACATTACTGTATTGAAGTCTTCGAATAAGCTCTTATTGTAAGGGAACTTAGAATAAAGCATAAACCTGCTTCCCCGTGACTTCCACTCATGTTATTGTTTAGATATCACTTGTCTTCTTCATATGAAAATAGCTCCCTTTCTTTTTAAATGTTCTCCCCACACACGAACTGTTAGCGTGTCCAAGAGCCTCTCATTGAACCAAGAACTGATCATAATGCAGCATTTTAGTTGTGTTCCTAGTGGGTTTGACAGATCTTTCCATTTGAATTTTCCAGTTTACTAGTGCAGACTGGGGTTTTATCACTTGAAACTGATCCCATTCAGAAAATAAAAAGCACCCGTCCTATGAGAACCACTTCCTGGAAATATGCAGGATTTTTCCTCTTCTTCTGGACTTATGTGAATTTACACAACTTTTAAAAATCTGTCCTCAGATAACCAATTTTATGCCACTCTCTTAGTGGGACCTTGGATAAATTACTTTAAACTCTGATTACCATTTTCCTCATTTATAGAACTTTTCTAAGTTTTTAAGAGGGTTAAATGATAGAACAAATATTATTAAATGATAGAACAAATATTAATATTCCTGGTGCATTGTAGACTGGCAATTGTTTTTCTCCTTTATGTACTTTTTCTAACCTTTTAACTTTCCAACTGTAAGATGTCTAATTTTCTTTGTTCATCTGCCCCTCCGTTTCTGAACTTTCTGATGTAAATTTCCTTTATCATTTTCTTTCTAAATTTTAAGTGAGATAACAGTTCAGAATTTTTCACTTGGACGTTCTGGAGCTCTCTGGGTAGTGTTTTCACCTCCCTTTTGCTGCAGTATGAATGTTGGGCATGTCTGTAGGATTCTGAATAAGTAATTCTTGTTTTCTTCCCCAGACATCTCCAGTTACAGCACGGACACTGGAAACTCTGATTCGATTGGCCACGGCCCATGCAAAGGCCCGTATGAGTAAGACTGTGGACCTGCAGGATGCAGAGGAAGCTGTGGAGCTGGTCCAGTATGCTTACTTCAAGAAGGTGAGGATTGAGATGGTTGGGCCTGAGAGGTTCTTCTAAATAATCAGAGGTACACTGACCTCTCAGGATGGCTCACTTCTGCATTTGGGTTAAAAGCATAAAGTAGCATTTGCCTGCCTGTTCCTCTTTTCTTCCTTGGGAAGGAATTCACAGTTCTCCACCCTGGCTGCACCTGAAATGTTGTGGAAAGCTCTGTGATACAGATGCCAGGACTCTTAGAGATTCTGGTTTAATTGATGTCCTACAGGTTCATTCTGCTGCTTCTTTACATCTGCTTCCTTTGCATCTTAAGTAGATATTTCCTGAAGAATTGTCTTTTGAGACTCCCCTCTTCCCTTTGTACCTTTCCCCTTGGCAGTCTCTTCAAGTGGCCCATTGGCATCTCAAATACTCATGTCAAAAGAGGAACTCTCAAACTTGCTTCTCATTTTGTCTTCTTTCTGTTGGTGACATTGCATCTCCATCATTTTAGATACCAAGTCTCGAAGCCTTGACCCCTTTTCCTTCTTTGTTGCTTGCTCCATTTGGTGAATTGCAGCCCTTGGGGATTTAGTTGTGGGTTTGTTACACTTTTGCTCTTTGTTGTGTAGGGGGTTGTCCTAAATTTCAATTGAATACCTGATTTATAAAGGAATGAATTGTTTTCCACTTGACCATTGTGGTTTCGAACCCCATCCCCATTTGTTTCTTTATTCAGTAAACATAATATTGAGTATTCACTGTAGGAAAGGCCTCCTAGCATTTTAAAGACAGGTAGCAGCCTTACTCCCTTCCTGGGATTTGGGGACAAGAGAGGTTAGATAAATCATTAGACATTTGGAAGGCATTTCTGCTGATGGTGTAGAAGGGACCCTTACTTAAAAGTTCTGTATTCAGTTCCCTGGCATCAGTGACCCCTCAAGGAACCCACACTTCTCTTGTTTCTAGGTTCTAGAGAAGGAGAAGAAACGTAAGAAGCGAAGTGATGATGAATCAGAGACAGAAGATGAAGAGAAAAGCCAGAAGGACCATGAGCAGAAGAGGAAGAGGTAGGGTGGAGCTAAGCCAAGTAAGAGGAAAGTCTTATTGGAACTGGGGAGAGAGGTAGACAGGGTGCCATTGCTACTTTTTCACATCAGGGGCCTATTTTTGTTTGGAGATTGTCTCGTATAGAAAAAGTAGTATGGACAGGCCTGGTCCTGGTGTTTCACTTCAGTTGTAGATAGTTCTGTTTCTTTCTGGTCAGAGGCACAGGATAGGGCTCCCCAAAGTCTCACTTAACTTCTGTGGATGTTTTAGGAGGAAGACTCGGCAGTCGGATGCCAAGGATGGAGACTCTTATGACCCCTATGACTTCAGTGACACAGAAGAGGAAATGCCTCAAGGTGAGTGAGCCTTCCCGAACGGATCAAAGAGGCTGTTTCTTTGACTTCTGATCTTTTTAGAAGTGCACAGAGATGCACTGTATTTTTTCTTGGTCTCCCATTTGGCTCCCTACTTAGAGGGGCCTGTTTTGAAGAAGTTTGTCCCGAGACAATCTCGGGGGAAACTTACATAGGAGGAAATAAGTTTCACTCAGTTTGCTTCCTCCTCAATGAACTGTGATCTTTTGCCAAGCCTGGTATAAGCATCCAGGCCTGACTTCTTTTCTTTATTGTTCAGTTGTGATTTTCCTTTTTCTAATTGTTCTGCTTGGCCCATAAGAACCACAGGAAACAAGATGTGTTTGCAAGCTTTGAGGGTTGGAGAGTGGAGAATATAACTTCTTTGGTGTGGGTGGCAGTGGCTTCACTTTGCTGTTTTCTCCATCCTCTTCTGAAGTGCACACTCCGAAGGCAGCAGACACGCAGGAGACCAAGGAATCCCAAAAGGCAGAGTTGAGTGAATCCAGGTGAGTGGAGAACTTGGTCCTGCAGTGGGTGAATTCCTACAGAGGCAAGAACTTGCTCCTAGGGTGGGGAGGGCGTGCAGTGAGCTGCTTAGCAACAGAGTAACACTGGGGATCTAAGAGGTTTTAAACACTTCAGAGTCTGGCTATAATATCAAACTTAGAGGAATGTTGCAAGGGTAGTATAAAGAACTCCTGGTAGCTTTTATAACTTATAAAAGGATATGTACTTTTTATTTTTCATTTTGTTTTGTTCCTGAGGCTTGAACCCAGAGGAACTTTACCACAGCCACATCCCCAGCCCTTTTTATTTTTTTTTTTTTTATTTTGAGACAGGGTCTAAATTGCTTAGGGCCTTTCAAAATTGCTGAGGCTGGCCTTAAACTTTCTATCCTTCTGTCTCGGTTGCTGGGGTTACAGGTGTGCACCACCATGCCTGGCTAAAGGCCTCTAGTTTTAAAGTGGTATTATTTCTCAATGTGCAGGAAGCTTAATAGTACACCAGGTTAGCTTTAAAGAAAGATACTCATGAGCAGCCATCAGAGGTGAGGGGTGTGTGTGTTAAATGAGAATACTGGGAACACTTCTGCTGTATTGTCTCACTGGGTTTTCCCAGTATGGATCATGCCTGAGAGCGTTTGGGTTTACTGTTCATTACTCTTTCTCCCGTTTGGGCAGGTTGAAGGCATTCAAAGTGGCTCTCTTGGACGTGTTCCGAGAAGCTCATGCCCAGTCTGTGGGCATGAATCGCCTCACAGAATCCATCAACCAGGACAAAGAAGAGCCTTTCTCTGCAGAAGAGATCCAGTCTGCGCTGAACAGAATGCAGGATGACAACCAGGTCATGGTGTCTGAGGGTATCATCTTCCTTATCTGAGAAGACCTCATCTCTGAATTTGGAATTGTGCTGAGAAAGTTTCTCTCAAGTTTCTAAACCCTTCCCTGGCACTAGCTTATACCTTTAAAAAACAATGTGTAAGTTGAGGGACATGGGTGATGAAGTTGGATCAGCACCTGGTGGGAGCTTTGGAAATGGGTGATGAAAACTGCCATGAAGTAAGGCAAGAGAAAGTGGGGAGGACTAGAACTCTTTTTATCATCATTGCAGAAGGACTGGACTGTACATTGCACTTTCCATCCCAAACAGACCGAGAATTGTTTTATGTACATAAATGACTTTTTTGAGTCTTTTGGGGGCACAGCTGGTTTCTTTTTATCCTTTCTGTGTGTGTTGGCTGTTTTCCTTTTCCTCCAGAGCATTGGCTCTAGAAAAGGCTTTGAGTTGGATCTAGAAAAGACTTTGAGTTCTATGCTAGTGGAGAGGCTCTGAGGCAGGTCATGAGAAAGCTTTTTTTTTTTTTTTTTTTTTTTTTGCAGCGAAGACCCATATGTAGTTTTGAAGTAAACATCAAAGACATTGAATAAAGTTAACCATTTTTGTACACAAGGATTTAATAATGGTGCTTTTATTTATTTATTTATTTATTTCATTACAGTATGGGGCATTGGATCCAGGGGCACTCTACCACTAAGCTGCATCCTCAGCTATTTTTATTTTTGAGACAGGGTCTCACCAAGTGTCCGAGACTGACTTGGAACTTGCAGTCTTCCTTCTCAGCCTCTTAAGTCACTGGGATTATAGGTGCCTGTGCTTTTTATGTACATATTTACTTTTTTTTTTTCTTGAAAACTTGGCCAGCCGATTTTCTGCACCCATGTTTGCACCAAACTACCACAAGGTGGCAGCAGGCTGCTGCCATCTCTTTGGGGATTATTTCTTGCTATTGGGCCAATTTTCTTCTTCAGTAACATCAAAACATAAAAGAGACTAAGGTGGTTGATTTTGTGTTCCTGAGTTTCTCCCTTCCTTACCTTTCCATTCCTTGACGGCTCCTGTCCTCCAGTCAGTATGGCTCTCACTCAAGTACTTGTCACAGGGAAGAAGACTCTTACTTCTAGCTTGTGACAATAGATTCTTTAGCTTTCTCCCAAGGACTGGGATTTTTCTGCCCATTGTGAGGAGTGCTACCTTGAAATAGCCCTGCAAGGTAGGGTCATTAGAAGATGGAGGATAAGAAAGCAGAAAGACTCAGAAATCAAAGACAGCCATTTCTCGTTTCTCTCGAGTGTCTAGACTATACCAGTTGTCCTAAGGACTCCAGATTTTCCAAGGTGAGATCTACCTGAAGGGTCAGTGGATGAAGGCAGGTGTGAGAGTTGGCTGTGTATTGACTTCGTTAGATACCCAGGATAGTAACACCTCTAAGAGTTCTTCATCCCTGCCAGCCTGTCTCCCCGGAAGCTAGGTAGTACCATGTCAGGTTCCTGCAAGTGAGGAGGTGGAATGTTTTGCTTGAGTTTCATGGGAACCTTACCAGAGGACCCCTAGCTGGCCAATGGAAATGAACCCTGCACTAGTGCTTTTCGGTTCCTTTTCTGACCCTGTATCTAAGTGTTGTGCCAAGCCAGGCAGGCCACATTCTTAGAGGGACATGCATGGTTTCTTTGGGGAAGCAGTGGTCAAATGAGTTGACTTCTGAATTGCCTCTGGTAATTCGAATGAGTCCACACACCCCTGGCACACTGGATAAAACCCAGTCAGGCTGCCTGCAGAGACAGGTCTGAACAGGCATTTTGTCACCTCAGCAATCCACCAGGGATACCAAATCACAGGATGCTCAACACATCCTCCAGTATGTTTTAAATCATCTGTAGATTACCTACCCTTAATTCAAAGGATTTTCATTTAATTCCTAGAAAGACTTAAGAACAAAATTAATCTTAATTTTTTATAGTTGTTAAAATATAAACCTCGTTTACTTTTTCAGGTCTGATGCTTCAGGGATGAGTCTTATATTCTGGCTGGTCCATTACTAACCAGCATGTAATCCTAGTTCATTCTCTTTAGTTTTTCCGAAAGGGAAAGAATTAAGATTCTAAATTATTTTCCTGAATATTTTTTACTATTAAGTCCTGAGTATTTTCCCACAGCCTGTAGGAAGATATTAGCTTCTGCTGTGATTTACCATTCAGATAATAGTCCTCTCAGCAGGTACTTTTGTAGCAAGCTAAGCTTTTTCTACCTTTAGGTACTACAATTCAACTTTGCAATAGAAAGGTCAGTTCATGCCAGCTTGTGTAGGGAGGTATTATTCTAGTGATTTAAGTGGATGGGGTCCAAAAGGAAAGCCATAGTCAAGCCTAGTAAAATCTCCAAAAACAAAGCATAAAATAGGAATTTAACTCATATCATAGCTCTAGTTTTTCAAAGTATTATGCATATAGCAACATGGAATATTAGGAAAGTAGAGAACCAAAAATTACTACCCTAACATGATTGCTATAGTTTATTTTTGGTGAACTTTAAAGCACATCTTAATACTTCACAATATTTCCAGTTGTATCAGCAAGTTTGAGATAAAACAGGTAATTAAGATTTATAAACTGTAGTCTGTTGCGATTTAGGGACTAAGGATGCTTTTACAATTTTATGAATTTAAAGTCCAATTTTTAAAAATTGGGCTAGAGAAATGCAAACATTTTCATGTCACACTTAACCCTAATGGATAATGAAAAGCCAAGCAAATTAGTTAGCAATGGATGATATATAAAAATATAGATTCTAAGCCACCAACTATACTTTGACTCCCAGAAAACTAATTAATGCATTTGGTAATTAAGTAAAAAGGAGTGGTCATGCTATAATATTGCAAGCACCATATAAATTATCTTTTTGATCCTTCCCTACAATCCTATGATGTGGATTTTATTATCCCAGTTTTATAGAAGAGGAAATAGGCCCCCCAAATAATTTCTCCAGGAGCTTCGAGCTAGTAGATGGTGGAGTTTGAATTCATACTCAGAGTTGTTTGATACATAACTACTCTGTTCTGACCATGATGCCATGTTGCTCTCTTGGAAGGACTGGGGGGTTGGAAAGGTCAGAGCTACATCTCTCAGTGTACCTGGTGGATGAGAATTCTTGTATGAACAGGTCTGTAGGGACACAATCAGGGACCCCACACCGAAAACAGGACCCCTCAGGACTAAGGGAAGAACACCTCTCAGGAGAAGTAGCTAGCCAGGGTAGGTCTCAGTCTTACAGTTGTAATGCCAGATTCATGGGACCCCAATAGACCTCTAGGAGCCGAATCCGATGCAATCACACAAGAGTCTTTATTGCAAGCTCGAGCCTGGACTCAAAACTGTTTCCAATGCAGTGGTCCCAGGGAGTGAGTCCCCGTCCTTTGTTCAGTGAGATTTTATAGGTTTTGGGGGATACTCTATGCGTCACAACATCACAGCAAATCATTCCATACCGTGGGAAAATCAAACAAAAACTTTTAACATTGATTAGCACATTCACTGGCGGGAACAAGTTGGGTAAGGGTGATTGGTTAGTACAAGAGGGGGATTCCTTTGAGCTGATTGGTTTAAGCCATGAGGGGTGTACTTGCTAAACTACATGGTTTCCCAACATGTTACCAACCACCATAAACTACTGGGGGGTCATCTGGCATTCCAGGTATTTTCCCTGTCTCATGCTGATTGGTGGTTGGTAGGGGGTTGCTATGGGTCCTCACCTAGCCTAACTGAGTCAGGGACACATGGCACCACAGATCTCTCCTGTTATTTGCAGACAAACAATTCAGCAGGGTGGGTATGTACCTAGAAAAGCTCTGTGGGTTTTTCCAAGGACAAGGGTCACACCCCCTTCCTTGGACAGGCTTTGCTCTGAGGTAGAGGCTGGTTTCTCAAAAATGGAGTCACATCAGTTTCTCACAGTCAGACCAGAAATTAGGAATCAAATAGTGAACTACCTCAAAGCTATGGGAAGGAGAACAGGCCTGGAGATAGGTGGCTGGGAAAGGACACTTTCCCAGATGATAAGGGCAGCTCTGGGTGGTGGAGGTCCTAAAGTGGGTATCAGTGTTTAGAGCTGAAATTCAAACCTTCCTTAGCCGGTTGACCTCTCTGAGCAATTTCAGGAATGTGCCCTGTGGGCAAAGAAGCCAATTTGTCAACTGTACCTGTAACTCATTGTTAAGGAAGTGGTTTGAAAATTCTTCCTATCATTAACAGAGTGAGTGTAGAAAAAGCAACTTTTCAACACTCTATACAATCTTTGAGAACTAGAGGTAAAAAGTTGGCCAAGTGAGGCATCTGAAGAGCTGTCACTGAAACTATAGGGCCTGATTTTGTTTCCATTTATCTTGGTAATGAAGCCAGAATTAGACAGGCAGTCCATATAGATAGATAAATCCAGTCAGGTCAGATCTAGGAGGCCAATTTTGAGTGACTCTAGAAGTTGGAGACTGTCCCCTGAGGGACTGAAATGTTAATTCCTGCAGAGCCCTTCCTCCACCCTTAAAAAGAACTTTCCCCTGCTCCAACCCTTTACTAAGGTAACCTGTCCCAGGAATTACCCCTCCCTACAGGGAGCTATAAAGTTGTATAAATGTATCCAGGGTTGCTCCATCCTGCCCTTCGCCCTTTAGCCCATCTGTTTCCCACCTTTTGGCCAACCTACCTGAGCAGGTCGCCTAGTCATAAGCAGGAAGGAGAGAGATAAGAGGAAGAGAGCAGGAGAACAAAGGAAGCCTGAGACCTATAAAAAGGCAGAACACCCTTACTATAAGGTCAGGCACCCGTGATCAAAAGGAGGCAGATTAAAAGCAGCTGAACAAGACTTTATTGAGATTTGCTCCTGGTGAGACCCTCTGGTCCAGCAGAGCTGGTTGCGGGGAATCACACCCAGGTTCAGTCGGATTGGAATTTTATTGGGTTTAGGGTAGGAAGGGAGGGCTTGGGACAGGAAAGGGTGGTTTTTAAAGTCCCTTATCCTCCTGGGGTTGGTCAGGAGACCCTGCTGATTGACAGGTGGTTATAAGGCACCATCACTGCTTGTCTCTCGGTGCTGGTGCCTGATTAGTTGTTCTTTCACGTGTGTGGGTTGCCTGGTGCTTTGTTCCCTTAGCTCCTCAAACCAACCTATCACTTCTTGGGATACCAGGATACTAGCTATAGCCCACTTTTCCCTCATGGTGATAGACCCAACCTGATCTTTTATTAAAATTGGGAGCCATCTTGCCACAAAGCCATGAAAAGCTAATTTCGGCTTTACTATAAATTACTGCAAATTCTGAACCTGCTTGGTATGCCTGCCCGTGCCTTGAACTCACCCATGCCTGGCTCTTTGACCAGATAGCAGCCCTCTCTGAAACTTTAGTGACACCTCATAAATATTGGCCTTCCCTGGCCAGACAACAACCCTCTCTGAGGCTCTAATGGTCCTCATAAATTCTGATGTTGGGGCCAGCAAAAAAAAAAAAAAAAAAAATGTAAACTATCATTAGTGTGATGCTTGTCAGAGTTCTGTTATCTGTAACCCCCCTTTTGTGTAACTTTCTGGGCTATAAAGCTGGGCTATAGGAAAGGTGGGGTTGCTGTCTTGTTCCCGCCGTTTGGGGAGGGAGATACAGCCCGGCCGGTTGAAATAATAAGTTTGCTTTAATTTGATTTTAATTGGAGTCAGTGGTCTTTTCTTGCGTCCTGGTCTAACAATGGGAGAAGTCTGTGTTACCCCTTTTTAAATAAACCCGCTTTATATGCTTGCCTCAGCGTGCTTCTCTAATGGCCATATCAGTAATACAAGGAGCAATGCATGTAAAATAATGTGCAAAGATTGAGAAGGGTTCAGAATCAAAAAAGCAAAGACTGGTTTCAGCTCTCATCTTTCATTATTTTCAAAGAGCAGACAGAGTTGCTCATGACCCCAGTGCCAGACATATGTAGCAGATGCTGCTGTCTTTAAAGTTTGATCTTCTGACAACCCCTCACCTTTCCACCATGGGCTATGCATCTGTTCCCAATATTCTCCAGCCTGCATCTGAAGAAAGTGATTTTCTTCTTCTCTGGGCTCAGAGTTAAAATATTTTTGTTTGGATTCAGCTCTGCTTTTAATAGGTGTATGGCCCTGGACAACTTCCAAATATTATTCCCACCCCCTTTAAGGTCCTTGCTTAGCATTTGAGCAGCTATCTTAAGTGACAGCGGCTATTTTAAGAAAAATTTCACCTTCCAGCCCAAGGGTGATTCTGAGAAAGGCTCACCACTCCCTCATACCAATCCCACCCTTAACCCTGCCCTCCCATTAGGACTCAACTGGCTCTAATTCCTGAGCTGGCCCCATAAAAGTCCTGAATTCCAAGCCTGTTTTGCCTCTCTCCATCTATGGCCTTTATTTGTCAGCTCTGACAAATAAGCTCCTTCCCAAGGAGCACAGGTGACTTTGGGAGCAAGCTAGAAATTATGCTGATGAGGTACATCAGACCTCCCCTGCCCATCCAAATGGCACTGAAGCAGTTCCTGATCAGGACCCCCATTTGGGATTATAATTACTGGAGGAATAACTAGAGGAAACCAGTTCATTACTTGCCTCATGGCAGGATTTAGAAAGGCAGCCCATAAGGCTAGCAGTTATGAAAAGCTGCAGGAATTCATCCAAGATAAAAATGAAAACCCTTCAGCATATTTAGACCACCTGACCAAGGCTTTATTAGAATATACTAATCTGGACCCCGAGTCTCCATATGGGAGACAACTACTAATGACCTGCTTTTTCTCCCAGAGTTTCCCTGATATTAAGGCCAAACTAAGGTGCCTTGAGTGGAGGCCCCTAACTCACCAAGCAGAGGTTCTGGGAATGGCCTTTAAGGTGTACAACGGGAGAGATGGAAGGCCCAGAAGCAGAAATATCAGATGCTCTCTCAAGCCATCCAGCTGGCCTTAGCATAGTCCCTGGTTCCCCTGGCCAATGGACGGGTCCCTGGGACCACCTGGCCCCTGTTTTAAATGTGATCAGACGGGTCACTGGACTTATACATGTCCCAAGCCTCATAAGCCTCTGGGCCTTTGTCCTAAATGCCATCAAGAGGGACACTGGACCATGACTGTCCCCAAGCCCATCCAGCCCTTCTGGTTTCCCTTTCCCTTTTCCTGGTCCCCATCACCTGACCACTACCATCACTCCACAGGGAACCCAGGGTAACTACATATTTCAGGTAGGCCTGTCTCCTTCCATGTAGACACCAGGACTACATATTCAGTCCTCAAGGAGTTCTGGGGGCCTATTACCAACCCTTACATACACCTAGCCTTGTTTGTGCTTTTGACTCTCTAATTTTTACCCACTCCTTTTTGATCATTCCACAGTGCCCTGTTCCCCTTATGGGAAGGGACATCCTCACAAGTTGGGGGCTATGCTTTCCTTTCCCCCCACCACATATGCTTCCATCCAGACTTGCCTGCCGCTCCCCTGATCCTCACCCTTACCTTAGGACCATCCCCTATCCTGCCTGCCAGTGCCTTCCCATGACCTACTTCTGAGGTGGACTCCACTGTCTGGGATGTTTCAAGTCCTTCTATCGCCTCACACCACAAGCCCATTCACATCTGTCTCAAAAATCCCTTCCATTTTCTAGCCCAATCACAATACCTGCTTTTCCACTTTGCTGGTGCTGTCCCTCTCTTTTTGTAGTATAGCCTTGTCAGGTTCCTGACAATAAACCCACTTCTTAGGAGTTTCTTCCACATTCCTCCCACGTACAGGAAGGCCCCTTGCTCCAAGCAACATACACATGGTTCAAATGTCTCCTCCTTCCTTTAGGAGGGAGTTCCTTGGGCAGGGTATGCTATAGTCTCTAACCTTGGTTGTGGGAGCAGCTCCCCTCCCCAATAATATATCCCATCAGCAGGCTGAACTTGCTGCCCTCATCAGAGCCTTCACTTTGGCAAAGGGAGCCTCCCTCAATGTCTACACTGAGTCTAAATACACTTTCTACATATTTCTCTCCCATTCTGCTACTTGGAAGGAGTGCAGATTCCTTACCACCAAAGGAACTTTAATTACTAATGCCCCCTTTATCTCTGATCTCCTTCAGGCCTCAAAACTTCTCATTGCCATTGGAACTGAAGGACGGCAGCTAAGTAACCCCCTTTTCCAGTGGACACTTCCTTTCCTGACCTCCTCCTTGTCATAGGCCTTTTGCTGATGCCCCCTGAATCATTAGATTTATTCAAGATCAGATTCAAAGGATCTCTAACCAAACTGTGAATCAGCTTCTGTTACAGGACTTCCAACCCCTCACCAAAACTGGGCCATCCAGAGTCAGCATCGCCGTGTACCTCCTGACCATCAGTATGGCCCTAATGACACCCCATGCCCCTAACAAGGGTCCAGACACCACCCCTTCCCAGCAATAAGAAGCTATTTCCATCTGTAGGAAATCCATTCAACCTCTATGATCAGTCCAGAGTCTTGGTCCAGATTATTTCCAAAGTACTGAGCAATTCCTGAAGTCTCTGATGGGGAAGACAGCAAAGGGGAGATGCCTTGCCTGTCCTAATGGCTCTGTGCCAGGTTTATGGGTACTCTATAATTTTCTCAAATTCTCTAGTTAGGGACAATTCTTACAGACCACACTACATAATTATATAGATACAGAGAGCAGAGGAATACACCCCACTGTAGTGGTTCCCCCCCCCACCCCATGGGTCATCATATTGGAAAATTTGACGTGACAGGAGGAAATCAGTAATCACAGCTTATCCTCTAGGTCTTGGGCATGCAGTGACACAAAGGCCCTCATATCCTCTCTGGTAAGGCAGCAATAAATCTGACAGAACCAGGTATCAAGAAGTAGATTTGCTGGGCAGCAGAAGCCCATTAGAGAACTGTCCCTAACAACATGGACAATTTCTCTGACACAGGCATCTGCTTTCTGTTTTCTCATATTCAGATAGAAGTTTAATTTCAACAGTTATGCCAGGTAGACCACTAGCTTGCGTACTGAAAAATTGGGGCAAGGTTGACTCACAGATGCTCAAGAAAAAGTGCCTCATTTTCTCCTACTGCAAACATGGCCTCTATAAACATGGCCTCAATTCAAACTTTCCGATAGAGAATCATGTCCTTCAGAGGGAAATATAAATTTTAATGCCACTGTGCAGCTTAGCCTGTTCTGTAAAAAGAAAGGAAAATAATCAGAAATTCCTGTGTGTAGGCCAAAGGAAAATACCCAAATTGCACCAAAAATGCAAATTAGATTCAGCTATGATCATTCTGAGTGAGACCCAATTTCCCCCCAAAAGTTCATTAGCTATGGTAGGTTCAGCACAGACAGACCAGGATTTATTACATGAAAGACATCTAAGGGTCTCATAGTCTCCCAGGGTAACAAGTCACATGGGAAGAGTGGGTAATCTGGAGGCTTACATTTTTTTCCTGACCATCCATGAAGGAGGAGAGAGGTTATGACCACACTGATAAGGTAGCAGTAAAATCCAGAGGCACAAAGACACATCAAGGAAAGGAAACTTCACGAATATCCCTGATGAACATATATGCAAAAATTCTTAATAAAATTCTGGCAAATCTCATACAAAAACATATTATTAAAAAGATAATACACCATAATCAAGTGGGTGTTCATCCCAGGGTTGCAAAGTTAATTCAACATATGGAAATCAATAAACATAATTTATCACATCAATACACTTAAAGACAAGAATCATATGATTATCTCAATAGATGCAGAAAAAAAAACATTTGACAAAATACAGCACACCTCATGTTCAAAACATTAGAAAAACTAGGGATAGTAGTAATACCTCAACATTGTAAAAGCTATCTATTTAGCTAAGCCCAAGGCCAACATCATTCTAAATACAGAAAAATTGAAAGCATTTCCTCTAAAAACTGGAACAAGACAAGAATGCCCTCTTTTACCAATTCTATTCAACACTATCCTTGAAACCATAGCTAGAGCAATTAGAAGAAAGATATTAAAGGGATATGAATAGGAAGTCATGCTGATGACATGATTCTATATTTAGGAGACCCAAAAAACTCCACCAGAAAACTTCTACAAGTCATAACTAATTCAGCAAAGTAGCAGGATTTAAAAATTAACACCTATAAATCAGTTGCATTTCTATACATCAGTGATGAATCAACTCAAAGGGAAATTAGGAAAACTACCTGATTCACAATAGCCTCAAAAATAAAATAAAATACTTGAGAATCAATCTAGCAAAAGAGATGAAAGACTTCATCTTAATTCCTCTGCTCTGTGTATCTATATAATTATTTACAAAGAAAACTACAGAACACTAAAGAAAGAAATTAAAGAAGACCTTAGAAGATGGAAAGATCTCTTATGCCATTGGATAGGCAGAATTAGCAAAGTCAAAATTGCCATACTACCAAAAGTGCTATATAAATTCAATGCCATTTCTATTAAAATTCCAATGACATTCTTCATAGAAATGGAAAAAGCAGTCATGAATTAATTTGGAAAAATAAGGGGCCCAGAATAGCCAAGAAATCCTCCGCAGGAAAAGTGAACAAGATCTTAAATTATACTGAAGAGCTATAGTAACAGAAACAGCATGGTATTGGCACCAAAATGGAGATGCAGACTAATGGTACAGAATAGAAGACACAGAGAAAAGTCCACATAAATTCAATTGTCTCATACTAGACAAAGGCACCATAAACATACATTGAATAAAAAAATGTTGGGGCTGGGGATGTGGCTCAAGCGGTAGTGCGCTCGCCTCGCATGCGTGCGGCCCGGGTTCGATCCTCAGCACCACATACCAACAAAGATGTTGTGTCCGCCGAGAACTAAAGGATAAATATTAAAAATTCTCTCTCTCTCTCTCTCTCTCCTCTCTCACTCTCTCTTTAAAAAAAAAAAAAAAACTTAAAAAAATGTAATCTCCTCAATAAATTGTTGAGAGCCACAGCCAAGTCGAGATGGCGACTGGCATTAGCCAGTCAGAGTGGTTGAGAGGTGACACCAGCGAGCCATTAAGATGATGATAATTAAGTTAAGCTGTGTATAATTGCTGTGACTGGATGATGCTGGATTGAAACAGGCTGTGTATTCAGTTGTATATAGACCTCTGCTGTCCGGCAATAGGGCGGCTCCTGCTGCCTCGGGCGCCCGCTACTTTTGAGTTCTCCTGGAGTTCCTGGAGAGTTCTCGTGAGCCCCGTTGGGGGCTGGGAGAGTTCCCGGGGAGTGCTCGTGGAGTGCGGGTGGAGTTCGGGCAATAAAGGAGTTCCTGTTTGAACCTACAAGTGCCTCGTGGTGGCTCGGTTATTTTATGCCCAGCCAGACTGTGGCAATAAATAGTGCTGGGAAAACTGGAAATCCATATGTAGCCAAGTGAAATTAAACCTCTATCTCTCACCCTGCACAAAACTCAACTCAATGTGGATCAAGGACCTAGGCATAAGACCAGAGACCTTGTGCCTACTAGGAGAAAATGTAGGCCCAAAACTACATCATGTTGGCTTAGGAACTTAGTTCCTTAACAAGACTCTGAGAATGCAAGGAGTAAAATCAAGAATCAACAAATGGGATGGAATCAAACTAAAAAGCACACAGCAAAGGACACAAACAATAACATAAAAAGGAGAGAGGCTCTAAACACACTGGTACAGAATGGGAGAAAATCTTTGCCACCTGCACCTTGATAGAGCACTAATCTCCAGGATATATAAAGAACTCAAAAAACTTAACACCAAAAAAAAAAAACAATGAATAATCAGATCAATAAATGGGCAAAGAAACTGAACTGGCATGTCATAGAAGAAGAAATATGATTGGCCAACAAATACTTGCAAAAATTTTAACATCTTTAGCAGTTAGAGAAACACAAATTAAAACTCCATTGAGATTTCATCTTATTCTAGTCAGAATGGCAATTATGAAGAATACAAGTAACAATAAATATTGGTGAGGATGTGGGGAAAAAGGCACACTCATTCATTGCTGGTGGGACTGCAAATTGGTGCAACCACTAGGGAAAGCAGTTTGGAGATTCCTCAGAAAAGTTGGAATGGAACCAACATTTGACCCAGCTATCCCACTCCTCAGTTTATACCTAAATGACTTAAAATCAGCATACTACTGCAACACAGCCACATCAATGTTTATAGCAGCTCAATTTACAATAGCTAAACTATGGAACAAACTTAGGTGCTCTTCAAAAGATGAAAGGATAACGAAAATGTGGTATATTTACACATTGGAATAATAGCCATAAAGAATGACTTTATGACTTTTGCAGGTAAATGGATGGGACTGGAGACTATTATGCTAAGTGAAATAAGCCAATTCCTAAAAATGAACGGCTGAATAATGTCTCTGAAATTCAGATGCTAACTCACAATAAGGGGTGGGAGCATGGATGAATAGAAGCACTTTGGATTATACAATGGGGAATGAAGAGAATGGAGGGGGGATGAGAGTAGGAAAGATAGCATAATGAATGGGACATTACTTTTCCATATGCATATATGAATACATGATCAACATAATTCCACATCATGTACAACTAGAAGAATGGGAAGTTATATTTCATATATGTATAGAATGTCAAAATACATTCCACTGTCTTGTATAACTAATAAGAGCAACAAAATTAAAAAATCTAGGGGTCATGGAAGAAGGGGTGAGAACTGCTGACCACTAGATGATCCAGGATCAGGGAGATGTCCCCTAGCCAGAGACAGTTTCTATTCAAAGGGGAGCCTCATCCTCAAAAGCAATGATGGGAGATGACCTAATCACAGTTAAAAAAAGTTGTATTATAATAATTTACATCCAAACCAGGCCTGATTACCAGCCAGGGGAATAAAAAATAAATGACCTAAAAAGGAAATATGACTATAAACACACCTTAAGAGATTGAGTTTACAAAAGTGAGAAGAGAAAACAGTCAAAAGTTCCCAACGCATGAGGTTTTGCTCCTCAAGCTCAAAATGGTAGTTTCCTTACTTCTTAGCTTTCCATCAGATCTGTTTCTCTCCAAGGTTTCATCTGGAATGTAAGTTTCAGAGGTAATTGTCCAAAACTAATTTGAGATCAAAGGGAAAAAAAGTGTCATTTTAAAATTTAAGCCACTGCAGGACCTAAATGGCTCTTGCAATTTGTCACCCTTCATTCTTAACAAGTTCCTCCCTAAATGCTACCACACAGAGAGAGAAAATAGAATGATCTCGTATATACAACCTTGAGAACCTTTACCTGAGGATTTTGGAGCTCTCAAATTCTTTAAATATCTGCACTGACTCTAAGTTGACCCAAAAGTTCACTGTGATCTGATAGTTTTACATACTCTTTTGCTAGAGTTATTATGGCCATGCCATTTTTTTTAGAACTCCTGAAAATTTTTTTTAATTTCTACATATTTTTTTGAGATTATAGTTTTTGGTGATTTCATGTTTAAGTCCTGTGCACTTAAATTAATATATTCTGTTCTGATCAGTCTTATTTTATCTAACTATAGAGGTTTTTTTGCACTTTGTCTTTATTTAGAAGTCAATAACTCAAGGGAAATCTCAAAATTCTTGTTTCCTGTTGGGTTTTATGTATATGTGTGCATGCCTGTGTATTGTATGTGTGTCAAAGTTTGTGCCTCCAGCTACATATCATTTACGTGGTACCAAAATTGGCATATAGGTAAATGAGTACTCATAAATCAAAATGTGATGGATCCAAATCCCTTTTAGTTCACGGGACTTAAGAAAAAGTTCAATTTAAATTGGTTAAACAGATGAGAGTAAAGATGTCTTTAAAAAATACTAACTCACAAGTTTTTCTAGGTGATCAAACAAATGTTGGCTTCTATAAAATGTCTAAAATGTAATATCCATTGCTTCCAGAATTTTTCTTCAACAGGAAAGAGATGGCTTATACTGTTAACTACACATATCTGATTTCTTGATTTTATAGTTAAAAATGAGTAAATTCAATTTATCATAAATGGGATTACTCATCATAAATATATTTGTTACAGAGACATCTGATTAATTTGCAAAGTTAAAATGCTAAAACATCAACTGCTAAATATAAAATCAAGCACTCTTGACTTCTTAAATTCCTTAAATAGGGTAATGTATTTTTAAACATTAGGGGTGTTTCTTAAACAGGGTAATGTATTTTCAAACATTAGGTGTGTTTTCATAAATTGGTAAATGGGAAAAAGAGTTTAAGATTGTTTTGTTTCTGTGACTTCACTAAAAGCAAGTTTACTAAGAGTTAAAATTCTATCAGGTATAATTCTATATACGAAGAATACAAAAGGTCTCAGTTAAAGTATTATAAACAACAAAGTATTTCATCTTTTAAAATGAAATAATTTGCCTAAATTCAGAAATTTTATAAGGATTGTTGCAGAATGTAAATTTAAAAAGGGAACAACAATTAGAAAAGAGATATAAGAAACTTCTAGTTATGGAAATATATTCTATTTTGAAATGGGAAAGGAAAGGAAAAAAAATGTTTCTGGATGAGAAAGTCTTTTGTGTGGCAAAGTAAATAAGTTGTAGAATGTCTAAGTAAGGTGTGCAAAGGGTAAATCTCAAAAAGTTTGTGTGTGGCTAAGTTGGCTATAATTATCACAATCAGTTAAAATTATTTAAGATTTTTTCCTAAGGTAAAATATTAGTGTGGTGATATAAGCCAGTTTAATCCTCTATGTGTTAAGTCACAAGGATTTTTAAAAACATTAATATGCTCCTATCAAGATAATTACTTGTGTTTGTTAAGTTTTATTATTTAGGAGAAAGTAGTCTTAAAGGAATTAGGGCTTGTACAACTCTGGCTAAACAACAACTGTTATTTAAGAATATTACACTATACTAAGATTCCAAATTGTTCTTTAAAAGCTAAACTTGGTTAATATAAGAATATTAGTATAATTGTGGTGCTGTTACTGGCTTCTTTGTTTATGAGATGTATTCTTATCTCCAAATATACAAGTCTTTAAAATATAGGTTTAGAAGAACATTTTACCAAACTGGTATTTTTCAAACTAAAGTTTTCTGTAGTAGTAGTCTCTTTCAGACTTATATAAAATAGCAAATTTAGTTGGAAATTTATTTATGTCATTTAATATTTTAAAATTGGATTAAAAATAACTTATCAATAATTTATATATAACATTTTGTGTTATTCTTTACACTGGGATAGGAATTTAAGTTTATTTTTGAAGGTAACAGGAAAAGCCTAATTTATTTAAAGGCTAAAAATGTGGCACATAAAAAGCTTTTGTCACTCTCCCACAAAGAAAAGGGGCTAAAAGCTCTCTTAGCTTGTTTGATTCATGTTTCAGATGTAATGTTGTATTGTGTTAACTGATATTTAAATAAACTCAGGGAGTAATAAATGAGGGCTTTGTAAAATAATATTTTAAAAAGAGACAAAGTTCAGTTTCAAAAATAAAACATTTTAGGGCTGGTGTCGTGGCTCAGTGGTAGAGTGCTTGCCTAGCGCTTGTGAGGTGCTGGGTTTGATTCTCAGCACCACATTAAAAAATAAATAAATAAATAAAGTAAAGATTTCGTGTCCATGTATAACTAGAAATATTAAAAAATAAAACAAAACATTTTACCTAAGATTTTTCAGGAGGCCACCTAACTTAAAACTCTGTCTCTTACCTTATTCTTTGTTAGGATCACTACTTAAATTCATTTAAAATTAAGTCCAAAAGATAGATTTTTTTGGTTATAAAAATTATTATTACCTTAAAGTAAACAGGGAATATAATATATAACTAAATAAAGTTTTGAGATTATAAAAATTATGCTCCTTGGTTCATAGCTATTATACAAACTAAATATGTTTTTACTTTTGTTAATTTCACTTTGTATTTTCCAGATAAGCTTTATAACTTCATCTGTTAGTGCCTTACAGAAAGTACAACTTCTAGTAAAACAGCCTGAGTTAATTTGAGATAATGGTCATCACCCTAGGACAGACAGGATATAAGATTGACTTCCAGTACCAATACTGACCCCAAGTAAATGGAAGGGGTAAATAACTATAAAATTATGAACATTAAAGTTAAAAACCAGTACTTCTACTCCAAGATTGGTAAAACTAACCTGCTAGATGTTTAAACTCAAAATTTGGAGACTACCTTAAAGAAAATAAAAAGGCCAAGGAAAATAGCCAATATTTGGCTTTTGCCCTTTGAGTTCAGGTTGAACCCAGGGAATGACAGGACTACTCTATGGGCTTTATTACTCTGGGCCTCATGACCTCCTGATTAGGGGGAATCAATGGAACCCTAAAGAACAGGAAGCCAACCAGTGCACAATGCTGCAAAGAGGAGGATTATCAGAGAGGGAAACATCCTTAATTCTTCCAAAGGAAACCAACCACATGTGGTCATCAAGACCCTGGCCTATCCTGGAAAATGACACTAAAGAAGTTAAGAGGCTTCTCCCAAGTTCCCATGAGTGACCTCCTGAGGAATCTCAGCTGACCCTTAATAGTAGATAAGAACAAGGGTCAATTTGAACATCTTTGTCTTAAACACCTGATAGGAGAGTTATAACCAAACCACAACCATACCTGGACATTTGAAAGGAAAGACAATGATTCTTTTTTTTTTTAAAGAGAGAGAGAGAATTTTTTTTTAATATTTATTTTTTAGTTTTTGGCGGACACAACATCTTTGTTTGTATGTGGTGCTGAGGATCGAACCCGGGCTGCACGCATGCTAGGCGAGCACACTACCGCTTGAGCCACATCCCCAGCCTAACAATGATTCTTTTAATGTAACTTAAGATGTACACTTGTGTCAGTCCCACCAAGAGTGAGTAAAGCCAGAGGCTATAAAAGAAGAATTCTTAGACAGGAGTTCCCAAAAACTATCAGAAAAGACTATCAGAGTCAGAAACTTTTTTTAGTCAATTTGAGATCTGCATATTTTCCTAACCTTCTACATAGGCAAGCTTGATCTGTGTTTGTTAGTATAATTATCTAGTCCTAAGAGACAGAAATTAAGGGATCTCTTCTATGCACAAAAGTAGTGACAATAGAAAGGTATTTTACAAAAATCAGATGGCATTACATATCTTAACTATATCTTATGGGGACACCTGTGACATTATAAAAACTAAATGTTATGTATGTTTCTAACAACTCTGCTAATGTTTCTAAAGCCTTAACTCACCTCCACTCACAAATCAGTGGCATGTGGATCCCAAATAGAACATCAATGAGTTACCATCTTCATGGTTTTCAGAGATCAGCTCATAATACTGATTGCTTTTATGCTAATTGTTTACAAAAATAATGCTTTGTTGTCTTATTTATTGTTGTCATAGCAGGTTCCCTATCCCATTTCTACCTCATTCAGTTACTCACCAATTGCCACCAGGGACCTATAGACTGTCCTGTTGCTAAACACCCTGAAATCTCCATGCCCCTCCTGATGGAAACAAGAACTTTGGGTTTCCTTCCCTAGGCATCACTCCTTTTCATCTGGAAGGAACCAGAATGAGTCCATGCCCAAATACCCTGAAATAATTTAGGGGTCCAAAGTCCTTGAGGGGAAGTGTAAGGGATCAAATAGATGAGGATGGTGGGAACCTAAGGTTATGAGAATGATTCTATACAATGAGCCCACTGCACTGAATTCCCACGTGCTTTCTTTGCCAAAAAGCAATCTGCCTGCAGCAGGAACATGTCACATTCCTCAACAAATTGAGGTAAAGGGTGGGAGGCCTGGCAATCAGTGTAGAAAATGAATGATGGGGATGAGGATAATGACTGGTTATCCCTGGGTTGCTAACAGCTAACCTCCAGGATCACACTCCAAACTCACAGGGTTGCTAACACCTACAAGAATCACACTTCCCTACCCAAGTGATTACCCCCATACTTCTCCTTCTTGTCCTTAGGCACATTCTTGAAGAAGTAAGAGATAGTGGAGTATTCTGGGGTCTAAAAAAGAGCAAGACACACCCACTCCCGTGGCACTCAGCCCTGGGCCCCACCTCTCTGCAGAAGTCTGTCTCTATCCCTTAAATAAAACTTGCTTTCTAAGCTTGTCTTGGTGTTTCTTGGGTGTTTAATGTTCAACACAGAGTGAACCAAGAAGACTGGATCCTGATCTCCAAGACCAGTATCTTGGGAACCTGGAAGGCAGAAAGGGGAAGGCACACAGGCTCTGCTTCTCCTCTTCAAGAGCTTCCTCTCTTCTATTTTCTTCTCCATGTCTTCTTCAAGCCTCCACTGCTGCAAAGGTGACCAACCTGAGAATTACGGTTCTGAGTCACATCCACGCAGGAGTGATGCATTTCTCAGAAGTGTTTCAAGGTTCTCTCTTTGATCCTGTCTGCACCCTTTTAATCTAGACTTTTTATGGGAAGTCTTTTTTGTATTTTGAATCCTGCAATTCCTTTCCACAGAGAGAGGGGAAAAAACTGGTGACAGGAGCTATATTACTCCTTTCCACCATGCACCTGGGCATGCACATGCACCCACACCCTCCTACTTCCATGGCTGAGATTCTGAAAATGATTAATTATAATATTCTTTTTTCTCTTTTGGTTTCTATGGGATCCTAACATTGAAGTCCAGACTGGAACCCCCACACCCCCGCCCCCCATGTGTGACTCCCCCTGAAGCATCACTACCAGAGGCTCATCAAGCCGCTGTGATCTTCTGGGGTCAGTCCAATCCCTCTTCTTTTTGAAAAACTTCCAAATATTTGGGAATGATATTTTGTGTCTACAAGTTTTCTCTAAAATATTCCCATTTTAATAATTTTATTGACAATTTATCTGATATATTAGGAATCAAACATAACAATGAATTAGGTGGAAGAAAAAATAAAATAGTATTGTCATCAAATCAGGTCAAGTGAATACTTACTGAGTGCCAGCTATGAATAAAATGATTTTTGAGGGGTTTAGGTGTGGTGAGAACAACAGAAAACAAAAGTCCTAGTTGTTTTCTTCAAAGAGCTTAAGATCCAGAAAGCAGTTAGGAACAAAGACTTGAAAATTTAAAAAGGCAAAGCCATAAAAATACCCATTCAAGTGGGTGACCAAAAAGTTGTGTCTAGTTAGTGTCCAAATGAAATGTCATGGGAGTTGAGAGTTCAGAAGAGAGAAAGACATAAGTAAGTGGATTTTGAGTAGAAAAAGTGGGATGTTGTGGAAGAATCTGGATTTTGAGTACAGCTTGGATGAGCAGGCCAGAGCAGTGTCCTTGACTGGCCACTCTAGGGAAAAGAAACCAGTCTGGAGAGGGTGAGGACAGAGAAATATAAAACATTTTGTGGAGCAAAAGCTGATAGCTGAGTTGGCCTCATGTGTAAACTTTGGGAAAGCGATCTTTAATAAACTGGGTTGAGGCTATAAGATTTAGACCACCGTGGAAGGAATTGGTAATTTTTAAAATTGATTTTATTATTTTTTTAAAAATATACGACAATAGTGGAATGCATTACAATCCTTATTACACATATAGAGCACAATTTTTCATATCTCTGTATATAAAGTATGTTCACATCAATTTATGCCATTACACATGTACTTTTTTTGCATTACAATTCTTAATACACATATATATCACAATTTTTCATACCTCTGTTTGAATATAAGGTAATGTTGACACCCAGGAATTGGTAATTTAAACTAGGGGCAAGAATGGAGAGAAAGGCTATCTTTCTGAGCCTCGACTTACCATCCCAACTCACCACTCAAGACTTTGTTGGTCACTAGTGAGATGCCCTGCGAGAAGTACAGGAGCAAGAATTGCTAATCCCTGGGGCCTGCACAGAAACAAGCTGTGGAGAAGCTTTGTTGGGAGGAAGCAGGAAAAATTGATGGTGTGCACCAACACTCAGCTGGGCTTTCCCCAGGCATTGTGCTCTCGAAGCAGGTTGACTAATTGCATGCACTTCAAGGCAGGAAATGAGCCCAGCTGCTGAGTAAGTGGAAGTCTGCACGGAACCCTGAGCTGCTGCTCTGACCTGTAGTTACTAGGGTGGCCACAGCCATACAGCAGCCTCTCTTTCCTGTTACTCACTTGCCAAAAAGAAGCTTCCAGAGTATAGTATAGGAGAATAGGTATGGTTCTTAGCAATCAGGAAATGAAACCCCCAGATTTAAGATTTCTGTTTTCTTAGCTGAATAGACTTTCGGGGATACTTAATTGTCAATATCTTAGTTTTGGAAAATGTGATGCATCCAATGAATCCCATTGCAATTTTGTGGGATGTCCAGCATTTTCCCTGATGTAGCTTCATGCAGTGCATCTCAAGCTTTTGTGTAATGTGAATCATTTGGGCATCTTGTGATGATGTAGTCTGATTTAGTAGGTGTGGGCTGGGGACCTGAGAACACATTTTTACTAATATCCTAGGTGTTGCTGGTTCTGGACCTAAAGCTTGGGCAGCAAGATCCTCCTAGGTTGTGAGGTGACAGGTAGTGCTTATTTGCTCATTGCAAAGCTCTCTGCGTCTCTCTTCCTGAGGCTGTTGTCTTCTTCCCATGCCACTTTGCTCCATTGTAGACATCGTAAGCCTGCTTTGTATGTGAAGAATTTCACCTCAGCCTTGGGAATCACGAAAGAATGAAAGACAATGTAGACATGGAAACAACTGGACTCAAGACTTAAAAGTCCCCTGGTCATTTCTGCTACTAGCAGTTTGTTCCTGGCATCCATCCCTATGTCTTCTCTCTCCACGGCTAACTCAAGTTCTTGATATTTTTATGTCTCTAGTGATTGCCTCTCTGTCTCCACTCTGGAGTGGACTCTTTGTGCACTTCCAAAAATGAAACACAAGCGCTTTCTCATTTGACATAAAGCTCAGGACTCTGCTGGGTAGAGAAAACCCTTATGGTGATTTTTTAGTCTTTTTCACTTATTTTTTTTTGGTATTTTTCACTTATTTATTTTGCAGTACTGGGTACCGAGCACTAGGCCTGTGCATGCTAGGCAAGCTACATCCCTGGTCCTTCTTTTTCAGATTGTTCTTTGATTTTTATTCCTCTTACCCAGCACAGTGGCCAGCACAGAAGCACAGAGTGGATGTTTCATAAATGCTATTTTTGTCAAAAAGGAGATAAAACTGTGATGCAAGAGGCTCCAAAGATCAGAATCGAGAGATCCCTCTTTCAAGGAATTTTCTCCAGTGCCTTAAACCCTATTATCGCCTAGGATTCTCACACAGTCCTGTGGGGAAATGCCTTCTCTAACTCTCTCTCCCTTTTTCCTCCTTTTCTTCTTCCTCAACTTTTGCCTCTGATTCCCCCTTTCCCTCTGCTCCCACCACTGTTTTCATTAGAAGATCAAAAGTTGTACTCAGAGAGACAGAGAGAACAGACAGAGGGAAAGGAGGGCGGCTCTTCCCCTCCCCCTCCCCTCCCCTCCCCCTCCCCCTCCCCCTTCCCCTCCTTCCCCTCCCCTTCCCCTCCTTCCCCTTCCCCTTCCCCTCCTTCCCCTTCCCCTTCCCCTCCTTCCCCTTCCCCTTCCCCTCCTTCCCCTTCCCCTTCCCCCTTCCCCTTCCCCCCACCCTCACCCTCCCCCTTCTTCCTCCTCCTCCTCCTCCTCCTCCTTCTTCTTTTTAAAATCTAAGTTCCAGATAATTTATACTCTCATAAACATCAGCACATGAAGACTCTGGCACAGCATTTTCATCTGACAAATAGTTGTTACATTTAAAAATAAAAATTACATTGCTGTCAATTGTAAATTCTTGGAGATTCTAGAAAGTACATATTGGGTTTGAATATTCTCCTCAAACAAGAAAAACTAAATTAACATATTCAAAGAATCCTGAAACTAGAAATACTCTTTTGCATTAAAAAAAAAAAAAAAAGGAGTCAGGGGCATTATTTGAGGTTTGTGCACTCAGTAACAGATGCTCTCACAGGGGTCCACATTTTTTTTTCTTTAATCAGGGCTGGAAAGGTAGAATTATGAAGGGGAATGGGGCCTAGACTTCCTATACTAAGGACTAAAATGACAAATAAACCATACATTTAATTAATTTGAATAACATAAGTAGAGGAAGATTTTTCATGCTTGAGGAAGCAAAGAACTACAGAAAGCTTGAAGGTCAAGAGTAAAAGCCATGATACTTTGAGGCCTTTGTGACCTAGTGTTCTGATGGTGTATTCAGAGGGGCCTGACTCTAACATAAATATGCAGTGTTCAGGAAAAGTAGGAATAAGTGTTTTAATATCATTTGGTGACAAGACAGACTAAAATAAGTTATAAATATATATAGCTTTTTTTTTTTTTTAGTGAGTAAGATGGGGAGAGTCTCAGTTTATTTTTCAAATTTAATTTTTTGAATACTGTTTAAACCTAGTGCTGTTAACTGTCTGTTTTAGTGAAAAATCAGATCCCAAATGAAAATTTAAAATAAGCAGAAAACTGAAAGATCCTTTAATGTCTCCACTAGTTAGTTTAGACCACGACATGTTGCAGAAACAAATAATTCAGAAGGAGATTTCCCAACCCCAGTGTCTTAGAACACCAGAGGCTCTTGTTTTGTTTTGTGATATTGGGGATGGAACACAGACCCTTGCACAGCTAGGCAAGTGGTCTGTCACCAAGCTACCACCCTGGCTCTAGGAGCTCATTTCTTGGCCAGGCTGCCATGCACAATGTAGGTCAGCAGGGCGACAACTCATTGTAGTCATCCTGAGGTGGATAGGGGCTCCACCTTCTTGCCCTGCTGTCATTTCCCCACATATTTCCATAATGCCCAAGGCAGAAGAGAAGTTAGGTGAATGACACATGGGTTTGACATTCTTCTGCCTGGAAATGACTTACTTCACTCACTTTCACTCACATTTCATGGGCCAAAGCAACTCACATAGTAAGAGGCATTTTATTGCTCTTAACTTTGCCTATCGACATTCACCTTTCTTTTCACCAAATCCTTGGTTCTTGGTCCTTGCATGCATAATATCTTCACTCCCTCCCTAAGAAAGAGCACCCCAAAGCCCCATGCAATCAGAATATCTCAAGAAAATCTAGGATTTCTATATGGTGTGTATAATTCATTATATGAGGTCTGAGCAGGTAGAATAGGAGCAGGAAAATAGCAACAAATACTTCTATTTGGAAATAGAGCAGGAAATGCACGGGAGTTTTGACCTGTAGCAACTTTGAAATCTGGCTTGGTTGGATTGTTGGGAACTCATAGCCAGACACTTGGAATATTCTATATTACACTCTGGTTCTGGGAGTGGATCACCTCTTTTACTTTGTGTCCCTCAGATCAATTCTTTGGGAGATTAAAAGGTGTTTTTTTTTTTTTTTGACCTCTTAGTAATCTCTTTAGCCACATATGAAATGGTGTTGGTGAATATTTGGCTTGGGGGTCTTACAGTTCCTGCTCCTCAATGTTAGGGGACTGAAGTTTGGTTCCTGATCAATTTTGAAAACTCTTTCAAAAACCTAGCAAACTTCTCATTTAAGTCCAGTTTTTTTGAGGCATAACTTCCAGAACATTTCTATTTCTTAGCTTTTTCATTCCTATAACTTTTCCTATCTTGATTTAAAGGTAGGTTATAAGAACTATCTTTTTGTCCAATTAAAAGGATTCACTTTCCACTTCATTCTTATTCTTATCCTTAGAAAATTGATTTGGTTGAAAGTTTTGCTAGATATTTCTCCCTCAAAACTTTTTTCAATCTTATTTTCTACTTTTGGATAATAGAATAGCCTCTCCCTTCCTCCCTCCCTTCCTTCCTTTCTTCCTATTTTTCAATCATGGACTTCTGAACTCTCTTTATTACCGTTCTATTTTGTTTGTAGACTATCAACTCCTTCCTGAGCTTCTCTCTTCTAGTATTACTTGGTCAAATAGAGAAAATAGCATCCTACTCCCAACATTGTTTTCTAATCTCTTTCTCTAGAGCTACAAGTCATTAGGTCTAAGATCTGCTTCTCAAGTTATTGCAGGCAACAGTTTTGCCAAATGCTTTGCCATTACATAGCACAGACCATCTTTGATTCAGCCTGCGGTTTGACCGCCTGCATGGCTTGCCTCCAGACTGCTGCCACCATGCTACTATTCAGTCTTGCATTAGGGCAGCACCTCACTTCGATTTCTTGATCTTCAGATACATTGCAGCATATCTTGATTAAATGTACCTTTTTAAAATGAGGACAAAAACCTCTTGAAATTACATTTTCAAAACTAACTGTGTACCATCAGTACAACAATCTCATGTTATTACTAATTGAATTAATGCTACAGATCTGTTGATTCTGTTTGAACTTAGTGATAGCCAGTTACTAGTTCTCTAGTTTGGCATCCCGATAAGATAGTTTTTAAGATTTTTTACACAGAGGGAGAAAACTTTGTGACCACTGGATATAAAGGTCAGTGTTGCTCCTTTCTTACATAAGGGATCATTTTGTTCTCTTGCACAATTCATAAAATCTTCTTGGATTGAATTAGGTACTCTTAGTTAAAAGTGATGTACTTGTTTCTTCTTCAAGATAGCTGGTGTATTGTTCTGCACATTGAGCTATAGCTCTGTATGGAGTGGACCACTGAAGAAAGTGAGGGACTCAATCCACATGCTGAAATTTAGGTTCTCTTGCATATCTTGCTTTGGCAGCATGGATGATGTAAGCAGAGCTGAAAGCTAAATGCATGCTTCTTGCTTTTAATGAAGCTAGCTTCTCTGTGTACATGGAAAGTATATGGTGAGGCCTTAAAATTCTCTATAAGATGGGCCTGGAGACTTTAATCTGAGTAGGGGACTTTTCTTGAATCTGCATTGTTTTAATTTAGATTGTATATTGGGGATGCATATTTGGAGAAAGAGGCTGTAGACATAACTGGGGAGGGGCTAAAGTTACCCAAAATCTGTGAAGACCCTAAAAAACCATTCTAAAACACATAAGTGAATGCAAGACAGGCGCAATATAAGCTCAGAGTCAATGAGGAAGGGAATAGTGCCTGAAAGATGATTGGAGAAAGCTTCTTGTAGGAGTTAAACTTCTGCAGAGGAGAGGTGCAGAGAAGACTCACAGGCATGGACAGGAGCAAAGTGGATGAAAGGCTCATGATCATAGAATTTTGATTAGTTTTGGAGGTCTTTCCATTGAAGCCAAGGACAGCTTCCTCTCTCTTTAACTAAAGAAGACTTGACAGCTGGAGGGCAGAAGAGGCCATGCAGCCTGTGCTGTCCTTACCATGTGTCCGGGAAGATGCCAGGAGACTATAGCAGTGGCACACACTGTGGGTTCCAGACCAAGTTCCTGGAACAGCTGGAGAACCAGATTGATAGGCAGCAGTTTGAAGAATCAGTTTGAACTCTAAATTACCTTTATGCAGAAGCAGAGAAGCTTGGAGGCCAAGCGTATCTTGAAGGCTGTTTGGCTGGTTTAACAGCATCTACCATCTTCTTATGTATGGAAACTCATTATGAGAAAGTTCTGAAAAAAATCTAAAATATATTCAAGGATAGAATGAGAAAATGTGTGCTCCCCAAGAATTCCCCCGGAAAGACACTATCGAGAGAGGATTTCAAGTTGCTGAAATTACCATTTGTGAAGACAGAGGCATGAGCAGTGGAGGATAAAACATAAAATTAAAGATCCCACCTCCAGCTGGGACCCTCATCTACCCAGTGACTGATTACAGAGTCCCTACCTCCTCTCCAGAGCGTCATTCCTTTGTATCTGCTGCCAGAGCTGCAGTGCCATTTACTCCAAGGACTAACTTTCTAAAACTCCACACCAGAAGTGAACTCTAGTCTGTCAGCACCCACTTTGTGTTTCCAGATTCTGATTCATTTCCAAGAAAACAAAGTGAAGCATTTCATATTTTTTTAATTCCAAGTGATTTAATAAAATATGCAGTTGGTTAGTCAATGCAAAGTTTTATTTCTTACCTGCCACCAGCACCATGAATTCTCTTCATTTCTTGGGTTTCAAGGTGTATCTTAGCCAGTGTTCAGTCTTATTCCCGAAAATTAATAAAAGGCTTTTTTTTTCCAGGTGAGGGATAGACTATGTGTATAGTTAGGCTCATGCCTTTTCCAGATTTCATAGAACTACCAGTTTTGCCATGATTCAAATCTTAAGATTGATTTCTGCTATTCAGTTTCTCAAACTGAAGTTCATTGAAAAAAAATTATGTATAATGTTATTTGTTTTATTATATCGAAAATACCTAATTAAAGCAGTATTGCATGCAATTTCCAGTTATTTTCTTTGGAGACTTTTATGTTATTATTGCATTACCTTGAATGTTGGAAAGATGTGGTATGTGTTGCTTGCTCGTTTTGGAAATAAATAAGCACAATAAAGTGGGTGTTAACCCATCAAACACCTATGTCCCTGCTTTGTCCCTGAATGTGTAATGAGTAAATATTTTAATTATAGTTTTGTTATAAGTATAACTTGTGAGAAAAAATTTAATAGGCTAGTTTTTAATCATATTGGCAACTTTATGATTCATAAATTCCTCATATAGTATTCAGTAAACAGAAATCTTATGGTTGGTTCAGTTGAGTGAATGACTTCAAAGTTAAAATCTCAAGTCTTAGCCAATATTTCTAGCTCTTATTTTGTCTATGTGTTCCTAGTGTTTGTGTTTCTCATACCCTTCATTCTTTTCTGGGTTTGAGAGCATTGTATTTAGGAGAAAGTTAAAAAATACATTATGAGAGGTTGAAGCAGTAAGCAGTAAAAGTTTTACTTTCAGAGATATTATAGGTGCTAATGCTGAATTTGACCTTTCTTGGAAGTGGTAGTTATTCAATGTATCCCATAAGTCTGTGTAACATTTTAATTGTATAAAACTTATTTGTTACTTTATAGCCTCTTATAGTGTGTCTGCCTTTTAAACCTGTTGCAGTACTTTGCTGAAATATTAACACATTAGTACAATTTTTTTTCTTAACAAAAAAATGGAGGAAACCTATTCAAACATGTTAATAATAGTGGAAAATAACTTCATGATGCTAGAATGTGCTCAGCCTTTTGAAAAGTGCATGTGTAATTTTGCCTTATTTTAACAGAGGTTTTAAAAAGGTAAGTTACCATTTGTTGGAAATGTCTGTGTATTCCTACGGTACCATGTGCTTCATACATGTTGACCTGAACTGAACTGGGACAAATGAAAATTTTGCCCATTATTTAAAATTACACATAAGAACATTTGAAGACTTCTACTTGCTAATTCATTTTGGTAAAAAAAGGGATTATCAATCAGAGATAACCAAGAGCATGGCCATTTATATGTTATATGAAAAATGACCATTAAGGACCAGTAGGGGTCTAATCATAGGGTTAATTAGAATTTGTTCAGGAAGACCACAAAACTACCTGAGGATATAGCTCCTGAGTCTCACTGATGCAAATCACTTTTTTGATTTCCTGTACAAAAAAAAAAAAAAAAAATGGAGCTAGAGATGGTCCTCTTGTTTAATTCCGATTATTGCATGACTGGAAAGTAGAACATGTGGTGCGTGACGAGGGTGTTGGCAATTTGTGGAAGAATCTAGAAGATCAAGACAGTAATTTGTACCTTAGCTCATCTCTGTAGTAAATCAGCTAAGAATTTTAGTATAATTTGAGGGTAATGGGGGTGGAAGTGGGGTAGAAGAAAAGGAAGATTTAGTCCTTTCCTGTCATCCCTTTTTGTAAAGGGTCCCCTTTGGTTCCCCTTCAGGAAGTGAAATAGAAAAAAAAAAACACAACAAAACTGCATTTGTCAGCAATGTCAGTATCTCTGGGTCAACCACAACTCAAAGACAGTAAGCAGGTCATTCAAAACAAGGACAGTGATTGCTATAAAACCGACAGGTACTCCTGTCGACACACACAGGCATACCCAGGGAGACCAGACTTGCTTCCTGCACAAAGCAAGCAACTGAAGGGAAATAATGAAGAGCCTACATGATAAAGCCATGGTGAGTAGCAATAACTCCAGCTTAAGGGTAAGTATTCCTAGGATTTCAGAAAAGCACATTTCTAGAGTTAGCCTTCATTAGAGTCTTTAAAAATTCCTCCTCCTCCTCCTCCTCCTCCTCCTCCTCCTCCTCCTCCTCCTCCTCCTCCTCTTCCTCCTTCTTCTTCTTCAAAGCTGACTTTAATTTTGATTCTTGCTTGGTGGAGAGAAAGAAAATAATAATTAGAAAACTTATAGTGGGGTGTAAAACATAACTCCTTGCCTGATGATTTTTGCCCCAGTGGTGTTAGTGAAACCAGTCTTGAAAATCAGAATCAGGTCTTTGTTCTCCTGGTGTTGAAGATCAAACACCCCAGAAATGCTGAGGGAAGACAATATGTTTTATTTAAGGAATAAGAGAGAGAGAGAGAGAGACTCCTCCAGAAAAGAGAGGGTCCAGAGCTGGTGCCCAAGGCAGTGGGAGTGTCTTGCCCCTTTGTAGATTTTAGGTTTCCTTTCTTCTCATGCCTTCCTGACTGAAAGGTGAGAGTGACCAAAAGTCAAGAAGAGAGCTGTCCAGGGGGTGATTGCTTGTGTTGGAAAGTGTGCTCCTTCCCCTCCCCTGGAGGCTGTTAGCAACTGGGTGATGGTGGGTGTTATCTATACATTTTCTTTTTAATAATCAGCTACCAGGTTGCCCTGGTCACATTAGCATGTGCAGTCCTTGGTACACAGATGACAGGCATGGTCTCTGGTGATCACTCATGATAGAGTTAGGTTGGCCTAAAACTCTTATCTCATGGGGGGAGCTTAGCCAGTCCTTGAGGGGACATGTACGTATGTATTTTACCCAAGGAAGCTGGGTGGTTTCGTGATCCTCCCAAGAGCACAGGAGCATCCTGGAGGAGAAATGAAACACCCAGTGATGAATTTTGGACAGCTCCTGGAGGACAGAAATTTCCTGTGTTTCTGATAGCAGATTGTTTTTTCCATTGTCTTGTTCCTCTTATAGTCAGAGGGAGGTTAATGTGATGGAAATATATCCCCTTCCCTTGTGTCTGGACTCCTGCCAATGCCTGACATTAGCCAGATAAGGCCTGGGAAGAATTTAATATGGAAGTACATGAAAATAAGGCTTAGGAAATCAGGCACCATGTTATTGGCCTAGATAATCCTTCTTTTATTCTCCTTTTAAAAGCTGTGCAACTTAAAAGAGGTTGGATTTCATAAAAGGTTCATGGCATATGGCAATGATAACACTTTTATTTTATATTTGTGTATTATTTTAGAGATTACAAGAAATGTGGTAAAATGCAGTATCTAGAGGGTTTGGAGTCAGTCAGACCCACTCCCCTGCTGGATAAATGTGGGATTTTAGGTTAGTTAGTTAGCCTCTTTATGCTTTAATTTTCTTAACTGTACAGTGGAATAATAATGGCATTTACCTTATAGCATTTTTTTGTGTGTGTGGATTAGCTGATATCATTGAGAGTAAATGAATCTATACTTTGTGGTGGAAGATCTTTGCATGCTTAGCTTTTGGATAGTTTGTATCATGCAATAGTAGAGATAGAGAAAGCATTCAATAAGTGTTAATTGGTATTATTATTATTAACCCAAGACTCTAAATAGATGGGAATTACTTCTTCATTATGTAAATGAACAAAAGCTCAGTGAAATGATTTGTTTAACCTCACTGGATACTGTAAACACAAGAACTGAAACATAAATATAAGTTTTCTGGCTCCAAATACAGTATGCTTCTTTCTGAAAGTTTCAGAGGCAAGATTGCTAAATTTAAAGCTACTGTGTCCAAGAAAATCTTTTAGGTAGTTTTGTTCTCCTAAGCCATTTCTATTTCTGGTTTTTTTGAAGAAATCTGATGGATTGTTAGCAAGAAACGTGACAGTGCAAGAGGCTTTGGAGTTGGACTAGATGTTGAAAGATTTGGCAAGCACAAATTCTCATGGACCTACTAGCTGGCCAGCTTCTGTAGGGCGTTCCTATATGGGGTGGGTATAAACTGTAGATGAGACTGGGGAAAATTCAGATGGGCTCTCTGCTGGGCTAGAGTGAGGTGCCAAGGCAGGCTGAGGATGGACATGTCCTGTTACTGCCCACCTTCAGCGGGAGCATTCTCATTCTACAGAATGAGAGTGATATTTATTTACCTGTTTTGTAAGTGACAATAGAAATTCAAGTTTATAAAGTGCTCTGAACTTTTCTGGGAGGAAGTGCTCTTTGTTTTATTGCTAAGAATGAACAACAATTGTGTGCTGTGGTACAGGCCTTTGTGCCCAGCTATTCAGTAGACTGAACAAATTTGAGACCATCATGGGCAATACAGTGAGGTTCTGTCTCAAAATAAAAAATAAAAAGGAATAGGGATGTAGTTCAGTGGTTAAGTGCCCCCCCCATTCAATCCCTAGTACCAAAAAAAAAAAAAAAAAAAAAAAAAGGCCTGCAGATATAGCTCACTGATAGAACACTTGAGGTCCTAGGTTCAATCCCTAGTACTGGAAAAACAAAAACAAAATAAAAACCAGCAACAGCCTTATCAGTGTTTCTGCTCTGTATTGCATAAATCTACAACTAAATCTATAGCTTTATGGAGCTAACCAGAGTGATTTGCAGACATCATCTGATTTCCTGATAAAGAGCCATGTGGTCTATAAAACTTATGCAATTCTAATATAGCTTTCACATTGTTTAAAATGCTTGGATCCTCTAGTGAGACAAAGCTAAGATCAATGTTGGTAATAATGACCTTCAATGGCAATAGCTCTAACCACTGACATGTAGGTTGGAGTCTCTCTGGCACTAATAAGGCTGGTGAATCCAATCAAGGTATTTATTGCTTCTTAGATGTAACTCTTTCACCTAATTGGGATAATTAATATTAGCTATGTAACTCACAACATAGTTGTTAATGTCCAGTATTTAAAGAGATGTGAAAGTATGTTTCCTAAAATTCTATAAGAATTCTTAAGTAAAAATAATAATGACTTGTTAGAACCATGGTTATTATTACTAAATCACATAAACCTAAGGTATAGTTACTTTCAGCCTTAATCATGAAAATAGAAGTGATTCAGTGAATATGGTACACAAGGAGAAAGAGAAAACTCAAAGAGGGAATTTACTAAAAAACCTAAAATTTCTTAACTTTAGGGGAGCTATCTAAGGACCTTTTGATATAAATTGGAATCCTTTTTTTTAAAACTTCACAGCACTTTGTCAGGATAGGAGGTGCACAAAGTAAATTCCACTGTGTAGGATTAGCTCAGTATTGACTATTGCTACCCATATCAAATACTTACCATGTGCTGGTAGAACTCATTTTGATTGATCATTGCACTTGATCTTAATATTTTCTATTTTTTTAAGTTGTAGATGGACACAATACCTTTATTTTATTTATTTATTTTTATGTGGTGCTGGGGATCAAACCCAGTGCCTCATGCATGCTAGGCAAGCACTCTATCACTGAGCCACAACCCCAGCCCATGATTTTAATATTTTCTGGTGGAGGAAACTGAGTCACAGTCATAAGAGTCCTGTATGGACTCTGGACATTTGACTCTAGAGCCACCACAGCATAGAGTTAAGAGAGAGTTGTTGAATGAGTGAATGATTGTGGGGGACAAGAGTAGGTGACTACTGATCACCTTGCTTTCAACTATTTTTAGTACTAGCTACCTCAGTACAACTGATTGATTCATGAACTTTTGGTTTACTCTTTTCATTGTTTGCCTTCAGCATCTGCAAAAGAATAAGAGAGACTTTTAAACCAACCTGTCTAATTACTTGCCGTATCTGAAAAGTGAGAACCTGAACAACATTGGGCCCAGAGAATGAAAGCAACTAGGTTTAACTCTTCTTGTGCATTATTTTAGACCTTGTCCATTCCCTATAAGGCTCAGTGGGGATGTTCAGATGAACAAATCATGGTCATGCGAAAGGGAAGCTGGCCAGATGGTCAGATTTTTAGCTCTCCTTTTAGTTTGGTTTTCACAGAATGCTTTTTTTCTCTGTGTTCCAATGATACCAGATAAACTGATACATCGCTGATAGTATAAAATATATGTTCCAGAGCTAAAGAGAAATAGTTTCCATATTCTCTGTTGTTGTGCATCATTAACGTCCCTGCTTCTTTCAATTAGCACAGATAATTGGAACTTTGCTATAGTTGGTTTTGCATAATGTTTTTCTTAATGCATCAAGCATAACCATATTGTTTAATTTAAATGTGTCATTCTGTTCATTTGCTCATCCACTCCTTCATTTATTCAGAGAGTATTTATGGAACACCTGTACTATGCCCATTATCATACAGGGAGTTATAATCTAAGGGGTGTACATATGACATGAACACAAATACTACATTTCTAGATAATATAAAAATGCTGCTTGAGTGATGAATGGTAAAATTATTATTTAATAATGGTAAACATCTAATTAAGCCACAACTGAGTGGGGCCTTGATGGAAGGATATGATTCAACAGATAGAGGTGGGACAGTGAATTTTAAGAGGACAGATGGTTGGGAGGAAGGATTTTGTGAGTATTTGAGGGATCTGAGGTTGGAAATAAAAACAAAAGTGGTCATTTTTAAAGCCTGTGTTTTTGTCTAACAGACGTATATGGGCTTCACATAAATCATATAAACTGAGTATTATCATACATTTGGGAACAGGAGAAACCAGGGGCTTAATAGGGAAGCCAAGACAAGATTTAAACATAGTCCCAGACTTTACATCTCTCTGTCTCCCTGCTTACAAGGTCTTGAACTATGGAGGGCTTCAAGTGCTAGGCTAATGAGATTACTTTTCTGTTTGGCACCCAAATATCTTCAAGTATGACTGTTCCAATTTCCAGGTGAAGACTTGGGGTCCAGAGAGAAGCCCTGATCTCACTAAGGGACCAGGAAAGCTTGGTTCATCTCGATCATGCATTGTCTCATGCCTGCAAGTGACACAAGAGTCCAACCAACTGCAATCTTCTGTATGTTCCAGGTCAAGTGTCTGCTGCTATTGATGTTGGGGTTTGCCTTTCTGAGGGAAGCAGCAGCTAGAAAAAACCCCAAAACAATGGCTCCTGTCCTCCAGAAGCCTGGGAACTGCCCTCCTCTGGAGGACAACAGTGTGAAGGTTGACATTCGCATCCTCAATCAAAACCAGGGCATTGCCATTTCACATGACTTTCAGAACCGCTCCATCTCCCCATGGGATTACAAGTAAGTGCACAGGAGACAGATCTTCACATCCTTTTGAAAACATGGTTATTTATTTTAATCATAAAGTAGAAAATTTGTAATATGTACAAGTGGAAGAAAAAAAGCCCTCATATTCAGTCTGAACAACAGAAGTTCTACTTTCCTTGGGAGCTCCAATTTTTCTTGCTGTTTTGGGTTAGGTCTACCTGTGTGGTTGAAGGTGGTAATATATTGCTTGCACTTTTTCCTTGACTTTCTGTCTTTTTTTGATTCATCCAGTTCCAGGTTGGAATTTACAAACTTTTTGTGTAGGAAGAAAGGATCCTTTAAATGAAGATAAATGGGAACCAGAAAAGTCAGTTAGGGGAGAGCCACTCAAATTTGACATTGTCCTCAAGGCATGGGTATGAAGGAAGAGTTGGGGAGAAAGGCCATTTTGGAAAGTGGATGGTAGTGTGGGGACCTTCGGTGATAGTCTTGTGGTTTTGTCCTAAGATATAGGTCCTGGGAACACAAAGCACCACCACTATTCTCCAAAAATGAGCATGAAAACAGGTTTCAGGTTTTTGGGAATCGTAGCATAGATTCCCCTCACAAGAGGAGCATGTACCTTGGCAAACTGGCTGATTGCTGACTTCATACCTCCAGGCAGAAGGGACTATTGAGAGAAAAGCTAGCAGAAGGCCCTGGATTCAGACATAAAGCTTTGCTTTTCCTCCAAGTAGCAGGCTTTATATATTGTATATTGGGAAATCTAGTGGTGATGTTCAATCTCTAGGTAAAGGATAAGCAATGATCATCATCATAATAATGCAAATAAAAATGAACTCAAAGATCTACCATTAATTGAATGCTAATATTGTAGGGGTGTATTGTATATGCATTTTTATCACTGAATGTTCTCCACACTCCCACCAGAGAATGATATGGGAGAATCACCATTTTATTATTGAGTAAACAGGTTTAGGGAGTTAACTGCCCAAGGGTGGCATATGAATCCAGGCTGCCTGGCTCCAGGACCCGTGTTACTCAGAGCTGCTCCCCTATAGGTGAAAGCCCACTGCTATGGGCTCTTATCCATGGTCCATCTTCCTTTCTCTGGTCTTACCATTTCACTTTGGCTTGTTACTCTTGCAGCATCACCAGGGACCCCCACCGGTTCCCCTCCGAGATTGCAGAAGCCCAGTGCAGACACTTGGGCTGCATCAATGCCCAAGGTCAGGAAGATAACTCCATGAACTCGGTTGCCATCCAGCAAGAGATCCTGGTCCTTCGAAGGGAGCCTCAGGACTGCTCTCATTCCTTCCGGCTGGAGAAAGTACGGGTGACTGTTGGTTGCACCTGTGTCACCCCCATCGTCCACCACGTGGCCTGAGAGCTGTACATCAACTCTTCTGAGGAAGCTATTGAAATGCCATTCCTTACCCACCTCTCTGCAGCAAGTCCTGTCTGATCCCCAATTTTCTCCACTTCTTAGGGCTCTTACTGAGATCTGCATGGAATTCTCAAAGCTCTGTATTAAATGTAGAGTTAACTTTCTGGGTGTTTTAGAATCATGACATAGTCCTGACATGTTCCAATGTCTTGACCCCCTAACAATGGATGGAGGAAATTTAAGGAGTCCTTGGCCCACTCTCTTTACGTCATATAATGACCACCTCCTAGTCACACAGTTACCTTGATCCAGTGCCATTCCCTGGGATCTCTTTTGGGGAAAGAGGCCTCTGTTTCATCAAGTTGGAAATGTATTTATAATGAGAGTGTGGGAGGGACTTTGTAGGGTGTGATGAGTTGGTAAGGATGGGGACAAGGATCTGGCACATGTCTGTAGGAAGCAATAGCTACATGTTCATGAGGTTGGTTTGAACTGCTAAATATTTATATTTGCAAGGGAATTGTCCATATATTTATGACTTATTGATTATATAAAATGTTGGCATAAAAATTAATATATGCAGGACTAATATAATAAAATATTATTTAAAAATACTTGTGGTGTTTATGTCCAGTCTCTGTTTTTACTCACAGATGGTATAACCCTCAAGAGTTTGAAATTCTCTATTCATGTCATTTGTTTGTCATATTTCCTCTTCAGAGTACTGGTGTTAGAGTTATTTTATTATTGGTGGTTCTTGAGGGTTGTTGACATGGAGAATTAAGGAAAATGGTGCAAATAGTACCCAGATTCATAGTAACACTTTACTGCTTCACCATTCCTGTTATATTATTTTACAGAGCAAACATTTATCAGCCTCTATGCTAGCCACTGGAGACACAAGGTAAAGCAAGAAATCTCTATGGAAGGGGGCAGTGTTGGCAGCAACCATTCGCAGAACTCCTAGTCATTAGGGCCATGTGGTCATTTTGCACCCTTCTCATTGTGACTTCTGGTCCTTTGGATTCACCCATTGTCCTTCATCCATTTTTCTTTCTTTTAAAAATTTTTTTTTGTGGTTGTAGATGGACGGAATGTTTTTATTTTATTTATTTTTATGTGGTCCTAAGGATTGAACCCAGTGCCTCACATATGCTAGGCAAGTGCTCTGCCACTGAGCTACAGCCCCAGCCCTTTTATCCATTTCTTGTGTTTCTTGGGGGGCACATGCATATCCGTATTCCAGTCTCCATGCCTCCCTGGGGAAACTTAGAGGCTCTTTATGCCTCCTTTGCCTGGATACAGCATACAACTTTTTCTCCTTTACTGCCAACATGCCACTGGCTGAGAGCACACCTGCATCATTGCTGCCTTCCAGGTTCCAGGGAGGAAGTGAAATATCTGTCTTCACTCCCACCTGGGACTTGACTTGAGATTGGCAGGTAGCAGTGCCTGGCTCCCATTCCTATTCTTTTATTCAATCTGTTGAGGGTAGGAGAAAGGGAGTGGTTAGAGGGGCTAACTCCTCACTTATTTATTCCAGAATCTTTTGCTTAAGATATAGATACTGACTTTTGTATTTAAAACTTTCAAGCTCTTGAAACTTAAAAAATCTTTCTCTCTTGGCTATCAAAAGCTTACTGTGGTTGGCTGGGGACATAGTTCAGTGGCTGAGCCCTTGTCTAACATGTGTGAGGCCCTGGTTCAATCCCCAACAAACACCCACCCCCCACGGTTTTCTATGAATCTCACAAGTCCATTTTGATGTTTAAATCTGTGCAGAGAATTTTCCTTTCTCTCCTCATTTTGCAGAAATTGCCCTACCACAAGGATCACATATATAAAAAGCCCTGTGGATATCAGTTCAAGTATAGAAATTAAGGACTGCAGGGAGAAAAATTAATTACACTTCCGAGTGTCAAGATATTATATGATTACATATGTACCTATGTGATTTCAAAGCAGAGTACTAAATACTATGATCAGATACAAAATATTAGGATGATGGTTTGCTGGGAAATGTCAGAAAGGAGATGAATATGAAATGGTTTGGAGGAAAATAAGGGAAAAGCTTTCCATGCAAAGGGAGGAGCACCTGCAAAGGCAGGAGGTATAAGAAAGCCTAATGTTAGGAGAAAAGTGAGTAGTTTTATGTGCCTGAGATAGTGTTGACATGGGGCCAGTGAGGAATACACAACAAATATTTCCTTAATTAATAATGAATGAGTGAGCACAGCTGTAGACAAAGAGCTGTAGGCAACTGGGCCCCTTGTGGGTAGTTTTGTAAGCTCCGTTACAGGAGGTACAAGATCATAGCTATATCTCACACAGGTAGCTTTGGTGATGATGAACAAAAGGAATTAGAAATCTGAAGGCCATTAACGATCGGAGAGAAGGCAGATTCTCTCTAATGATAGATTCACCTTGTTAGAGCCAGATGAACTCCTATATAGCACTTTGTCTTTCTCAGTTGCAATTGTGACCTGGAGAATTAAGAGACTTGTTTAAGTTCACTGAAGTAGTTAGTGGCAGAAACAAATTTACTGACTCCAAGTTCATGATTTTTCATGTTGATTTTGCAACAATGATATAGTGTGTCCAATAAGAACCCTTTTTGGATATTGCTCTACATGTTCTAGGGAGATCCTTGGAGAGGGTACAGAAGTACCTCCACATTTCCAAATACATGGAGTCTTGGAGTCTTGGCCCCCTGAGCACAGCTTGACTTCCCTGTTTGTGCTGAGGGTTGGTGGTCCATCAGGCAGTTGCACCTCCTCTCCTTTCCACAAGGTGGCACGCTGCAGGCTGCGGTTCTTAGATTCCTTAGCATAGCTTGAAAGGAAATAAATGCCTGCTATATGAGGGTGTCTTTTTTTTTTTTTTTTTTTTGGCGATTTGAGACCCTGCTGTGCAGAATGAGCAGACTGTGTTCTCCTCCTCCTCCTCTTCCTTCTTTTCTCATCCTGCTATATTTTCTTTAATTAAGTACAAAGATCTCTACTCTCTAGGCATGTCACCTAAAGATCATTTATTTCACCCACTGCTCTGTTTGGCCGCCAGTTTCTTGCCTCTCTCTTCAGCAATGGTGAGGTGGACCCCTTTTCCTGGGGGAAGAGAAATCCATGGTTCATTGCCTTTGCCAATAACAAAAATTTTGGAGAGCCAGTGGCAAAGCTGTTGCCGTTAGTATCTTTTACATAAACCACGACAAAAGAGCCAGATGTCTCTCTCTCTTTTGGTGATGACACCAATTCTTCCCAAGTTAGCACCTCCAGTCACCATACACAGGTTACAGTGTCAAACTTGATGAAATTGGTAATCTTGCCACTCTCCAAATCAATCTGAATTGTGTCATTCATCTTGACTAGAGGATCAGGGTAGCAAATGATTTGAGAATTATGAGTCACCGTGATGAGGGATTCCTTTTGTGCCCACAAAGATCTTTCTCACATTGCCCAACTTGGACTTGGCTTCCTCAGGTGTAATTCGATGAACAGAAAAATGACCCTTGGTGTCATAGATCAGATGGAAATTCTCTCCAGCCGTATGAATGCTGATGACATCCATAAAACCAGTGGGGTAGGTTATGTCAGTTCAGACTTTGCCATCAATCTTAATGAAGTGCTGCATGCAAATGTTTTTTACTTCATCTCCTGTCAGGGCATAGTTGAGTCGGTTCCTTAGAAAAATGGTGAGAGGAAGACATTCTCTCAGCTTGTGGGGACCAGTGGATGGACAAGGAGCAAATATACTATCCAATTTACCCATCCGCCTATGCTTTAGAGCTGCTACCCACTTCAGATGCTTCTTGGGACCATGAGCCATGGCTGCTCTAGGCACAGAAAGACAACAGACTGTGTCCTTCAGCTCTGTATCCAGTTTTCTAGAACTCGGAGGTCCCTTGTTTTGCATATAGGAGAAATGGACTAAGTTGAGTGGTTCAGCTGTTCAAATCCAAAATTCCCATCCTGTGCAGAGAGAGGACCTTTCCGTGAGGAACCTTGGAAGCACACAGTACTTCTTTTGATATCTAGTTCTTTTTTATGAAGGCTTAGCTGAGGGAAAAACCATATCCTCAATCTGTCTCTGGGTTTCTCTTTCTTCCTATCCTGTCCCCAAATTTTGATGATAGTTGTCAAAATTTTTAAAACTGTGAGAAATTTCACTTGTAATTTTCAGTGAGGAAAAAAGCTGTTTTGTCTCTCTCTCTTTTTTAATCCCTAATAAAAGGAGAGTTAGAAAGAATGCATTTAATATGTAGACAGTTATTGGCTTTGAATCCTGTTTTACTATTTCTGGTTGTGTGAATTTAGGCAATTTAGTTCTTCTTAAATGACTTAATACAATATTTGGGAAATTTAAGCCCTGTAACAGATAAACATTATACTGAGAGAGACAAAACTTCTGTTTTCCCCGTTGCTGGGCCCAGGGAAACTCAGAACCAACTTTAATACTTAAGTACAACGACTATGTTATTCCACATGATTATCAAATTGCTTTTTCCACTTAATTTCTACACACACACAGTGGATTTAAAGCAGTTTGAACAAAGAATGTCTATATGCTAATGGTTGATAAGTGGTTGTTTGTTTAAACCACTTTTGCAGTTGTGAAAAGTCAATGAAGCTATAAATTTAATACATTTAAAAAATCCCCTTTGGACCCAATTGTTTATTATAACCAACTCTGGTGGTATAATTTGGAAGAGAAGCATTTTTTAGTTCGGGAAACTGCAGAGGTAGTAATGTCCAGCTGGATAGGTATGTACTTGACAATGTGACCTACTGCTATCTCACTGGCAGCTCTCAGTGGGTACCAACTTTTAGAATGTTGCTCAGCAGTGTTAAAGAAGATATTTTTAACCCCTTCCCAAGGTAATGGCCATGATTTGTGCAAAAAAAAAGCTTTTGCCTGAAAAATGTTCATTTCTTCTCTTGCATTGTACCAGCGTCATTAGAGATCACCACAGCACAGTGACTAAGCGCAAGGATGTTGGAGCTAGATGCTAAGTTAAAATGTTAGTTCTGGAACTTACTGACTGTGACTGTTACTAATGATTTGAGCAAGTTACTGAATTCTCTTTGCCTGCCTTTCCTCAGTTGTAAAATGGACATGATGCCACAACCAGCTTCCTAGAGTATTTGAGGGGACAGAATCAGGTTATATATAAGGTGCTTAGGACAGGACCCGACCTGGTCAGTCTGTCATTGCTCAGTGCATTATTTCAAAAGAGAAAAGCCACCCACTATCCCAGCACAATAATGTATTGCTTTTGATATTTGGCTTTCTCTTCTGCTCATTTGCCTCTCAGGTACATACTTTATAAGGCTGACAGTGTGACATATGTGTAATTTTTATTTGATGATTTTAAATTTATTGTTTTATTTCATGTATTTCCAATGTTTCCATATAATTTTAATGGTGATTTTTTAAGGCTACATAGTACTTTCAAGGAGATGAACCAGAATTTATTTCATATTCCTCTATTTAAGTATTTCCACTTAAAAATTAGATAAGTCTTATATTTGTTTTAATTATTTTTCAGGATTGTGAACTACATAATACAGATAAGAAGAATGAATCTCTCTGATTGGATTGTGTGTTAAAATTCTGTGTCTGCAAATCTTTAGTTTACTGGGTAAACTTTTAATTTCTCTGAGTCTTGGTCTTTTCAGCTCTAAAATGGGATGATAATAATAATTGCCTCATAGGCTTGTGATGTGGATTAAAATAAGAACTAAATGCAAGCATTTAGAGCAGTTTCTAGCTTAAACTAGCTGCTATTAGTCTTACTGGCTAAGCAAGCTTAGCCTGAGGATAAATGCTTTTGCCTTTCAATTCTTATTTTTAAACTCAAGCAAATCAAAGCATTAGCCAAAGATGGATTTATGAGTTGTCCTGGGGTTGTGGCTGTCACTAAACCTAGAGGTTTCTGACTCCACTGGCTTACCTCTGTGGTTTCCTTATGTGCTCTTTGTAGGTGTCACACCACAGCCCTTGGTATGGCCTAAGCCGAGGACTAGACCTTGTTTGTAGTGGTGACAACACTAGAAGCCCTGTAACCATTTCTCACAACCACATTCTCATGGCTTTGATAGAAACTAGGTCTGGGAGATGTAGCTCTGGACACGCTGCGTGTGCCAAATGCTGGAGTAGGTAGGATCTGAGTGTGAGTGTCCCCTGGAAAGGAACGCCACGCTTATGGGAAAGTGTCCAGTCTTCTTAAGATGTTAATCAATCAGGAAAGAGCTCTCTGGAGTCCCAAACTTGTGCCAATTACACATTCCTGGGCTTCTCGACATTTAGAGGAAAACCTCCAGATTTCCCACAGACCACTTGTCAAATGCCTGATTGCCTTCTGTGGTCACCTCAAACCCCAAGTGGGATCTATTGTGAAGACAAAGTTTTCTTCTGCCTCTTGCTTTGACTACGTCTATATATGAGATGCTGATCTTCTGGATTCTATGTTGAAAATACATAGAAAATAGAGTCAAATATAAAAGCAAACAAATCTTTTCTTTTGGATCTATGGTGCTTAACTTTATGAGATCTATTAAGTTCTCTGATATGGATATAAGAATTTGAATGAATTGCATTCAAATTCATATGAGAGTGATTTTTTTGGTGAAGAAATAAAATAATGTAATTACTCCTATTATACAGTGGGCAAATAGAAATAGATTCCCCATTATTTTCCTTAGTACCAGAGTCCTTTGTAATGAAAACAGTGTTACTGTTCAGTGGATAAGTGTTACAACAGAATAGACACTCTTCAAATAGTTCATGTATTTACTCAATTTTAAATCTTTTTTTTTAAATAAATTATTTATTCTAATTTGTTATATATGATGGCAGAATGCAATTTCATATTACACATATAGAGCACAATTTTTCAAGTCACTGGTTGTACACAAAGTATTTTCACACAATTCGTGTCTTCTTCGTACATGCACTTAAAGCAATGATGTCTAACTCATTACACCATTATTCCTACCCTCTAGTCCCCTCCTCTCCCCTCCCTCCCCATTCCTCCCAAAATTCCTTCATTCCTCCCATAATTCCCCCATCACCATTAAGAGTCAGCATCCGCATATCAAAGAAAACATTCAGTCTTTGGTTTTTTGGAATTGGCTTATTCACTTAGTATTATATTCTCCAACTCCATTCATTTACCTGTAAATGCCATTATTTCATTCTCTTTTAAAGCTGAGTAGTATTCCATTGTGTATATATACCAAAGTATCCCTATCCATCTACTGAAGGGCATCTGAGTTGGTTCCACAATTTAGATATTGTGAATTGTGCTGCTATAAACATTGATATGGTTGTGTCTCTGTAGTATGCTGTTTTTAAGTCCTTTGGGTATAAACCAAGGAGTGTGATAGCTGGGTCAAATGGTGGTTTCATTCCAATTTTTCCAAGGAATCTCCATATTGTTTTCCAGGATTCCTGTAGTGCAAGAATTAAAACCAAGAATCAATAAATAGGATGGATTCAAACTAAAAAGCTTCTTAGCAAAAGAAACTACCAATGAGGTGAATAGAGAGCCTACAGAATGGGAGCAAATCTTTACCACAAACACATCAGATAGAGCACTAATCTTTAGGATATATAAAGCACTCAAAAACCTTAACATCAAAAACAAAAGCAAAAACAAATAACCCAATCAATAAATGGGCCAAGGAACTGAACAGACACTTCTCAGAAGAGGATATATTATCAATCAACAAACATACAAAAAAATGTTCAACATATCTAGCAATTAGAGAAATGCAAACCAAAACTTCTCTAGATTTCATCTCACTCCAGTCAGAATGGCAGCTATCAAGAATACAAACAACAATAAGTGTTGGCAAGGAAAAAGTGGGGAAAAAGACACACTCAATATTCAATCTTTATAACAATTTAAACATTAAGTACTCATCGTAGATAAGAAAAATGAAGTACCATCTGAGTTAGTACCTTTCCTAAAGCTTTGGTGGTAGAATACTGCATGTACCACCAAGCTACCTACTACAATCACTTGTCATATACTGGAGTCTCTGAACCATAGAAACTTCTTTGAGGACCCTATTCTTTGTGAGTGATCAAGTGGAACACGCTAATTTCAATATTTTCTTAGTGATACAGTTATAGAGTTTTAAGCTGTATGGAAATATCATTGGAAATATAACCAATAGATCCTTTGGTTTGCTTTTCCATAAATACCTCAAATTATGATGGTCTTAATCTTTTTTTTTAAAGAGAGAGAGAGAGAGAGAGAGAGAGAGAGAGAGAGAGAGAGAGAGAATTTTAATATTTATTTTTTAGTTTCGGTGGACACAACATCTTTGTCTGTATGTGGCGCTGAGGATCGAACCCGGGCCGCACGCATGCCAGGCAAGCTTGAGCCACATCCCCAGCCCCTGGTCTTAATCTTGCTTGTCTATTGGAATTTCAGCCCTTTACCAGGTCATTTTTCCCAGGGGTTTCTGGGAATCTCTGGGCAATATCTTCATTTGCCTCAAACCTTTCCTAAGATTGTTCACCACTTTGGCCAACTATCTGGTTTTGGGGAACCAATCATTGCCCCACCCAGCCACTTATAGGTAGAGGCCTAGTAACTTTGATCAGGTTCTATGATTTCTAAATTTCAAAAATCACAAAATATGTAGCTTCCACCTTGTTCTCATTGGATACTCACTCTGGGGGGAACCAGCTGCCGTCCAAGAAGCCTCACATCATGAGAACGCCATGTTAGAAAGGCCAAGCATTGGTGCTCTGGTTGGCAATCCCAAATGAGCTCCTGGCTGACAGCCAGCACCTGAAGGAACCAGGTATGTGAAGGAACCATGTGGATATCTGACCATGATCTAAATACCACTTGGTGCACAGGACCAGATACAAAATTGATAGGGCCTAAAGCAAAGTTAAAAAAAAATTAGGAATGTCAAACAGAGTATTAAAACAAGTGTGTGTCCCACTGAAGTGCAGGTTGGATTTGTCTACACAGTTTGTAGACTGCTTACAAGATCCCAAGAAAAAAATCAAAATAGAATGGTTGTGGTTTTTCACTTGGAAGATGATTTATTTCATGGCCCTAGTAATCACATTAGACCCCAAGAATAATTATTTTAGATCCAGGTAGCCCATCATTGTTACATTTTCTAAATGACCACTCAGCATTAAATATGTGAGTCTAATTCAACTCTTATTTTTTGTTCTGTTATCCATGGGGTATTGAAAATTGTGTCTTTGTATCACTGCTGCATTTCTGGCTAACCCAACAACTAAAATTAAGAACATGTGAACACACACCCCTGTAATACTAAGCGACAACGTACAGCAGCACAATATATGGGTGATGGGGCATTTTCTGCAAAGCACAGTCTGCAGAGATGCCACTGTGCCTGTAGTAAAAATGACCTTTTATGTCTGTGAGTCCATGGAGCATACAAAGTGCACCTTTTACAAAGGGCAATTAAATTCTAGGAAATGAAGCTTTACTGTACCCTTGCCTAATTAAAGGGCCCAACTGTGTACATAGCTAAGAAAAGAAACAGAGGGTTTCAAGACACATTTCCTGCAAGGCAGAAAAGCACTCACCTCTTGGAAATGCAGATTTTCAAATTATATTATTTGTACTAAGAAAGCAAACAAAAAACAAGATGATATTTAGTAATTTATTCTGAAGTCAAATGGAACTTTGCCTCTGATTGTGTAAGAGCACCAGGTGCATCTGTTTCTTCTGTTTTGAAAATCATTCTTACATGATGTATTAGGCTGACAAATGGTCTCTAAAGATACCCACATCCCAACATCTGGAACCTGTGACTGTTATCTTATGTGACAAAGGTGACTTTGCAGATGTGATCAAACTAAGGATTTTGAGATGGGGAGACCATTATGAAATTCTGTGTGGGCCCTGAATGTAATGTTCTCGTGTGAAGGATGCAAAGATTTGACTTAGACAAAAGGCCTGTGAGGACAAACCAGATGCTTTGTAGCTGGCTTATTCGATGAAAAGAAGGACTGCAAGTCAAGCAGTTCAGAGCGGTATCTCTAGAAGCTTGCGAAGACAAAGAAATGATGCTTCTCTGTGCTCCTAGAGGGAGCATGGCCCTGCCCACATGAGCCTGCTGATGCCTGATTTTGACTCTGCAGTAGAATAAAAGTGTTCTGTATTAAGCCGCCATATTTGTGGTTATATGTTACAACACTGATAGGAAACTAATAAAATGTGTATCTGAACATTTTGTTGTTGTTGAAAGTGTTCTTGTTTGAGCAACTCTCCATCAACTCAGATGTTCAATTAGCCTAAGCATTGTGTTCCCAGTCTGGAAGAGAATGCATTCTAGGAATTACCAGGCATTATCTACCTGTTTATAATCTCTGTGTTACCGTCCTCTACTACAGAATGGTAATTCAGGGTCATTGTGTTCAGGCTCCAATTCGATTCAAGTAGTTTATTATGGCCAATTTGCTTTATCCAGTGGTCAGCTTGGTTGAATAGCATCTGTGATAGCAGCAGGCTCAGAAATGCCTCTGACTCACCGTGTGGTGGACTGGGAAAGGAAGCAGCAAGGATGCTGTTTCAGTCTGACTATTGCATGCTCTGTGTGGGAGACAGTAAGGTGCATTCTGAGATCCAACGTCTGCTTCTCACCATCCAAAACAGACAACTGTTTACAGTAACCCCAGGGGAAGGAAGTCAGTGTTGGTGCAGCACTCCTTCCACAAACTGAAACCAAGATGCTTGACCTACATTTTCAGCCTCCAAAATGACTTTCATCTTACTTATAGTGGCTCAAGGTTATAAAAGTAAACATTGCATGATGATCATATTTAATATAAAGATGAATTAAAAACTTTGCTGCATCAAACTTTGAATTTTCCAATGAGAGGTCAATAGGCAAAAGGTGTAAGTGGGTAATTATTTGTCTCTGGGCTTGCCAAGTCATATTCTTAGGAATATATGACCCTTTTACTTTTAGGGTCTCTTATTCTTTATTCTCATCTTCAAGTTTCTTCAGGGAGGTTGGCTATGGATAGCTCGTGTTGATCTTAGTCAAAGAGACCATTTTTTTCCCTTTTTAAATTTATTTTTTTAAATTCTACTTTGTTATATATGACATCAGAATGCATTACAATTCATATTACACATAGAGAGCACAATTTTTCATATCTCTGGTTGTACACAAAGTAAAGTCCTGCCATTCGTGTCTTTATTCATGTACTTAGGGTATTGATGTCCATCTCATTCCAACGTCTCTCCTACCCCCATAACCTCTCCCTTCTCCTCCCACCCCTTTGCCCTATCTAGAGTTGGTCTAATCTTCCCCCTCCCATCCCTACTATGTGGTGTGATTTGTGGGACCCTGGGAGAAGACTGCCTCCAAAATATATCTTTGCTCTCTGCTGAAATCTTCTCTTTGAAACATCACTTTTAAGGGCTTTTTGAAAACCACACACCTCTAGGTGGCTGACACAATAATGTGTAAAGATACATTCAGTTTTCTAGACATCCTTTAGAAACTTTAAGGGTCCAGCACTGTGCCAATCACTGGGAAATCAAAGATCAATAAAGAAACATTCTTTTATCATGCTTGTGGCCTAAAAACAGAGACAAAAAAAAAAAAAGGAAAAGTCATCAAACCCCACCCCACCCCCCCATCAGCTGGGGTCACCATGTCTACCGAGGTTGATAGGTTACAACTTGTTGACACGCGTTGCCTTCTTCCCATACCCATGAATATTTCTGGTTGAATCTGGGGTTTCTTCTGGTAGCCTGGTTTCTGCAGTCCTGAGCTTCAGCTCTCAGGGCCCACCCCCTGCAAGATGGTTCTTCTCTGAGGTGACTGTATGCTTTGCCTTGTGAGAAAAGCACACTGTGTTTTATGTGTGTGAAAGAGGTCCCTGAAGATGCAGAGTGACAGAGGCAGGTGCCCAGTAGCACCCTGGTGCAATGAATTCAACACTCAATATTGGATGTTTTTACTCCTAAATGTTCTTCAGCCATTGCTGTCAGTGAGGGATTCTCAGGGGTGAACATTTCTCCATAAGCTCTTTGCCTTTCTCCTAAGAGCTTGGCCATCACTCCACCTATCTTCTCTTCTCAGCCTCTCATTCAGTTCCTGTTGTCCCTCACCACATTCTAGTACCTTCCATTTTCAGCATGTTTTTGCTATTTTTGTTTCACTATTGTCTGCTAAAACAGGTCCCAGGGACTTTATCTTTTGCACCAAACACTGCTTTTCAATGTATTCTTGTATTCTACAAATACTTCTTTAATATATATCATAATGTACATTGTGGCATTTTCTTAGGCCCAAAACTGTTAAGTTGGTTGCAGTTTTACTTTTTCTTCTTTTATGTGGCTACAGGAAAGAATCCCATTGGATTCTGGCAAGCCTGGGATGAGGTTCTCATGCATAGGTGAAAGATGGCCCCTCTGGAGAAGCCTGAGTTCTCCCTACAGCAGGCGACATACTGTTTACAAAGTCCATGAGCACACTGCCAGGTAGCCCACTTTGTCACCCACATGATTCTACTAGGATTTCCACAGAGATATGTCAGCATTCAACAAACATCCTTATTGGGACAACTCTACAGAGGCTGATGGCGTACAGGAAACATCAGCTCTGGAAGCCCTGGGAGCCTCAGCCAATGAGGGAGAAGAAATCTCTCTTTTCATTAAAGTTCACAGCTGGACCCGCTCCTGGCTCCATTCTCCATCATACAAGCAAAGGTTTTTCTTTTTTTTTTTTTTAAATGGAATAGGATGAGGCAATCCCTCAGAGAAAGAGGCAAGAAGAAATGAGAACTGGCTATGGAGATTAAGAGTCCTGGTGGGTGGAGAGTTCAGTGCCAATGCCGGGCCTTAGATCCAATACCCTCTTTCCTCTCCCCTTCCAGTTTCAAAAATGTAAATGTGTCATTTTGCTAAAGCTGAAATGAGGACAAGCCCTTGGGTTTATTTTCTTGGAGAAGGAAGAAGAGTTATCAGATGAGACCAAGAGGAAAGTGAATAAGAGCCAAAATAGTGGAATATTGGGAAACCCAGGAGAGGTCCTTCCAGGGATAATTAGAATATGGCCTTGGAGAGATCAATTTCAATGGCATTGTTGTCAAAAAAGAAGAATGCAAGGGCTTAGGGGGCTGGTGGAGGTGAGGGGGTGAGAGAGTAGAGATGATTGGTATCAAATGGTCGTTCATCACATCTGGCTTTGCAAGATTCAGTGGTGCCTATAAAATTACCAGAAGGATGAAAATGGTGCTCTGTGATGAAGCACTGAGAATCAACTATTGTAGAAAACAGGTACTTCCTGTGGTTTGGGTAAAGAATCCAGCGGGCCTCATCCACACAGTGAGGTAACCAGGGTCCTTGAGTATTGAGGAATACCTCCTTGAGTCTCCTGAGATCTGAGAAGACTTCCTTGGTAGGATCACCCTGTCACAGAAACCTAAAAGAAGTGGGACAGTCTGGTCCCCCCTGATACCCTGCATTGTAGAGTGGGCTGCCACTTGATGATGTATGTTGCAAAATAAAGACCAGGGCCATCATGTCCTTGGGTCACTTTTCTCAAGGTATTGCTGTTGTGCTGCATGGAGTGTTCTCAGATAGTTTGTCTTCTGGATGTCTTCAATGGGTAAATACCTTTTACTGAAGTGGGATCTCACAGAAGAGAGTGATGATATCAAGGAGAAAGAGGAATAATGGATGGTTTCAAGGAAGTGGAAGAGGGTGGGAAGGCGGACACAAGGCAAAGTGCCTCTGAGGCAGCAAAGAGGGTTTTCACTGAGGAACAGGGTGAATGTTGGGGGCCTTTAGTTCAAAAAAGTTTTCTGGGGAGGAGGAAGAGAATGATGTGGGGTTGGAGTCTTGAAAATTATTATTATTTTTTTTAAGAGAGAGAGAGAGAGAGAGAGAGAGAGAGAGAGAGAGAGAGAGAGAGAGAGAGAGAGAATCCTTCCAATGTTTATTTTTTAGTTTTTGGCGGACACAACATCCTTGTTTGTATGTGGTGCTGAGGATCGAACCCGGGCAGCTCCGTAAGATGCAAGAATAGCTGGGGCAAATGTTCCTAAGTGTAGTCAAGTGACAAGACCCTAGAAACATGCTCCTGAGTCAAAGAGACCATTTTTCCCCCTTTTAAAAATTTATTTAATACATATGTTAATACAAATTTTATTAACAGTATCTCAACTTTGCATATTCATCTCTTATAAGTTTACATTGTTCAGATATGTCACATTTGGTTAAACTTACATGTATGAAAATAATATACTCTCAATCAAATGCACTCATCCATGAACGATCACTTTGTGAGATAACACAAGTCTCTGAAGTTTCCCCTTTGTATTTTCTTGCTGCTGATCTGAACAGAGATGAGAGAGTAGCTTAGGCTGAATGGATCCAGGTCTAAGATGTGCTGCTAACAAACATGGGTGATTAAACCCATTGATTCTTTAAATCACAGTGAGAATTTAGCACATGTAAGACTCCTGTCTTACCTGAGTTCCTTCAGATGTAAATTGCTGAAGTCCTATTTCAGGCATTTAAGGACTAATCCAAAATGAACACTTAGAAACATCACGTACGTTCACTGGACGAGGTGGAGCAGGCCTGTAATCCAAGCGACTCCTGAAGCTGAGGCAGGAGGATCACAAGTTCAAGTTCAGCAGCAACTTGGGGAGGCCCTAAGCAACTTAGGGGTACATCCTGTCTCAAAATAAAAAATTAAAAGATTGGGGATGTGGCTTCATGGGTAAGTACCTCTGGGTTCAAACCCTGGTACTTAAAAAAAAAAAGCATAGCAGTTTACCCATGGAACTAACCAGCCTCCTTCACTCTGTCCTTTCATCTACTTGTGTTTATTTTAGAGAAATGTAAAAAGGTTACAAGTACAGTGACAACTTAGGAGTGTTCCAGGTTGAGGAATGAAAGACTGCAGCATATTTCATTTTTTTGTAGAAATTAAGAAAAATTTGTCTTGTTTAATTTTTCTTCAGCCCTCATCTTGAGGCTGATATGAAGACAGACAAAGGGTCTTAAAAGGAAAGGGAAGAGACTGGCATTGGAATAGCTCTCTCTCTTTGGCTAGGCTCAGTTCACCCATTTTATTATTTTTTGAGATGAAAATTTCTCCTTCACTGCAGTGAAGAAGGTACATATTTTTTCTTTTCTTTTTTCAGCATGGATCTGAGGACAGAGTTATTATCGTGGTTAGTATCGCTATGGCAAGCCGCCAATTTATCAGAAAGGCTGTAGACATTTTGGTTAACCACACAGCTTGCTGAGAGATGAGGAAGACCAAGGCGAGAGACGCAGGGACTTGTGGGAGTCAACTTGGATGTGACGCAGAGATAAACTCTAAGCTATCTGGGGCAGTGAAGAGCTTGAGTACTATTTTACTCCACAACATCTCTTCAAGGGCAAAACTTTAAACCAGGTACTTCTCATGACATAGCAGAAACTTGGGCCAATAATCTGGAACTCTTGATTAAAGAAATAGGAAATGAATGCCCAGTATATCCTGGTAGGAAAAAAATAAATAAATAAGCCAAAATTTGCAGATAATTTTTCTTTTTGTTTTCTGGAACTTACCCTTGGGCAAAATTGTTCACTCATCCCTGACTTATTGAAAAGGTAGCCTGAATGTATGGTTCAAGCATAAATGCATTTAAAAAAAATTTTTTTATTTTTTTTTACAACAGAGCTTTTGCCAAAATTTGGCAGCAGGGAGTTTGAGGTTGTCATCTCAAGCATTTGCTTCTTTCGCTTTAGCATAATGCTTTAAAAAGTCATTCATGTTGGGTGGGGGTTGTAGTTCAGTGGTAGAGCACTTGCCTGGCATGTGTGAGACACTGGGTTCAATCCTCAGCACCACACAAAAATAAATAAAATGAAGGTATTGTGTCCATCTACAACTACAATTTTTTTTAAAAAAAAGTCATTCATGTTTTTTTCATTGCTGAGTAGTAATCCACCATTCAGATATGTTCAGATTTATTTATTCATATGCTAGTTGATGAACATTTGGGCTATTTTCAGGTTTTGCCTGTTATTACTAAAAGTCTGCCCATAGATATTTGTGTGACTGCGTGCTTTCATTTCTCCCAGGTAGATAGATAAGATAGGATAGTTGTGGCATATGGAAAGTGTGGAAAGTATTCACTTTTTTCAAAATTATTTTCCAAAATGACGTGTCTGAAGACAAAACTACAAATTTAGCTTAAAAAATGGCAACAACTCATTCTACTTTATAGAATTAAGGATTCTCAGGACTGAGTGGAGGAGTTTGGCTTTATAAGTAGAAAAAGACTGGAGAAAGCAGAAACAGAATAAAAGTGGACTGATCATTTTGAAGTTGTTATCCTTATAGGGTTAAAACAGGGCATTTTCTTATGTTGACCCAGGCTGACTGCAAATTCTTCTCTCAGTTTTTTTAACCAGTCCATTTAATTATTTGATTACTGACCACTTGGCATATGTGACTCCTTTCTGGTTTGGTCTGGTCTGCTGAGGCTCAGTGTAGGAGGCCAGTCCCAAGCTATGGCTTCCCATAAACTTTGTTTAATAGAATGTCTCACTTTGCATTTTCACCAGAAATGAATGTGAGATATGGTTACGTTTTTACCAAAACCTGGCATTGTTGGTTTTTAAGTTTAGTCACTCTTGTGGTTGTGCATAAGCACCAATGCACTTTTAATTTTCATGTCACAATATTGATTTAAACAATTGTGACACCAAGGAGCTCTTTCCCTTCATTTAAGTGTCCCCTTTGGGGGGCGTGCATGCAGGAGGGGCTAATCCCATGCATCAGCAGGCCCATCTTAGATAATGGACTTTTCACATATGTTTTTCTGTCACCATGTCCTGACCTTGTATGGGTCCCTGTGAGCCTGTCCTCTCAGAACAGTGGTGTCTTACTTTGTGTGCACTGTGAGTACTCAGGCTCCAATTTCTTCTTTACCACTGAGCCCACGTTTGCCTTTTCCTTTCTCCTACTGGATTGGCCACTGCCACTGTCAATCTCATTCTAAATCATGTCTTTTTCAATGATTCCTTCTGTTCCAGTTTATTCCTTGAGCATATTCAACAACTACCTGTTATATAGCACTGTCTTCTAGTAGAGGGTTTTATTCTATCTTGGATATGTTCTCTTGACTCTTTCCTTGCTCAATCACATTAGCTGTCTAAACTAATTAATCTTCCTCATTCCTGTCTTACCTCATACCCCAAACTGTCTACTCTGCAGTTTAATCCTCCAGTCTCCAGGCTAAATGGGAGTCAGATACAACAATGAAGAGTAGATTAAGGGGCTGGGGTTGTGGCTTAGTGGTAGAGCACTGGCATGTGTAAGGCTCGGGGTTTAACCCTCAGCACCACATATAAAGAAATAGATAGATAGATAGATAGATAGATAGATAGATAGATAAAATAAATGTTTGTTGACAACTAAAAAAATTTTTTAAAAACCCCAGTAGATTAAATTAATTTAGCCTCATTGAGACACAAGTTTAATGGAAAATCCAAGTTACTGTTGACTATATGTCAGTTGAGGACCTCCATTCCAGCAACTTTTGACCTTATACGCGCTAAGCCCTATAATCAATATACTGTCCTTTGTCCTCGTGTTCGGTTTCCCTCCTTTCCCAGATTGAATCCCATGGCTAGTGGTTGCTCTTTTGCACATATCTCAGCCCTTTGGTTCTTCCCCTTGGTCATATTCAACTGGTGAAATTCCAGCCACTGTTAACACTCATTTTTCCACTTTGTACTTGAAACCTGCACTGCTGATTTTGGCTGAAGAAAAACACTGCTGCCTCATCTCACTCTGAACGTATGATTACTAAATGCACCTGGGTTCATGATGCTACCCACTCCCTCCCCTACAGGACTATTTTACACTTTTCCTTATTTTCTTGTGTCAGTTATCAATCTATTGCCTTTCATTCCCAAATCTATCTTGGTTGATACACTCTTCAAATCTCCAATACCTGTGTCACTGTTTCCACACTCAGTAGGAGACCTTACTTCTTATTTTATGCAGACACTAAAAGCAACCAGTAGGGAGCTTCTAGAAGTCCTATAACATCTACTCACCTTCTGGATCCATTCTGACCCATAACTGTCACTGGTATGACTGTACGCTGGCTAAGCCTGACTCCTCTAGTAGTTCACTTCCAGTAGTTTACCCTGCTCAGGTTTACTGCTCCAGAATTATTAAGTTCTTGCTTCATTCACGCAACACAGATCTTCCCCAAATGGGAGTGTACCTTGCAATATGCAATTTGTTGGATACAATTTAAGATAGTATTATATCTTTATATGATATCATTATGAATAATTTTCTTTTATTCCTGAATCAGTTATTTATACATACTATTTTCTTTAATATATTTTTTAGTTATAGATGGAACAATACCTTTATTTTTTTGTTTATTTACTTATTTTTAATGTAGTGCTGAGGATCAAACTCAGTGCCTCACATGGGCTAGGCAAGCACTCCACCACTGAGCCACAGCCACAGCCCCTATTCATATTATTTTCTGAATTAAAATGGAAGGTTAAGTGCTGGGGAGTGATAATGGCCAAGTTATATTATTATGTTTTGCGTGTGTTCTAATATGTAACAACAAATCCTACCATCATGTATTACTATAATGCATCAATAAAATAATGTGGAAGAAGGAAAGGTAAGGTTATTATGGTTTCTTTGATATCTCATTGCATCTCCCCTAAGGTAATGATTGTAATGAGTGCTTACATACATGACCTAAGATTTCAATGGGACATTAAGAAGAGCTTCTTGCTTTGGGGGATAATAACTCATTGGATTATGAGATTTCCATATGTGAAGTTTTTTGTTTTTAAATCACCTTGATATATTTGCTCATGAATAATATCACTTTCTCATATATTTTGTCAGAGAAATGGGCTGCAAGACCATGCAAACTCTTCCAGCATGATGATTTTATAATTGCCTTCTGATCATCCAGTAAGAGGCAGCTGAGGGCCTATTTCTCCAGGAAGGCACTGGGCAGGTAAAGGTGAATGAGTTAGCCTTCCCACCTTTGACTTTCCAGTAGTTCATGCAGGACCAATGACACAGGTGCCCTCAATAAATGATAGTTTATAATTGAGTCTTCATCACCATCACCATCATCATCACCATCATTCATATTCAGCACACACATGGGAAGAGCAAACTGTTACTCTTTCCAGGAACTTATGGGAGTAACCTACCTGTGATGTTCTAGCATGAGGCTTGGGAGGTATAGTTCACCTTTGATCTAGGCCCTGTAAGGCTGCTTGCTTATAACCACAGACTGAGTCAACTTCCCTGACATCACTAAGAAGTAGCTTCATGTTTTGAGAATCACCATATCATTTGAGTCCTGAATTATATGCCCAATGAGAGTTGTTGCTTGGGAGTGTGAGGATGGGTGGGGATAAGCACAACCACCCTTGAAGTCTCTAGGCTTGTCTTGTTGGTGGTTAGCCCTTGCCTTCCCTCGCCTTTCCTTGCCTCGCCTTGCCTTGCCTTCTTTTCCATCCATCACTACAGAGGTGCTGGTGATCAAACCCAGGGCCTTGTGCATGCTAGGCAAGTGCTCTACCTCTGAGCCACACCCTCAGGCAAGCTCTTTCTGATTTGCTCATTTTGTGTTGGACTCTGTGCTTCTGAGCCTTTGCAGTTGAATAGGAAAAACACACGCTCTGTCCTTTTCCTCTCATCCTCTTGCTCTCTCATCCCAAAACAGTGAAGTATCTTTCTTCTGAAAGTCCTTGATACACTCATAGTCTGTGCCAGTACTTTAACCTGTATCCTGCTGGGAAACTCCGATTTCTTCTTCACACTTATTTTCCATCTTCACTTTGCCTTACTCCATTAGAATGTGGGCTCTTTGAGGATAGGAACCTTATCACTTCCTTGGATCCCTTCCAGGTCTTTTGCCCCAAATTAATGCTCAATATAAATGAAAAATAAAGTGATTGATTGATATTGCATTTAATCCATGGTTCTGTGGATGACAGTTATTACCTATGAGAACAATGGCAAACTGCATTTGGGTTTATTTTGATGGAGTACAGGCTAGAAAAGCTGTTGGGTCGGTGGAGCCAACTGTCCTCTCCCTCTGCAAGCTTCTCCATCACCCACCCTGAAATGCTTGTGTCTTGTTTCAGTCCTTGTTGCCTGCACCCACCTGAGAGCTTCTCTTAGCACTCCCTAGCCTCACCGGAAGACACAAGAAAGCAAACATGGATCCCAAGGATGCCTGCCCCCATGAGTGTGGAAGGAAGAGTTTGTTGTTGTTGTTGCAGAATGCAAAGCTTGGGGTTCACAATGTGAGAGTGGGAATGAACAGGAACAAGCATGCTGTGCTTTGGTTAAGTTCCTGTAAAGGCCCAGGCTTTGAAGGCTTGGTTGCCAGTCTGTGGTTCTTTTGGAGTGTGGTGAAACCTAAAGGAAATGAGGCCTTATAGAAGAAAGGTAGGTCATTGAGGGCATGCCATTGGGACCCCAGCCTCTTCCTCTCTCTCTTTTTGCTTCCTGGCTGCTGTGAAGTAACCAACTTCTTCTCTTATGAGTTTCTACCATGATAGACTGCCTCATCACAGGCACAAAGCCTCTGGGGTGAAGTGACCATGGACTAAAACTGTGAGCCCAAACAAACCTTTTCTTCTTATAACTTTATCTATCACAGGCATTTTATCACAGTAACAGGAAAATTACTAACATAAAACCTAAGATATTTCCCAGAAAATCGGTCATTCCCATAGAATTTTTCTTCAGCACAATCCACTTGATATTCTTAGTGACTAAGCCTTGTAGTTTACAGGGATGCTCTGTGCAGGTAGGTCTCTTTAAACCTCAATCCATTTAGCTTGCAGTAAGTTAGCTGGGGGAGTCTGTATACTGTAGATGTTGAATGAGAAAATAAAAGATAGTTATTAATCTATATCTCTATGGAAGCAGTGGGCTTGGGGATAAATATGTCTGAATGGGTTCATTTGACTAATAGGGTGCCTGAGACTCACAGAGCTTAAACAATTAGTTCAGACTCACAGAGCTAGATAACACAGCAAGGATTTAATCCAATTTCAACCAGGAGTGTTTTGTATTTTAAGCCTTAAGATAGAGTGCTCAGAGTTTATAAGGCCTAAAAAATGTTTCAGAATTAGAAAAAGCAGTCAATTGGCTCTGAAATGCCGAAGAAATTAAAAAAGATAAAAATGAAATTAAATTCTGTCGGATAATTGAAATTTGTTCAACTCAAATAATTATGTATAAGTAATTCTTACTGTTAGTGCAGATACATTTTTAATGGTTGGATTTAAGGCAGAGGGGCCTTCAAAAGAGAGTCTGAGGCTGAAGAAAGTTGTAAAGTGGACCTACCTATCTATGCATGCCACCTCTGGAGTCCTTTGTTCTTTCTGGTAAACTTCTATCAAAATGAAGCAGGAGGTAAAGAAGGAGGAAGAGTTGATGGAGGAGCAATGATAGCTATTATCTTATTTAGAGAGATGGTCTTATTTTCCCTTTTACTGTCCAAAAACATGTAAAGATTGAGGACTCAATGAACATCCAGATGAATGAGAAAACTCACGAAACTGGCAGAAAACATTATTAAACTGAATCTGCCAGTTCTTCTCACTGGTGTTTAATCAGGGCTAATGAGAGAGCAGAAATGTGGGACAGACTAATCTCCAAATGGGACACAAATCTAAGAAAAAGGGAGTGCAGGGGCCTTTGCAGCAGGAGAGGAAACCCACCCAGGACAGGACCACGTGTGAGGCAGCACAGCAGACACTGACTCCGTTTGGTCACCTTTTTCCTGTCCATATTCCACTCCCACATGAGCGGAGGCCCAGAACTTCCTGTAGCCCATTTGTAGGCAACAGTCTATTGCCTAGCAGAATAAAACATAAACACAAGACCGAATCACATTTCTTGAGCATTTTCTCCATTCTAGGTACTATCACTGTGCTAGCAGTATAATAAACATTATCTCAATTATCAAAGCAAACTTATTGATTGTTCCTATTGATTTTCTCATAGTCTATGTGTGAAACTGAGATGCAGAGACATTAAATAAATTGCCTAGGGTCCAAAAAAATCACTAAAGCTGAGGCTGGATTCTGCACAGGGCTGTCAAAAGAAGTTCATGCTGTGTTCACTGTGTGCTCTGCTGCCCTAGTTTTTGACGAGTTTGAAAAGGCCTCTTTGCTCCACTGGTTGCTAACGCCTGCATGACCATTAGAGTCATTCTTGCAGGTTGTTGGAGGTCCACTCTGGAAATGTAAATACATGAAGAGAGAGGACATATTAATGCATGTCACTCAGACCCTAGGATGGAATAGAACCCTCCTGCAAGGCAACTAAGAAACCATGCAAAGAAAATAGCAAGCTGCATTGTTGGACAGAAGTCAGGGATGCTTTTGGAAGGTAGGGAAAGCTCACAGTTGTATAAATCAGTTCAGATTTTAAACATTCTCCCTACTGCTCCCTAAATCATTAAATCTATCCTAAAAATTCCAACACTTTGAAATTTACACAGCATCGTACCAAGTTCTTCCCTCCAGAGGTGTCTCACCATCCCTTTTAGATCTCGTGTCTTGAAGTATTTTCTCTTTGGAAATGTGGTTAGCCCGGGGGCAACTGTAGTTGGTGATGTGTGACAAAGGGCTGGGGAAAGGGTTTTGTTGAACAGGCCCAGGGAAGCCAGATTTTATCTCGTAATTTTATTCGGGGTAGGCCAGCTATGGGTCTGTAGGAGAAGGCTTTGTGGTGGACAGTTGAAAATCTTTCAGCACCCAGGATATTTCCTCAGGGAAAGTGGATGACTTGCTCTACATGAGGTCAAACAGGTGCACCTGGTTAACAGGTGAGGGAATGAGCCATACCTGGGGGTAGAATGTGTTGCAGAAATGGAGGAAGCATGGATTTCCCTGTCTCTGGGATGAGGTTCATAAGGCCTTTGCTTTCCCTTCAGAAAATTAGGTCAGACTTACTTGCTAGTGTCATAGGAAGGCCTCCCAAACATGCAGCTGGGACATGGGGGCCAAGGGGAAGGTTAGCTAGGCTGCAAGTCAGGTATTCCCACCAGGTGTGCACTTAATGGTGAAGACAGAGTGTTGCTGTGAGGATCAAATGCTGTGCCTGAGGTGTGTGCTGGCACCTAGAAGGGCTTATAAGCATGGCCCTTTTTTTACTTCACCTTTCCATTTATTCTTCATGCTTCCGTCATAGTGTTCTTACACCTGAAGAAAGCTTGCTGCCGAAAGATGATCCATGGAAAGGGAGCCAGCTGGTCAAACGAAAAGAGAAGAGAAGGCATGCTCATAGGTGTCATATGTGCTTAAAGGTGAACTACGATGAGGGATGAGAAATAACTTGTAACTTGTTCACATGGAAGTTGTTGTGACAGTGGCAGGAACTATTTTAAAGGAATGCTTGGGTGAGAGTGTAATTAGAGTGGGTGTTACAATATTATAAAATCTCTCCCATTCGAGAGGTGGAAAATCACTATCCGAGGATTTCAATTTGTGATACTTTGATGCTTGAAAGCTTCTAAACCAGTTTCCTCCTGTGTCCTCACCTCCACCCGTTTTGATCCTGCAGAATCCATTTGTCACCTGAGACCCCAAGGCTGAGAAGATGATGGAGGGGTGGCCGTGATGGCCTCATTCAATCATTGGTCTATTTGTATAATTCATGCCCCAAAGTAGACTTGTTGCGTCTTTTGGATTAAATGGTTGCTTAATGGTGTTCTGGGACTCAATAAATATGGCTTTGGGTCTTTAATCCGCAGGAGCTGATAAAACATAAAAAGGATAAAAGTGTGTTTATTTCAGTGCTGCTCTACCTGTCGGAGATCCTTTTTCCTGGTATTTTGAGGAAGGTTTATTTTTAGAGTGAAGCATTTGCTAGATTTTGTAGTTTTTTTTTTCCCGCCCCAGAGTGGATTCTCACTTCTCTGTTCCTTTCCTTAAGTGTGCTACCACCAGGGGAGGCAAGAGACCATAAGCTCAGTGGCCTGGTTTCCTTTGTTTCCACTGCAGGGTGAATTTCCAGATTTCAGATGTCGATTCCATCTTTGAGCCATTGTTAGGTCACCGAAGTTCCCCTGTTCATTTACACTTTCCTTAACAATATAAATAATCCAGTTACCAACCACAATTAATTTTGAAGTTGTCGCTTTTCAGATCACGAGTGCTTCTCCTCAGTAAAAAGAGATTAGATATTCATTTAGTCAGAAATTCTAAAGAAGAAATAAAAATTATCCATTCCTCACAACCCAGAGTAATTTCTGCTAGCATCTTTAGATATTTACTTCCTGTCCTTTCTAAGTCTTATTTCAGATTTTTGAGTCAGTCTTTCTTCCACTCATTATGATTTTTACTTTTGATTTATATCACATCTCAGACATTAAAAACCTTTGAGTGTGATATGCTTTGACAGCTCCATTCACAGAGTTTTGCCTCTCTACCTATTTCCTATTATTTTGCCATGACAACTTTCTAGTATGGTTACTTCTAGGCTAGAGAGCATGAGTGTTGTTAAAGCTCTTACATTATAAAATTACTCCCAGAATGTTTTACTCATTTATACTTACTATAAAAAAATAATAGCACATTCTTGATCACACTATGAAAGTTAAAAATAAACTTTGCTAATTTGATGGGCAAAAGATTTTTGAATGGGAACTCATTAGATTCTCAGTTACAGTAAAGATTTCACCATGTGCTTCTAAGACATTCTGATGTCTTAAATCATGTAAATGGTCAGTTTCTATCATTTGTCCTATTAGTTGATGTTCTTAATGCTTCTCTTAATTATCATAAGCTCTTCATATGCATTAATTCCTCCATCCGTGTTTTCAACGAAGGCTTATTGAGCACCCACTAAGTGCCAGACCCTGTACACAGCTCTGAGAATAGAATATTGAACAAAGCAGACAAAAAAAAAATATTCTGCCTACACACAGCTTTCGTTCTAGTGGAGTGAGGTAGACACAAAAGCAGAATGAGAACGTTAACTAGCATCCTAGAGGGAGGTGAACACCATAGGAAAAATAAGGCAGGCTGTCAGAGATGGCTCCACTGAGAAGGTAGCATTTGCACAGAAGAAGAAAGGGAGTTGCTCACCAGGCTCTCCGTACAAGACTGTACCAGGCAGAGGGAACAGCAGGCAAGGCTCCGAGGGAGAAGTGCACCTCGTACCATATTACTAGCCTGGGTATTAACCACTTGCAATATTTGTAACTAATATTGTTTTAACTTGTCTTTCAGTTAAATATTTTAATATTTATAAATTAACATTTATAAAAAGGTTTAAAGTTTTAGGTAGTTAAATCTGCCACTTTTTTCTGATAGATTCTTTAAAGAACTTTTAATATGGAATGTAGAATATATGCAAAGGAATGAATAAAGTGCATGTGTACAATTTATTTAAAAATTTTTAATTGCTCTTTTATATAGGCATGACAGTAGAGTATATTTTGGCATATTAAACATACATGGAGTATAACTAATTCTAATTAGGATCCCATTCTTTTTGTTGTATAGGATGTGGATTTTCTCTAGTAGTGTATTCATATGTGAACATAGGAAAGTTATGTCTGATTCACTCTGCTCTCTTTCCTGTTCCCAGCCACCCTCCCTTCTCTTCATTCCTCTTTGTCTAATCCACTGAACTTCTATTCCCCTTCCCCATCCTTATTGTACATTAGTATTTGCATATCAAACAGAACATAGGTCCTTTTTTGGGGGGGGAGTGGCTTATATCACTCAGCACAGTAGTCTCCAGATCCATCCATTTACCAGCAAAAGTCATAGTCAATTCTTCTTTATGGCTGAGGAATACTCCATTGTGTATATATACCACATTTTCTCCATCCATTCATCTGTTGAAGGATACCCGTGTTTGTTCCATAGCTTAGCTATTATAGATGTGGCTGCATCACTATAGTATGTTGATTTTAAGTTCTTTGGGTATATACTGAGGAGTTAATGGGGTCAAATGGTGGTTCCATTCCAAGTTCTCTGAGGAATATCCATAATGGATTCCAGAGTGTTTGCACCAGCTTGAAGTCCCATGTATGAGTATACCTTTCCCCCCACCCACATCCTCCCCAACATTTATTGTTACTTACATTCTTCAACATTTATTGTTACTTGTATTATTGTTACATTTTTCAACATTTATTGTTACAGTCAGACTGGAATAAAATGAAATCCCAGTGGAGTTTTAATTTTAATTTCCCTAATTTCTAGAGATGTTGAACATTTTTTTCATATAATTGTTTACCATTTGTATTCTTTCTCTTGTGAAGTGCCTATTCAGTTTCTTTGCCCATCTATTGGCCAAAAAAAAAAAAAAAAAAAGCATCTATTGATTGGGTTATTTATTTTTGAATAAAGTTCAAAATAAAAGTTTTTTCCTATTGATTGGGTTATTCATTTTTTGGTGTTAAGTTTTTGAGTTCTTTATATATCCTGTGGATTAATGCTCTATCTGAGGTGAAGATCACAAAGATTTTCTCCCATTTTCTAGGCTCTTGCTTCATGTTCTTGATTGTTTCCTTTGCTGTGAAGAAGCTTTTAAATTTGATACCATCCCTTTTATGGATTATTGATTTTACTTCTTGTGCTTTAGGAGTCTTGTTAAGGAAGTCAGTTTCTAAGCCGAAGTGATGGAAAGTTGGGTCTACATTTTCTTCTAGTAGGTGAAGGGTCTCTGGTCTAATGCATAGATCCTGGATCCACTTTGAGTTTTGTACAGGGTGAGATATAGGAATTCAGTTTCATTCTGCTGCATATGGATTTCCAGTTTTCCCAATACTATTTGTTGAAAAGGCTATCTTTTCTCCAATGTATGTTTATGGTGCCTTTGTCTAGTATGAAATAGCTGTATTTATGTGGGTTTATCTCTGTGTTTTCTATTATATACCATTGATTTTGGGCCTGTTTTTGTGCTAATACCATGCTGTTTTTTGTTATTATAGCACTGTAGTATAATTTAAGGTCTGGTACTATGATGCCTCCTGTTTTGCTTTTCTTGCTAAGGATTTGCTTATTCTGGATCTCTCTTTTTTTTCAAATGAATTTCATGACTCTTTTTTATATGAAGAATGTCATTGGAATTTTAATAGGAATTACATTAAATCTGTATAGCACTTTTGGTAGTATGGCCATTTTGACAATGTTAATTCTGCCTATCCAAGGACATGGGAGATCTTTCCATCTTCTAAGGTCTTCTTCAATTTCTTTCTTTAGTGCTCTGTAGTTTTCATTGTAGAGGTCCTTCATCTCTTGTTAGATTGACTCCCAAGTATTTTATTTTATTTTATTTTTTGAGGCTGTTGTGAATCAGGTAGTTTTCCTAATTTCCCTTTCAGTTGATTCATCACTGATGTATAGGAGTGCAATTGATTTATAGGTGTTAATTTCATTTCCTGCTATTTGCTGAATTTGTTTAAAAGTTCTAGAACTTTGGGTCTCATAAATATAGAATCATGTCATTAGCAAGTAGGGATAGTTTGAGCTCTTCTTTTCCTGTTTGTACCCATTTAATTTCATTCTTTTTCCTAATTGCTTTGGCTAGAGTTTCAAGGATTATACAGAATGGAAGTTGTGATAGAGGGCATTCCTGTTTTTTTCCTGTTTTTTAGAGAAAATGCTTTCAGTTTTTCTCTATTTAGAATGATGTTGGTTTTGGGTTTAATATAGCTTTTTGGGGGGTTTATATAGCTTTTACAATGTTGAGGTATGTTCCTACTATCTCTAGTTTTTCTAGTGCTTTGGACATGAATGAATGCTGTTTTGTCAAATGCTTTTTCTGCATCTATTGAGATAATCATGTGATTCTTGTCTTGATGTCATGAAATATGTTTATTGATTTCCATATGTTGAACTGTTATAGTTAAAGCTTCGTCCCAGGGTTTCATAAACTGACTTCCAGACCACTCACGTATAATCGAATCAAGCCTTTATTGAAGCACACCGGTGGCGGCTGACCAGAACATAAACCTGTTCCCCTGATCAGCTCCGAACAATTGCAAGGACACTCCTTATAAGCCTGAAAACCGCAAAAGGGATGTTGGGGCGGGGGTCTAGCCAATGAAAGCAAACCAGGTTACAGAAGCGGGACAGTGCAGTCAAGCAGAGGGAAGGCTAACCAATCAAAGTTAGCCCAGTCACCCCAGTTACAGAAACAGAGCCCCGTTACCCTAGTTACAGAAACAATACCCCATTAGGTAGTTCCGTGTTCTTAAAGGTTTCTATAGCAAAAGGAAAAGAACATCTCGCTCCAGTCATGACTCTTCTACTTGGCATGGTTGTTTTACAGGATGAAGTCATAAAACAAAATGGAGTCACATTTGCTCCTACTATCACAGAACTAACCTTGCATCCTGGGGTGAACCCCACTTGATCATGGTGCATTATGTTTTTAAATGCAATTTACCAGTATTTTATTAAGAATTTTTGCATCCGTGTTCATCAGGAATGTTGATCTGAATTTTTTCCCCTTGATATGTCTTTTTAAAAAAAATATATTTAGCTGTAGATGGACACAATATCTTTATTTTATTTATTTATTTTATGTGGTGCTGAGAATTGAATCCAGTGCCTTGCACATGCTAGGCAAGTGTTCTACCACTGAGCCACAACTCCAGCTGCCCTTGATGTGTCTTTGTCTGGTTTTGGTATCAGGGTGATACTAGTTTCATAGAATGAGTTTGAAAGTGTTCCCTCCTTTTCTATTTTATGAAATAATTTTAGGAGGATTGGTGTTAGTTCTTCTGTGACAGTCTGGTAGAACTGGGCTGAGAATCTGTCTGGTCCTGAGCTTTTCTTTGTTGGTAGGTTTTTGATGCCATCTTCAATTTCATTGCTTGAAATTGATCTGTTAACAATTTCTATGTCCTCCTGTTTTAACTTGGGTAGGTCCTATGTCTGTAGAAATTTGTTGATGTGTTCATGATTTCTATTTTATTGGAGTATAAATTTTCAAAATACTTTGGTTATTGTTTGTATTTTGGTAGTGTCCATGGTGACATTTCCTTTTTCATCACAAGTTTCAGTAATTTGATTTTTTTCTGTTTCTCTTACATTAGCTTGACTAAGGGTCTATCAATTTTATCATTTTTTTTCAAAGAATGAACTTTTTATTTTGTTGATTTAAAATTTTTTGTTTCAATTTTATTGAATTTGCTCTGATTTTAATTATTTCCTGTATTCTACTGATTTTGGTGTTGATTTTTTTCTTTTTCTAGGCCTTTGAGATGTAATGTTAGGTTATTCATTTGGTGACTTTCTATTCTTTTAATGAATGAGCTCAATATAATGAGCCTTCCTCTTAGAACTGCCTTTATAGTGTCCCAGAGATTTTGATGTATTGTGTAACTATTCTCATTTACTACTAAGTATATATTTTTTATTTCATCCCTGCTTTCTTCTGCTATCAATTCATCATTCAAGAATGCATTATTTAGTCTCCAGGTGTTAGGGTAGCTTTTATTTTTTATTTTATTGTTGATTTGTAATTTCATTCTAATATAATCTGATAAAATGCAAGATATTATCTCTATTTTCTTTTATATTTGCTAGGAGTTGCTTTGTGGCCCAAGATATGGTCTATTTTAGAGAATGATCAATGTGGCTGCTGAAAATAAAGGGTATTTAGTTGTTGATGGATGAAATATTCTACATGTCTGTTAAGTCTAAATTTTTTTTTGTTTTTTGTTTTAGTTCTATATCTCCTTTTTGTTTAGACAATCTATCCAGTGATGAATGAGATATGATAACATCACCCAGTATTATTGTGTTTTATCTATTTGATTATTGAAATTGAGAAGATTTTCTTGATGTACATAGATGCTCTGTTGTTTGGGGCATATTTACAATTGTTATGTCTTATTGATGTATAATTCCCTTAAGCAGTATAAAATGTTCTTCTTTATCCCTTCTTATTAACTTTGTCTTGAAGTCCATTTTATCTGAGGATAGAGACCCCTAGTTGTTTACAAGATCTCTGTGAGTGATATGTTTTCCTTATCCTTTAACTTTCAGTCTGTGGATGTCTTTTTGAGGTGTAAATATGTATAGCATATTATTGGGTTTTGTTTTCTAATCCAATCTTCCAGTTAGGTCTTTTGATTGACCAAGAGTAGGCCATTTACATTCAATGTTATTATTGAGAAATGAGTTTTATTCCCTGTTATTTTGATTTATTTCTGATTTTAATTTGAGTTAGTTTCTCATTTAGTTGACTATTCTTCTAGTGTATTTCCTCCCTTTGCTGGTTTTCACTTTTATTTCTCATTTCTTCTTCATGAAATATTTTAACAAGTATCTTTTGTAGTGCAGGAATTCTAGTCATGATTTTTTTTAACTTTTATCATGGAAAGTTTTTATTTCATCAGTTCTGAAGATTAATTTTGCTGGGTATAATATTCTTGGCTGGCATCCATTTTCTTTCAGAGCTTGGTATATATTATCCCAAGACCTCCTAGCTTTTAGGATCTGGATTGAAAAATCAGCTGAGATCCAGATTGGTTTCCCTTTAAATAGGGTCTGTCATTTTTCTCTGGCAGTCTTCAAAATTGTATCTTTATTTTGCATGTAAGGCATTTTCATAATAATGTGCCTTGGTGTGGGTCTGTTGTAATTTTGTATATTTGAGGTCCTGCAATCTTCCTATATTTGATTTTATATTTCATTCTTAAGGATTGAGATTTTTTTCTGATATTATTTCATTGAAAATGTTGTATATTCCTTTGGTTTGTATCTCAGGCTTTGTATATCCCAGTAAATTTATATTTGGTCTTTCCAGATTATCCCATATTTCTTGGACATTCTGTTCATGATCTCTTAACATCTTTTCTCCATGGTCAAGTTCATTTTCAAGATTGCATATTTTGTCTTCATTGCTTGAAACACTGTCTTTCAAGTGATCTAGGTTGCTAGTATACTTTCCATTGAATTTTTAATTTGATTTATTGATTCTTTCATTTCAAGGATTTATGCATGATTTTTTTTTCAGAATCTCTTTCTTTATTGAAGTGGTCTTTCACTTTCTGTATTTTCTCTTTGATTCCACTCCTTACATCATCCTTTAAACTTGCAGATCAATTAATGAATATGCTAAACTCTTTCTCTGACATTTCCTTCACCTGTGGTATTGATAGATTGTTATTGAAGTATTTTGGTTTGGTTGGGGGTATTTGTTCCCTTGCTTTTTTAAAATGTATTTTTTAGTTGTAGATGGACACAATATCTTTATTTTATTTATTTTTTATGTGATGGTGAGGAGCGAACCCAATGCCTTGCACATGTGAGGCAAGCACTCAACCACTGAGCTACAACCCTAGCCTTCCTGCTTTTTTATGTTGTTTGTGTGTCTAACTATGTAACAGTATGTATCTGAGGCAGTAGAGTTTCTTCCCTGTGGAATTATAGTGTCCCCACAGGTTTCCAGTACCTCCCTGTTTAGGAGGAGACAAATAATAACAACAATCAATGCAAACAATTTACATCATTAAACCAAATAGTTCCTGCTATGACATTTACAATGTTAATTGTTACAGTAAACTGAAATTATGTGATCAGTTATTGCGCACAGTAAAAACAGAAAGTTTGCAAAAGGGTTTACAATTTCAAATGGTGGACAGAGAACAGAAATGTTGTAGGATGTGATGATTATGAGGGAGGAGGAAAGAAAATAGAAGTAAAAAATTAAAGGAAGAGTGAAAGAATAATAGAGATTGCTGTTAACAGAAGAAAAGAGAGAAAGAGAATCAAGAGAAACATATAAGAGAAGAAATATATAAAATACTAATTAAAAAAAACAAAAGAATACAAAATAATTCTCAAATTACTGATCCATGAAAAATAACTGGCTTCAAAAATTCTAGAAAGAAAAAAGAAACAAATATGGATATGTATAAGTGTCTATGAACCACTCAGGTCATGATTAAACAGAGAAAAGGAAAGGAAAAACAAAAGTCTTGATGAAAAGTTAAAGAATTGTTTCCACTGGAATTCAAAAGATTCTTGGCACTATTATGTACGGTGGGCTGAAGTGTGATGTCTTCTCCAGGGTGCAGTTGCTGGAGTGTGAGAGAAAATCCCTTATGCAGAGCTCCTAGAGGAGGGTAGGTTTAGGTAGGCTTTGCACTCTTTGCTGAATGGTGATGCTTGTGGCAGTGGTGGTGGTGGCACTGGGGATTTTTTTTTCTTATTTTATTATATCCAACTTCCTGAGTCACTAATAAGCTTTGAATGCCCAGTATTAATTCCTAATAAAGTCTTTTTTTTCCATCCACCTTGCTGAGAAGCTATCTATCTAGTTTCTTGGTTTTACACCATGGAGCAGCCACGAAAACAATCTCCTCTATTCTGCCAACTTGAAAACTCTGGTATGTGTACAATTTAAGTAATAAAACTACCTCAAACCCCTGAAACTGCAGTGTACAGATTCAGTGAAGCATTGCCAGGACCTTGAAGCCCTGGTGCCTGCTGGCCCCAAACCTTTCCCTCAACCCCGACCTTTGTGTTCATCTTTCCCTTCCTTTCTTTACAGTTGTATCACATTTATGTTTGCATCCTTACATGGTGTATTGCTTAGTTTTGAAAAACCAAACAGGCGAACATAAACTCAGCTGATGAGAAGGTGACATTCTCACTATTAGGGAGACTTCCACAGACACGGTGAATCCTTGATTCTGGTCGTAGTCTGGCTTCAGCTTTTCTGGGATTTTATAAGAATATATTCTGGGAAGGTCCTGAGTAAGATCTTGGGAAACCTCAAGAGCTGTGGAGTGGGGCCAGGGAACCAAAGCTGCCAGCCATACTTAGAGTTCAGGACACAGTTTTATGTGGGATATATTTACTCATCCAGGGACCTCATTTCCCAGCACCCTTCCATCCATGGGGAAAAGAGCCTGGGCTCTGGAATTTCCACATGAGGGAGAAATACATACTGAGCAGGAATATCTCTCATAAACTATAATTTGAATGAGAAATAAATTTCTGTTTGGTCGTGATGCATTATGGCTCCACCCTTCAGCTCTTTATCCTACTTCGATACCAGAGGTTCTTGAAGTCTAGCAGAAATATGGAGATTAGGTTGCTCTGCATTGTGTGTTTCTGAGCCTACCATATATAATCTCTGTTTTCTAAAGGTTGGCAGAGTGGGAAGGAAGGAATGAGCCCATAAACTAATCCAGTCAATGAGTCAAGGAGACAGGAAATTCCTCTAAGTCAAGAGGGCTACGTGCAAATAAGAATTTGAGATGGCCTGAACTGGCTGTTCTGTCCTCAGATTCAAAAGAGATAAATGGCAGCAGAGATTTTCCCCTTGAAAGTCCTCAGTGTGTCTGTCCCTTGAATCACACGGCTCTGTCTATACTGGGTATTCTCTATTACACAGCTATCTATCTTTCTGGGATCTCCTTTGCCATCTTGGCAGAAGACTCTTAACATCTTTCCTGTATTGACACCACTTCTGACACTTCATATATTCCTATTTCATGGTTTACTCTCTTGTTTCAATGAAAAACATCCTCAAGAAGTTTCTTGAGAAAGGGTGACACAGATCTTTTAATCTAGGTGGTTGAGATAGACACAAAGCAGAATAAATAAGTTAAATGGCAGCCCAGAAGGAGATGAGATCTTGAGATCTTGTTTACCCCAAATGCCTTTTCTCTTCCTTCATAATATGGCTTCAATGTGTTGGAAGTTTTATGTCAGAAATAACTTTCCTTTGGAATTTTGAACATACTATTCTATCATGTTCTATGTTCTAGGGACACCGTTGGGAGTTCTGAGCATATTCTGATTCTGGGTCCTTTGTATCTGTCTGTTTTTCTGCCAAGAACTCTCCGGAGTTTTCTTTTTGCCTTGAGTATCTGAAATTTCAGTAAGATCTGGCTTGGTGTCAGTCTGGGAAACCCCAGGAGCTGTGGAGTGGGGCCAGGGAACCAGAACTGCCAGCCATGCCTAGAGTTCAGGACAGAGTTGTATGTGGGATTCATCTACTAAATTTAGACAAAGCAGGCAATGAGTCTTCTGGCAGCTCATTCTCTAGTTCTGAGAATTTTCTTTCATCTATTTAAGTTATTGATTTCTTCTCCATTTCATACTGTTCTTTCTATTTTGATATAGTTCTTTCTGGGTGGCTTCCCATTCGTATCTTTTCTCCAATATTTTTCATCTTTCTGTTCTGCTTCCTTGAACATGTTCTAAACTCTGTTTTCCCAGCATTTGGTTGGCCATTTCATTTCTGCTATCATGTTTTTAATTTTCAGGAGCATTTTTTTTCTGTTCTTGGTATTTTCCTTCTAAAGTAGTATCTTATTTTGATTTATGGATCCATAATTTCCTGATCTTCTCTGAGAATTCTCTGAGGACTTTAGTTACATTGAGAGGGTGTTTTTCCCCCTTGTGTATTTTCTATTGTCTACTAATGCTCTTTTTTGTTTATGTTTTTTTTTTAAAGAGAGAGTGAGAGAAGAGAGAGAATTTTTAATATTTATTTATTTTTTTTAGTTCTCGGCGGACACAACATCTTTGTTGGTATGTGGTGCTGAGGATCGAACCCGGGCCGCACGCATGCCAGGCGAGCGCGCTACCGCTTGAGCCACATCCCCAGCCCTCTTTTTTGTTTATGTTGGTATCGATCTTCACATTAAAGGGACTTTTTCTAGATGTTTTCTCAAGATTAAGATAAAAGATGATTGAAAATTCATTGTACATAGGAAAATTAGTGGACTTGTAAGTTTCACTAAAGGGTGATATGGAGCCATTTGTGGGGAACTCCCTCTGGGAATCTTTATACTTTTCCTTTGGGCTTTACAGATATTTCAGTATCTTGCCAGAATGTCAGGAGTTGTTGGTAGAGTTCTAAAACCTGAAAGGGTAGACAGGCTTGAGGGTGGGACCTTCCTCAGCATTCAGAACCTGCATGATCCTTGTGTTTTTGGTGGCACCAGACCCTCCTCTGCACTGATAGTCCAATTTTACTTAGTACAGAAAAAGGTCACCCATTAAGTGTGCAGCTCTATTGAATATCACAAATTTGTCCAGGAAGATTTGAATGAGCAGATGCTTTTGACCTGTGCTTTGCCCCACTCCCCTTTGGAGACTTTACCCACTTAAAAACAAGTGTTTAATGTGGGAAATCTGATGTCAATATAATTTTAGTTTCTAAGTTGGTTTTTTGTATATTCTTCTTGTGTTCTTTACTATTAAAATTTAAAAAAAAAAAAAGATTGTGACTGGGTGTGGTAGCTCATACTTGTAATTCCAGAAACTTGAGAAGCTGAAGTAGGAGGATCCTAAGTTTGAGGCTAGTCTGAGCAATTCAGGATAAGAAATAAATAGGAAATAAAAAGGGTTGGGGTTGTAGGTAAGTGGTAAATCACCCTTGGTTTCAATCCCCAATACCTCTCATGCAAAAGAGTGAATATAAATTAGTTTCTCCTAAGTGTAGTTTTCAATTTCACTTTATTTTTTTCCAGATTCACTAAAAAAATTTTCCTAACCCAGAAATCTTTTCTTTTATTATAAATTTTCTTACTTTATCTACTTACTTTATTCAGGTTTCTTATTTAAAATTTCTTTTGCTGACATAGTTTGTCTCTGTACCCTTTTATATCTATAATCAATTTATTTTGATAATTCATTTCTTTGTTAATATTCATCTTAATCATCTCTATCAGTGATTCCAAAAGACTGGTCTATGGGTGGTTGCCAAGGAGGGTACATAAAAATCAACCAGGGAGGTTCTTAATAATAATCTCTCAAACTCCTTCTGCAGAGATTTATTGTTGTTTGTTTGGTTTTTGATACTGGGGATTGAATCCAGGGATGCTTAACTACTGAGCCACATCCCCAGCCCTTTTTAATTTTTATTTTAGGGCTATGCTAATTTGGTGAGGCTGGCTTTGAACTTGCAATCCTCCTGCTTCAGCCTCCCAAGCCTCTGGGATTACATGTGTGCACCACCAGGCCCAGCTTCAGAGATTTGTTTTTACTTGACCTGATTTAAAAAAAAATGTTTAGATATTGATACCAGTTTAATGGTTATGAGAAATGGGGAGAACAATAAGGATGTTACAGGTAAACCAGAAGCATAACCAAAGCCCCAGTGGGAATCAGACCTTGAGAACTAGTGGCAGGGATGGGTAAATGTGGACCACAGCACTGACATAGGCTGATCAGGCAATGGAGTTATTTTGTGTTATGTGAGATGGCTTATGCTTTACATTATAGGCATAGGGGAGTTATTGAGAAGCATTTAGCAACTGTAATCAGACTTACATTTTAGAGAGAACATTCTGAGATGGGCATAGTGGCGCATGCCTGTAATCCCAGAGGCTCAGGAGGAGGCTAAGACAGGAGGATTGTGAGTTCAAAGCCAGCCTCAGCAATGGCAAGGTGCTTAGCAACTCAGTGAGACCTTGTCTCTAAATAAAATACAAAATAGGTCTGGGGATGTGGCTCAGTGATCAAGCACCCATGAGTTCAATCCTCTGTACCCACTCCCCTGCAAAAAAATTCTGGAAACATGAGGAAAAATTGAATGCAGCAACGATTATTGCATGATTAGAACACAGGTGTGATGGAGTTGGTTGTGAGGTATGCCACAAATAAATTATTTGCTTTGTAGTGTGCTAAATACAAAATCTTATAAAGGATATTTAAAAAGTTGTGAGATTCAAAGTTATAATAATCTCACTTTCACTTGCAATGTAGGTTTTCTTCCACCAGAAAGTAGCCCCATAACATCTCAGTTGTTTGGAATTCTGTAACTGTAGGAGTATGCCATTAATTCTGTATGTGGAAGAGGTAATGCTACATGTTTAATAAATTCTATTTCATTTTCTATTTTTCTGGACATCCAGAAAAAGTACATTTCCAAGTCTCCATTGGCATTATCTTGGGCCTAGGTGATTTGGTCCTTAACCCCTTGTACACATGGTTTTGAACCTTCTTGTCTATATTATTGGCTATGTGCCCAACAGAAATACAATGATCACCAATTTTAATGAAAAAATTTCCATTAGCTATGTTAATCAAGGAAATAGAAGCTGGTAAATTTTTAATAATTTTGGTATATTTAATTTTATAATACATTTAAAACATTATTTCAACATTTATAAACAAACATTAATGACATAGTCTATATTTTAAGAAATACTAAGTTTCTGGGGCTGGGGATGTGGCTCAAGCGGTAACATGCTCGCCCGGCATGAGTAGGGTGCTGGGTTCGATCCACAGCACTGCATAAAAATAAAATAAAGATGTTGTGTCCACCAAAAACTAAAAAATAAATATTAAAAAATTCTCTCTCTCTCTCTCTCTCTCTCTCTCTCTCTCTTTAAAAAAAAAAGAAATACTAAGTTTCTGAAATCAAGTATCTATCCTACAACAGAACTCAATTAGGACTAGCCAGATTTCAAGGGCTCAATAGCCACAAATGCTTATTGGTTATAATGTATTAGACAATGCAGTTCTAATTGTGGGCTACCCTGAGAAGGCAGAGCCTGTCAGCCTAGGTCCCTGAGTAGAGCAAAAGTCACTGAGGACTTCTTTTGGACAGTAACATGCACACAAATTAAACTTTGTTTATTTGGACATTGTTGCAGAAGCTCTTAATTATCTGCCCTTAATTGACTCCTCTAAAAGTTTGAGAGACGATGAAGAAGCAACACAGACACCAGTGGGAATCTTATTATGCCGTAATCACACCAGCAACCTTGGACCTAGGGAGGAGGGAGAGAATATGAGAGCCATTGGGTTTATCAGTTGTTGGATGAGGGGAATGAAGGACAGAGAGAGATAGGTTTCTGATTCAGATGTGTAGGTGATGACTTTCCACTAGATAAAAACAGCAGTAGGAGTAGTTTGGGAGCAAAGATAGTGCAGTTTTTTTCTTTGTAGACTTTGGGGTATCTCTGGACTCTTGGTTCAAAGTTCAGTTCAGCATTGACTTCTACTGTGTGCTAAGTCAAGTGTTGATACTCTGTTCTCAAAGAACAATGAACTGGTTAAATATGTAAAACCAACAGTCTGTAAGAGTAGTGATAAAGGAAATTCACAATGCTCTTGGAGTGCAGAAAAGAGAGGTCTGATCTAGGATAACAGGGAATGATATGTCTTAAGGCTTTTATGAGGAGATGATACCCAAATGGATGAACAAAGTGTTGGGTGCAGGGGAGAAGAGAGGGCAGGGCAGGAATAAAGGAACACCAGGGGACAGGCTGGGAAGACATTTAGGGAGAGGGGACCATATGACACAGGCACTGAGACACTGAAATCAACAAAAGCATGGTGGTCACCATAAGAACCTAACTACAACCGGAGCATGAAACACCAGGGAGGAAGTGGCATGGGATGAAGCAGAAGAGACAGCAGGGCAGGATCACAGAGGTTACTTTCTGTTATGTTTAACTTTGTGCCATATGTAGATGTTGGGGGATGGAGTGAGGGGACAGGAGCAATGGCAGGAAGAACAGATAGGAAGTTGTAGCATGAGGAAGGAAATGACAGATGAAGTCCTGAACCTGGGCAGAAAGGTGTTGATGAGAATGGAGGGAGGCCATGGAGAACTTTTGGGAAGTGAAAAAATACTGAGTTGGATGATTTCTGGATGTTAGGAGTGATGAAGAGGAAGAGGAAAGAGGAGTCAGGGAAACCTTGGATGATGAGTAGATGATATTGCTAACTGGGGAAAATGAAGGTAGAGTAAAAGCAAGGCATATCAGATGACGGGGAATGTAGCAAGTGCTATGGTTTGAATAGAGTTTGTTTCCAAATACGCATGTGCTAGAAGATTGGTCTCCAGTGTGGCAGTGTTGAAGTGCTGGAATGTTTAGGCCGTGAGGCCTTTTGCAAGGAAATTTGGTTGTGGAGGCCTGACCCTCAGAAGAGATTAATACTGTCTAATGACAATGGATCAGGTCTTGGGGTGGGGGTGAGGAGCTGTCCTGAGAAGTTTTATAAGCAAGCTTGGTATCTCCCCCAAATCCCTCTTCTTTGGCACATGATCCTTCCATGTGATGCCATCCACTATTAAATCCTTACCCAGAGTCAAGCAGATTCTAGTGCCAGGGCCTTAAATCTCCAGAATTGTGAAATAAATAGTCCTCTTTTCTTTAAAAAGTATCCAGCTTCAGGTTATAACAACACAAAACATACTAAGACAGAAGGCAAAAACTACCACTACCTACCCAAAATATTTCCCAGGAGAACATTCTAGTGTGTAATAATGGTTCAGGAACATAGACATATATACGTCCCTCTCTTGGTCTTCTCCAAAACCAAAACCAAAACCAAAATTTTCTTTCCACCACTAGCTTTCAGGGAAAACTAAAAATGAACAGAGTGTTTTTAGTGATGAATTTTAAAGCCTAAGGGCTCTGAAAACCTGTTGGTTGCAGCTGTGTTTGAATATCCTCTAGGAAGCTGGTGGGCTTAAGAACAAGATGTGAGGAACACAAAATGACACTGAAAGAATGGGGCTGGAGAAGCTGTTCCCTGGGTTTGGAGTTGGGAATGAAATAGAGAAAGGACAAAGGCTTCTGGGTGGAGCATCCCGGAAAATGAAGGAGTGAAGGGAAAGTGTTTTAGAAGGCTGGAGGGCTGGGGATGTGGCTCAAGTGGTAGCCCGCTCACCTGGCATGCGTGCGGCCCGGGTTCGATCCTCAGCACCACATACCAACAAAGATGTTGTGTCCACCGAGAACTAAAAAATAAATATTAAAAATTCTCTCTCTCTCTCTCTCCTCTCTCACTCTCTCTTTAAAAAAAAAAAAAAAAAAAGAAGAAGGCTGGAGCCTGCAGGACTGGCTGGAGGATTTCCAGAGGCCTCCAGAAATAGGGCAAGATGGCTGCCTGGGCCATGGCTGGTGGGAGATGGTTATGAGTCGAAACTTGAAACTACTCTGGAATTGAATGTGATTCAGTTTTCATTTTACTTGGACTGAACTTTTCTCATACTTCAAGTTGGTTCTGCCCCATCAGCTCCTTTTTGGGTGCTTGGTGCATCAGATCAGAGAGGCTAGGTCCTGGGAGGGTAGCTCAAGTAGAGAAACATGTTCCTCTGTTGATCTCTGGTGGGCCTTAATCCCAAAGGAAGTCTGAGTTCTAGGGAGACACTGAGTAACCTAGTCTGAAAACAGAGTCTTCTCCCAGTACTTCCTCTTTCACATCAAACTTCAGGTTATAATTCTGGGAGATTGTTTATTTTTTTCTATTTGATCATTACTAATGACATGCCATTTTCCCAAGGTCAGTATTTTATTTGCTTAAATCATTTTGGAATGCCTCTGTTTATAGCATTGCTTACTGTGATTATCTTGAGGGCATGTGAAATGGAGAACTTGGACCTGGGTGGTTTGAGGATATTGCTGCTCAAAGACATGGCTTGTTTGGCTCTGTAGGTGAATTTGTATACTCTCCCAAATAGGAAAAAGCTGAATTTGCTGAAGTGCACTTTTCCTCAATATCTTTGTGGGATTTGTGACTGCACACCACTACCCCCAGGATACCGAAATCTGCCAATACTCAATCCCTTATGTAAAATGGTAGCATTTGTACATAGTCTACACATATCTTTAAGTATGCTTTAAATCATTTCTAGATTACTTATAATACCTCAAAAGATGTAAATGTTATGTAAACAGATATTATGCTATATTGTTTATGGAACACTGATAAGAAAGTGTATGTGTGTTCATTGTAGATGTGACCATCAAAATATAGGCTTAACTATATTTTGATCCCCATTTGAATCTGAGGATATGGACCCCATGGATATGGCAGGATGACTATAATTTTAATGAGGAAGAGTAAGAAAAGAGCTGAGTGTGGTGGCATGTGCCTATATGCCTGTAGTCCCATCTACTTGGGAGGCTGAGACAGGAGAACAGCTAGAACCCAGGATTTTCAGAACACCCTGGGCAACACAGTGACACCCCATCTCAAAAAAAAAGCTAGGGACATAACTCAGTGGCAGGCAGAGCATTATATAAGTGTGAGACTCTGGGTTCAATGCCCAGCACTGCAAAAGAAAGAATGAGAGAGAGAGAGAGAGAGAGGGAGAGAGAGGGGGGGGAGAGAGAGAGAGAGAAAAGAAGAAGAAGAAGAAGAAGAAGAAGAAGAAGAAGAAGAAGAAGAAGAAGAAGAAGAAGAAGAAGAAGAAGAAGAAGAAACAATTCTTTTTTTTAAATTTTATTTTTATTATTAGAGTTTTTTAACAAGGGTTTTACAGAACAGAGTTAGACTTTCCATCTGTCTTATGAAACCTCAATAATTTAAAAACTTAAGTTAATAAATATGAAACTAGGTTTAGTTTTTCTCTCTTTTAAGCCATGCCATGCACTTCTAAGAGACACAGAGGAGAAAAATCCCATATCCATCTGTAGTAAAACACATTTTCAACTACCATTTAATGCTACCTACGATTTCCCTAGGCAGAGCTAATAATCATAGTCTTTTATCTTTCTCGAAAGATTTAAGAAACATAAATAGATCCATAAATAAAGATTTTACTTTTTAAATAATAAAATCCCCTAGTCTTAAATCTTGTCCTTTTAAAAAAGAAACACAAAATAAGATAGGCAATTAATTAAAATGAAATCTTACGCCCCAAAGTTATCTTAGGACATATTAAATACATAAATAACTTAAAGACCTTAGAAAAACAAACGAGAAGTACATTGTATCCATTCTAAACCTTTCTCTTTGGGGAAAAGAAAGGCCGATTTGGGTCCCTTCTCTGAACCAGTGTTACCTCCACAGGGTCAATCTGATGAACTGCTTTAAAACCTTGAGTTTGGCCAGAAAACCTAACTGCTTCAGGGAGACCCTTCAGGACAGACCCAAAACTCTTAGGCCACGTGGCGGATGATGGGGGTGACGCAGGTGCAGCCCACAGCCACCACCATCTTCTCCAGCCGGAAGGAATTGGGGCAGTGCTGAGGCTTCCTTCGCAGGACCAGGATCTCTTGCTGGATGGGGACGGAGTTCATGTGGTGGTCCACCTTCCCTTCAGCATTAATACAGCCCAGGTGGCGGCACTTTGCCTCCCAGATCACAGGGGGGTATCTCTCAGGGTCCTCATTGCGGCTGCAGAGGAGACAAAAGCCAGGATGAAAGTGGATTATCAGTAAAGTAGGAAGAAAACCAAATAGTAACAAAGGAGGCAAATTCACAGGTGACAAATTATAGGCTTGGCAAAATCTCTGAGGGATGTTAATTTAAGGAAGAACTTTTGGGGAAACTTGGATTTTCTTTCTTTTTTTTTTAACTTTTCAAAAAATTTTTGCAGTGCTGGAACTTGAACCTAGGGTCTTGCATATGCTCTACTATTAAGCCATGACCCTTAGCTCTGAAATATGGATTTTCAAGCATATGGAATATTACAGAAAAAAAGACAATGGTCCAGTTTTTCCTAATTTCTTTGAAGAATGAACAAAGTAAGATAGACTGAGACCATAGCAAGGATTTAGTTTCCCACAAAGGATACATTTTCAGAATACATTTGATTGAGGGTGAAAAAAACAAGGGAAGAGTAGACTTAAAATCATCTAGGAGCTGTTTGTGTGACTTGATGAAATCTACCCCAGTGAGAGGAAATGCCTCAAAATTTTATCTAAGAGCACTTGCATAGGAAACAGCCCAAAGATGACAGGAAAGATTAGATACAAAAATTTTCCTCTATATCTTTCTCTTCTCTCTCTCTTTCATTTTTTTAATCTCTTGAATAGATTATTTTAACTATTCTTAGTAATAGCCAGAGGAGAATAAATCCTATAGTCAGGTGAGACTAAAACTGAGACTTATTTGCACAAAGTCAAATTATCAAAACACATTGTATTTCATCTTTTCTGGGGTCTGAATAGTAGGTATACTAAGGATGTAGCAAGTGCCATGTGTGGGGGTGTAGATCAAACTATCTAACTCAAACAGGAACAGAAGTACCCACCATGATTCTTTATCCACTAAGATTCAAGCTGTATTTCCCCAGTGCTCATATAACCTCTCCCCAAGGACAAGCACAAACATCCTAGATAGTTATTAGTTATTTTCAACATGTTTTCTCAATTGTGGGTCTGGCCGAAAGAATTCAAACATTAATCCCCTATGATAAAAGTCTAATTTAAAAAAAATTGAACAGTGGCTCAGGAGGCTAAGGTAGGAGGATTGCAAGTTCAAAGCCAGCCATAGAACTTAGTGAGGCCCTAGGCTACTTAGAGAGACCCTGTCCTAAAATACAAAATAATAATAATAAAAAGGTCTGGGAATATAGTTCAGCGGTTCAGTGTCCCTGAGTTCAATCCCTGGTATAGACACACACACACACACACACACACACACACACACACACACACAATTTAAAAAATGAGAAATGGTTTTGAGGTCTCATAAATATTAGAATAGTGACTATCATTAACTTGAGTTGATTTTTGGTGTCCGTGACAATGAAATCTAATAAGCTAGGTATTATGGGGTGAGGTGTCCTGTGCTGTCAAAGAAGTCTGTAGAATGAAAGTTGGAAAATTACAGCTCCGGACAGTGGGCCTTTTATGGATTTCTGATTCTGAGTGAATAAAATCATGCTCTAGGTGACTTAGGATAGTCTGGTGCATGGGAGAACTAAAGGATGCAGAGATTTTATCCTCACGTACTGGAGGTTCCAGGGTGAAGTGGATCGGTTGTAGTAGTTGGAAGGCCTTCTGGAATTGCCACTGGAGCTAAGGATGTTCAGGTTGAGCTTCACGTTCTGGAGGAAGTTCTTGTCATCAGTATGTGGGCATCCTGGGTTTTGTGGGAAGACTATTGCTGCTTTTGCTATAGCCACCAGACTCAGCAGCAGCAGCAGCAGAGACTGGAATTGAATGGAAAGGAGACAGAGATAGATTTTTTTGTTGATAAATTCATTGTGATGATAATTTTTATTGCTAGTCATAGGAAGCATACTATGTTTTGGGAAAATCCATGTGAAAATTTCCAATCATTTAAATAGATAAATAAAAGCCCTATTTAGATGATCAAAAGTTATTAGTTATTAAGACCATGAATTTTTTTTACTAGTTTTCAACATTCTCTTTTGACTTAGGAAAGGTATGTTATACATATTGGCTGGCAGTAATTTTAGTAAAAATGTCAAGCCATGCCCTGTCATCAGCCTGTTAGCACATGCAACATCATCAGGCCAATAGGATAAGAGATGACCTTGATTTTCAAGGGGGAAATGCCCTTCTGCACCATTGTTCTCAGTCTGATCATTCTGTGAAATCGAATGTGCACCTTGGAGAAAAGGGCTGTAGCAAACCCACATTATATCAGTATTAATGTTAGAAATACTGTTTGTACCATTGGCAAACAGTCTACTAAAAACTGAATCCCCTTTATGAATCCACAGGTATATTTTATGCTTGTTCTGAATTTATCATGCATTGATTCTGTAATAAGATGAAATTTCAAAAAGAATTCTTTAGGTTAAATATTTTAAAAATATTAAGTCCACTCTTTCTAAAGCAGTTATTCATATATCTAAGAAGAATAGTTTTGATGTACCAAGAAAATAGCATAAAATAATAGAAACAAAGGTTGCTCTCACAGTTTTTAAGGCGTCAGGGATAGCAACCCATTTTACTATGGATTAAAGAAAAACATTGTGGAAGAACAATATTAAATCACCGTATTCAGGCAAACAGACTGTCAACAAACATTTATTTTACTATACAGCATCATATCACACTTTTTGTGTGGTTTAGCCCCAATACAGACATCTTTCAGTTTTAATCTCATCTTTCAAACTGATGTGTATCAATTCCTGAAAATGCTGTGCAGTTGTCTACCAAAGGTTTCATTTCCCATCCTACATATGCTGCATTCATGGATCTCCATAGTTAGAGTCCAGCATTTTGCATACCACAGTCCAGAAATCTGGGCTGATCCAAATCAGCAAGTGCATTCCACATCAAGTGCAGAACTCACCATGGATGAAGTCCTCACAGGAGACATCAGTGCTTCTTGTGATCAACTGGGCTGGTTGAGCTGTGCCTGCTGTGAGATGGACAAAGTGCAGCACTGCGTTCTCTCTTTTTATAGGGCTTTGCTCCTTCTGTGGTCTCTTACGTTGGCGTCTCGGAGTGGGTTTGGGGGTGACACCATTTTGGTTAAAAGTTCCATCCTCAAATGAGGTCAGAGAAGCACCACCACTTCATGACGGGTAGTACCTGCTTCTGGAGGAAAATGGGAAGGACAGAAGTTCACTTCTAAAGGCTACATCCTCTCTTCATTCTTTGAAGAACTACTATGGGGTTGGCGTTGAGCAAAGACGCTTTGCCATGAGTCAACAGCATGTATTTATGGAGATAGCTGAAGCTGCTGTAGAGCTATGCTCTGTTTTAATGGCTCATGGGAAAGAAGAAGTTTGACATAGCATCCAGGCCTTCTGATATCATGTACCTTGATTTCCCATTTGATCTCTCCTTACCTCACCAGATTCCCTGGCCAGATGTTACAGAGAAAACTCCAGAAACTACTCAAGGTCCTGCCATATAAACAACAAAGCAAAAAAATAATTAAATGATGATGAAATATATTATGTTTAATTGAATTTAACAACTGTTTTGTTGAATGTATATCCAAAGAACTAATAACTAGGTTAGAGACATGAGATTTACTATTAAAAGTATGTCTAACATGGCATGCTACCAAACAATTTGCTAATATTTGGTGATTTTTTTTTTTTTTTGTGGTGCTGAGGATCAAAGCTAAGACCTTATGCTTACTAGGCAAGCACTCTCCTGCTGAGCTACAGCCTCAGCCAAATATTTGGTATTTTGAGATTTAAACTTATGTAATTCTTTAAGGAGGAGTGAGATGGATGGAAGAATAAGGGAATCTGGCTGGATGAAGTGAGGAGGGAATTGAAAATGGAGATGGAAACTGAAGAAAGTTAGAGGTACAGAAAAGGAGGCAATCGTGTGGAGAGTGTAATATTAACAAGAAGTGGGAGGAGGAAAGAAAAGGGTTAAGAAGGAAAGAGAAAGAAATAGCCCCTCTCTCCTTTTCTCTCTCAGTGAGATGACCTCTGACTCTCGTCCTTGAGAATAGTTCCTCCTTAGGAGCAGAGGACAAGGTCGATAAAGAAGGGGACCAGTGGATGCAGTTGTGGCTGGCTACATGGTGCTCTTCTTTTTCCCCTGCCACCAGTTAGGGGAGCCCTCAGCAGGGGTCTCACATTCAGCATGGCAGCACGGGAAAGCTGACTAGCTATTCCAGCTCACTGCTGGAATGTCTAAGTTTGCTGGATTCTGGGCCTGTTTGTCCTGAGATCCATTCCTCCCTGCTCTGATCTATGCTAAATCTACTTTTGCAGACAGCATCTTCCCTTCTGTCTCCCAGAGCACTGCTTTCTCCCCTTCTTCCTCCAGTCTCAGGATATAGTAGCCTCTTTCTGACACCAGTCTCAGTCACCAGCATAAGCAGTTCTGGGAATCCAATGATCTCTACTATAAATGCTTGAAATGGCTTCTGTTTCCTAACTAGATAGATCCTGATGGGTCTATGAGGGAGGCCAGGAGCAGCTGAGTTTCCGTGGTGATGGTAGATACCCTTGTTAGGGCAAACAGATACAGATAGGACAGGTAGGATGCAGTTTTGACTGATTTCCCTAATTCTGGTGTTGACACCACCATCTACCCACCCTTGAAGGCAGGGCTCACTGTGAGCCCTCCTGTCTCTCCTCCGGTGTGATCAGCCTGATCTCTCACATCAACCCCCTATTCCAGGCTTGCTGCTGATCCTCCAACTCAGACTTTAAACTGTTCGGACTGTTTGATTAGCCACTTTTGCATTTCCCAGTTGCTATCCTTAGATCATCTATCTTCCACATCCCTGCTACAGTGATTTTCCAAGTGCAACTCTGCATTTATCTTCTTCTATTAACTTGCATACTAAATGAAACGTGAGTTTAGCCCTCGAATTAGTATAAGACTTTGTGCAAACTTCCTTTCTCACCTCATCTCCTCCATTCTTCCTGCTGGGGTGGATAGGGGTCCTGATTTTCCTCTAGGTCTGCTTCCAAAGCCTATATACCTTTTGTTACAGTACTGTCTCTGAAATTCCTTTCCCTGTCCTCAGTATATCAGAATGCTGCTTGTCCTTTAAGGTACAGTTCAAATGTTTCTTTTAGGTCCAGAGGTCTTCCTGATGACCTTGGGTGGAATGGATGCCTCCTTCCATTGTATGTAGCTTATAACTACCTCTCTAGTAACTTCTGCTTCATTGTTTACTGTGTTATATTTGGCTTAAAAAAGTGTGCTTGGGACATACATATATTTCCAATTTTAGATTTTATTGTAAGCCTTCAAGGCCAGTGTGTTATTTGTCTTTGTAACCTACATCTTTCCCAGTGTAGCCCTTTATACAATGTGGCTCCTCACAGATTGCTTTAGTGTTTCTTATTCTTATTCTTCTCTTGTACATGGCAGGTCATGCATATTCAGATTGCATGTCGTTTATTTATATACAGAATTTCTTGCTAGTGTGTACCCCCTGAGCCACGCTTTGTATCCCTTAGTATAGTGCCTAGTGAATAGTGTCAAATATGGTTGATGGTATGGAAAACGTTATTTCAGAAGTTCAGAATCTTGTTTCTTTTTAGAGCCCTGGTGCATTTCAATGACCCCATGAGTTGTCTAATGCCTTGGATCTCTATCCTGATCCTTTGAAAAGTAGTGTGAGGAGGTCCTTGCCTATTCTGACTCCCTAGTGTGGCAATTCCTTCTTGTTGCTTTCTGGCAATAATGAGGTGGGAGGGAAAATGTGAGCTGCCAGTTTCTCTGGTTGATGGGAGGGGGGAAAAGCTGACTTGAGCCATTCTCCCCAGTCCTGCCTCCTGTGCAGATGACAACCAGCCTGTAAGCCATCCTTTGAAATATCAGTCCTTGCTTTAAAATAAGGATGGAGAAACAAGATGGCTTTCACCTTATGAAATGATCATTTTGATGTGATGGTTGGAGCTGGGTGTCCAACCTAGAGTAAGTGCTTATCTTCCAGAGGAAAGCTTGAGCTGGAAGCCTTAGCCTCCTTGGAGAAGATATTAGAAGCACAAAGAGGGTGTGCAGAGTGGAGTGAGGCCCTATCTCTGTGTGTTACATAGGCAGCTGGCTCAGGTTTGGATCCTAGTCCTTTGAGAGTAGAAGAACCCTGGGCTACTGAGAACTAGTGTTCTTAGAGCCCTGGATGGGAGAGCACCTGTATTTTCATATGGTGTTGCCTCTTTGAGACTTAGTTTGCTTTTTTGAGGCTTAGTGTTCCACTTTATCAAATGAGGTGTTTTTTTTTTTTTAATTTTAATTTGGTAATGTTTGCTTGTCAATGATTTTTTTTGGAGGAAGTAAATAGTAAAGAATAAATGGTAGAATACATCAGGGATGATAATTTTACTTAGTGATTATCTTCAGGTGTATCAGAATTGCTTCTCTTAGGGCTTGAAACACATGACCATAAGCAACAGGGAACTATTTGGAGTTTGGAGCCAGAATTGAGGGCTGGCAGAGAAGGTGTTCAGATATTCCTCGCCCCAAACACGTATTTGAAGCAGTGATAACTGTGAAATGTTTTGTAGGCTTCTGGATACAGTGAAATGATTTTCAACAGTCCCTAAAATTATCAGGCCATGTAACAATATTTTTACTACTTATAATAGAGCACAATGCAAAGGATGGAAGTCTTTTATCTCCATGTGGTTGAAAATTAAGACATTGATAGAACTTAAGTCATATGAAATTTTCATGGTTTATTAAATAGGAAATACAGAGAGTGTGACCAGGCTTGTGTAACACTATTGTGTTTCTTACGGCTGTGCTCTGAGGGCCATGTTGAACATGACCTGGTGGACAGGCCTGCCAGGGATGGATATAGGATCCATTTGGAATCCCTGTGGAGGAAATTCCCTCCCTTTTGTGACATGATGCAGTGACATGATGCATTAAAAGCATGAGTAGCAAGGAGGGGATTTGAGCAGAATAGTTGTCAATGGGATGGTGGGGGCTGAGAGGCAGAGGGGGTCAGAATGCCTTCTCAACATTCAGGTCTGTTTTGTCGACAGCTGGTCATTTAATTCTTGGTAGGTATTGGTCTGCCCCGATGGAGACCAGCAGGAACAGCTTCTTTGTGTTGGTACTTTTCTTTTTTCTATTAGTTTTTGAGGTTTCCCTTACCTAGTTTAGACCTTTATTTTTTTATTTATTTGAGCTTTATAGTTATACGTAGTAGTTGGGTTCATCCTGACAAACTCATATATGAATGGAATTTGATTTCAGTTCATGACCCTTTTTTTCCCTCCCCCTCCTCCTTCCCAGCCCACCTCCCCTCTCCCATTCTTCTTCTTCTACTCTACTAAACTTCCTATCTCTCATCTATTTATTTATATTTGATTATAGACCAGACATTTTTTAAAAATTTTTGAGAGAGAGAGAGAGAGAGAGAGAGAGAGAGAGAGAGAGAGAGAGAATTTTTAATATTTATTTTTTAGTTTTTCGGCAGACACAACATCTTTGTTTGTATGTGGTGCTGAGGATCCAACCTGAGCTGCATGCATGCCAGGCGAGCGCACTACCGCTTGAGCCACGTCCCCAGCCCTAGACCAGACATTTGTATTTGGTGGAGATCACATAGCTATTCAGACATCTTTAAAAAACAAACCTAGTCTATATGGCCAAAGGAACATTGAACAGCCATTACATCTCCGTGAGGAGTCTGGTTGGAAGGCGCTGTGTCCGGGACAAGTTTTGGTAACTGTGCCAGGCTTTCGCGACTTGCGTAATGGAGGCTTATTCTTAACATATTCCCTTTGCCAGCCCCAAAGCATTGAGAAGCTGAGTAAGCAGGTTAAGCTATGCAAAAAGGAGGATGCGTCACATCACGTCACTGTAAAGCAACCACAACGCATCAATGTTTTCCCATCCCTACATTAAAGTCTACAACCAAACTGACCATGTGAGCATGTCAATTTCTCCTCTGAGTAATGCCTACTAACCGAATGGAAACCAGGCCTCTTCCTTAAGCTGAGTTTCTCACTAGTCTTTTACTGAAACACTGATTTAAAGTGGGTCAGAAAGCTTTCCATTTTTTTTTTCAAGCAAATATGCTTGGAATCATATACCTGCGAGTACGTTAGCAGGTATATGCAAATATGTTTTACTGGTGGCCTTCCCTTTGGTAATGTTAACTCCATTTGATACTCGAGGAATTAAGGTCAGCAAGTGACTGAAGTTTCAAGTTTGAACGGATGTCACTAAAAAGTATAATCTAAAATTAAACAAGCCAACCAAACCACACTCTGTGGTTGGGTATCACGTTAAAAGGTTTATTTTGTTTTCAGCAATTTTGAAGTTAGTATGATTTAGATAACCACAGAATGTATTTAAAAGGAAAGATGTAGCATATGAATTTAGAAAAAAATTGCTTTTTAAAAATTTATTTGACAATATAGAAGATGCTAGGGTAAGGTGGCAGCTCCATGAATTGGAAATATGTTAAAATTGAGGCATAATGATGCTGTATTTCTTTAATTCAAAATCCTTTGGAGGATTTGAGATGACTTACAACAAATATTAGGCAATAAAATAGAAACATAAATACGAAGAAGGCCCAGGTAATCTAGAAACAGAGTTACAAGTCAAGATCCAGAAAAAAGCCCAAAATCACAGTCCATAAAGGCCAATATATTTTGTCTCTGAGCTCCCTGGCAGACAAAGGGAAAAGGAGACATTCTTAGTTACATGGTTCTCACAATCAGAAAAGAATAAGCTAGCTAATTCTTTAAAGGAGATATATTTTTACTAGCATTACATTTGAAATAAAATGTTCATACTTTATGGACAGTATTTTGGCTAAAACCAAGTTTTTTTTTTTTTTCTTTAGACATTCCCAAGACCAGGTCCCAGCTCCACATTAGTAACTATGCACTCTTGAGAAAAATCATGTCATCTGCATTTCGGTTCTCATATCTACAAATGGAAGCAACAATGGGATATACCTCATAGGTACATAATTGTTAGGAATAAATTAAACAAAACATGTGGCTTGGCATGTATTACATGCTCAAGGAAGGGCTGTGGTTGTGGCTCAGGGGTAGAATGCTCACTTAGCACAGGTGAGGCACTTGGATTGATCCTCAGCAGCACATAAAAAGAAATACATAAAATAAAGGTATTGTGTCCATCTACAACTAAAGAAAAAATTTAAAAATGCTCAAGAAATATTAGTAAAGCATTAATGTTTGCAGAAATGTCAGGACATGAGAATCTCTCAGAGGGTTTTTTTTTTTGGGGGGGGGGCTGGGAGGAAAGACAGACATTAGGTCTGAGGGATACTGGTTATCTTCTCATTCCAGTGTCTACTCTGAGAGGAAGTAAGACTTGTACAGACCTCCACGTGACCTAGATGAAGTAGCCTTTCACTGAACGAATGTTTCTTGAGCACTTGTTTTGTATTAGTCTCCAGGGCTATGGCAGAGCATAGCAGACAAGGCCTCGCCTTGTGGAGAGCAGACATTTGGGGGCAATTTAGGCCTTTTATGCTATCCTGTGTCTACCACGACATTTACAGATTAATGAATCAGGCTTCATCAGCAGATAACCTGGAAACCAGGAATAGTGGACACAGGCATGCTAGCTACCAGAAAGGAGTAGTCCCAGCTGTAGATCATTAAGTTGTTCTTCTGGTTTAACTATTTTTTTTTTCATTGACAATAAATGAATTTCAAAGTTTACCACATACTGAATTGAACTTAACCCAGAACTACCATTCAGTGTGTCTATATTTCATATCTCTACCTTTATCACTATCGTCTATCAATCCACACACGGGTGCACATGCACACCCACATCCACACTCACACCCACACAGAGAAAAAAAGCATAATTAATCCAGAATTCTGTTCTTAGGATAAGCTCTGGGGCTGTACCTTTTGTTGGGATAAATTGTAAATGAATTTATCTGGAAAAACTATAGGTATTTCATTTTACAAAATCAGGTCACCTTATAATACTATTTTGTAACGTTTCCTAGCTTTATAGTACATTGTGCTCCTTTTATTTATTTAGAGTTCAATATGTATTTATGGTTTATTTTGGGGTTAAAAGTACTATGACATGTTCAAATATTAAGTGTGCCATTACATGAGTTTAAACAACTGCATAAACCTGTATAAATCCACATCCTTCTTAGGATACAGGAGGTTTTCATCACTGTAGATCCCTCATCCTTTTCTTAGTAACCACTGTCCCTACCCTCTGTAAGCCACATTTGTCTCTTCTAAAACTTGATAGACTTAAAATCATAAACTAGATACTCTTTCGTTGGGTCCCTTTCACTCAGCATGTTTTCAAGATTCACCCATGTTGTATTTATCACTTGTTCATTCTTTTAAATTGCTGAACAGTATTCCTTTGCACAGATACAACATCACTTATTCATCTGACTGATAAATACTGGGATAATTCCAGGTTTTGCCCATTATGAACAAAGCTGCTATGAACATTCTTGTATGAGGTTTTCTGTGGACCCCAGAAGGCTTTTGTTGGTTGGAGGTACATTACAAATGTGAGCCATCTTTCACAGCTTGCCTAACACCAACCCCCATCACACGAGGCCCTGGACTTTGCTTCTTACCACATGATCCTATTTGCCTGGCCATATTTATTGGGTGAAGTAGACACTCAACTCCTTTTGGGAAAGCAGATTATTTTTTTCTGAGAACCTGAAACTCTGGAGCTCTGGATATACATAGTCATGGAAAAGCCATTTTGCTCCTTTTTAAAAAGTGTGTGTGGGGTGTGTGTGTGTGTGTGTGTGTGTGTGTGTGTAGATTGAAACAGATTGGCCAGATTGGCTACATAACATCTTGAGGAATGAATGAATCACAGACCATTTTTATTAGTGCATTTTAATTATACAGAACAAGACCATTATCATAACTAATTGCCTATTTCAAAGTATTTTAATTGCTGCCAAGTTTTTATTTTTTCTTTGACTCTCCATGCTACGGTCCCATTGCAGTAACCTAGCATACCTAGCTGCTGAGAATTATCATGAAGTTCTACATTTGCAAAGTAGCTGAATTTTGTTGTATAGCAGTGTTGTCAAGTCCAAAAAGAAAAAAAAAGGTAAAGACCCAAAGGATTATACGTGCTTGGTTGCATAAGTAGAGCAGCTTTGTAAATTCATATCACTAGGAAATTATGACTGTTTTGAATGATGTTTGACCGCAGAAATTAGCAGCTCCAACTCGATTTAAGAGTTAAAAAGAACTTAGTGATAAGATGCAACAGAACTGGTTAGAACAAAACTTACTTTGTACTTGCAAGAGCATAAAAAGTTTAATTATAATAGAATACTTTCATTATTTTAATGGTTACAGCAGATAAATTAAACAATGAAAGATTTTGTTGTTTAGGCTCTTCTAAATTGCAACGTTTTGGTTCATATCTTTGCATGGAGAAAAAAGTGAATATTTTGGTTTAAGTTACATACTTGCCAATTTTTGCTTGGTAAGAATAAATAAAAACTGCTGATTTTATTAAGAAAAGTATGCTGTCTTGTCTTTAAGAACTGAGTATAATCTATCTATAGATGCATAACAATAAAGTAGGATAATAAAAATGATACTTAAGATGAGTTGACAGAAATACATATAGCTTGTGAAAAATTCTAGGCAATATCGTAGTTGGATGTGGGGGTGCACTCCATAATCCCAGCTACTTGAGAGATTGAGGGAGCAGGATTGCAAGTTTGAGGCCAGTCTGAGCCATTTATCGAGATCCTTTCTCAAAAATAAAAATAAAAGGGCTGGGGACGTAGCTCAGTGGCAGAGCACTTGCCTAGCATGTGCCAGGGTTTAGGTTCCATTCCAAGTACTAGGAAAAAACAAACAACCAACCAAGGTTATACCATTAGAAGGGCAATGGTCACTAAATAAGATATCAGCAAAAATAGTCAACAGCAGTAAGGCTAATGAGCGCATAAGGAACTGAGGTCTGCTATGTGACAATGATGTCAATATTGTGATCTCAAAGAGCAAGACTTTTTTTGTATCTATCCATTCATTTATTTCATTTAACCTTGACAAAAATCCTATGGAATACTTTTATCCATATAATTGGAAAAGAAAACTAAGAATCAGCAGTTTTTAGTAATTGGCCCAAGGTCATCTGGTTGGCAGATGGTTGTCCTGAGATTGACCACTGATATCACTGACTGTCAAGTCCATGATCTTTATACTGTGACAAACTGAGAACATTGACATTCAAAAACCTTTAAAAACAATTTTACAGCTAGCTGTTTCTCTGACTTTCTTATATTTTTAGAGTCTCAAAATAATTGGATTATCTTCAGTTAGGTAATACATTAGGTGGACTACCTCCTGAATTTATCCTTATGCATTATTTCTATTTTATTGACAATCTCTTTGTCTAATCCTATGCCCTGTGTCTAGATTAAGAGAACCTTGACATATATTGATTATACAATTCTTGCAAGGTAAAGATTTTCACCAAAGTAAATGAAGGAAGGTTGGAAAGAGGTGCTTATGTGTCTGTTTCACTAAAAATCGAGGTAAGAGAATTCATATTTCATTTCCTGGATGGAATAGAAGATTTTTTTTTCTAAGAAAAAGGGTTGGAGGAAGTAGAATTTAAATGTGCGAATTTAAATGTGGGAATCTTATATGATGGCTATGAATCAGATTTTTTTTTTCTGTAGAAATAGGACATTGCAGTCAGTGCATTTTAGGTATGGAAAAAACTTTGCAGAATTCAAGGTTTTAAATATCAGACCTGTATTGAATTAAACTTCGGGAACCTAATGCTAAGTATGAGACTATAATAGGTTGAAGAGAAACAAATTTTGAAAACATTCTGATGTACATATGCTTTTTAAATGTTCAGATAGAATTTAATTTTATTAAATACCATTATTTATTTAGTCTCATTGATGCATTTTATATTCATTCTGAATCAATATGATGATAAAAATCTTATTAGTTTGACCTTTGCTCTAATACATATTATTACTATAGGAAACATAAAGGCCTTTGTATTATTGCCTATGTTTTGCTTCACAATGTTTAAAGATTGTTGTTTCTTTGTAATAGAAGCTCAATTGAGCCAGGTTAAGTAAAAATAGGGAATTAATTATGAAGATATAAAGGTGTCTAAATGAAACAAGGGCAGGAATTATAAGCAGGGATTCAGGAAAGTACTGAGCAAGAGCTAAAAAAAATAAATGAATGAATGAATGAATGAATAAATAAAAAAAATAAATAAACCGGGCACAGTGGTGCATACCCCTGTAATCCCAGAGGCAGGAGGATTTCGAGTTCAAAGCCAGCTACAGCAACCATGAGGCACTAAGCAACTCAGTGAGACCCTGTTTCTAAATAAAATACAAAAATAGGGCTGGGGATGTGGCTAAGTGGTTGAGTGCCCCTGAGCTCAATCCTTGGTAACCCCCAAAAAAGAGCTAAAAGTAAATTTTCAAACTGCTCCTTCCCATGAGCCATGTCTTTCCTCTGAAGATTCCTTTTCTCTGCTTCCTATCTTTTTGGCCCTTCCAAGTTCAGGGATTGACAACCTGGGTCACATGTCTTACCACCTATGGTTGAATAGCATCATGTAATACAAACAGGCTGCTGGGGTTCCAACTGGGTAGTTAGGTTAATCCTGTTTTCCAAGAGAGGTGTGGGCAGGGCAGACATTTTGAAATTAGACACATCTGGATTTACTCTATTGTGTGTGTACTCTACTTTCCTCCTACAACAGAGGAAAAACAGATGTTGATGGCAAAGTAGGTTCCATGGTATTAAATCTTGGCAAGCATACCTTCAGCTCCTGAGCTTTATATTCCTCCTCAGTGTGAGTGATATGGTTGATTTTATTTTTGTTATGACATTATATTTCAATTATATAATATGTTATTTAAATATGTATGTATGTCTATGTGTGTTATATAATTTATGTATCTATGCAAATCTATATCTGTATGTCTATAAATTTTGGCTTCTGCTTAAACATTAATTCATAGTTCTTAGCATTGTGTAAAGCATAAGTAGTGGATGTTTGATACATGATTGTTGATTATCTTTTCAGGATACTCTCTCTGCCACCATTTAAATTAGTTATGTGCTTCATGCAAGTCTTTGTGGCTCCTGTTGAACCTATGTGGGTTTTAGACTTGTTTTTTTTTTTTTTTTTGGTAAAATGTGCTGCATAAGGCTTTGCAACCAAATGTGGTGAGCTTCACACCTAAAAGTGAGAGACTGGGAGCCAAGGCCATTTAGAGCTAAACACAGCATCTGCTAGAGATGATGGGGAAACAGCCATCAAGGAAGTGGCTGACAGACCATTTGACACAGGTGAAAAACTGATCTACTACCAGAGAGATGCTTCAACCAGGTACAGGTGCACACATAGTAAAGCTCTACAGATGCTTTTGTCTGGGAGTCTGGATCTCAAATGTGTAACTCATTGGTTGTCCTGATTCATTAAACATCTCTACCCATCTATCCGTCCATCCATCCACTCTATTATTCTAATGAACATTTATTAAAGAATTACCATTAAAACACAGCCAAAATATATGGTTACAGAAGTACCAGTTGAGATCCACTCAAAAAAATTTACAAACTATAAGGATGTTTTGGAGTTAGACACATCTGGATTTACTCTGTTGTCTATAAGTGACATGACTTCCATCATGTTACTTAATATTTTCTAGGCCCTAATTTCCTCATCTTTGAAGTAGTAATAATAATACCCATATTTTCATTGTGAAGTTATAAAGATTAGGATAAATACTTTGTGTGATGCTTTTTTGGGGGACAGAACCATAAATATTATTATTATTAATTTTAATCATCACTAGAGTTATTAGCAACAAGAAGTTCTTATGGAAGCTCAATATTTTATGCATTGTGGAATATACAGAAAGATGAATTCTATCAGCCACAAGCTGCCATTCTAACTATTCCTTCATGTGAAAGTGTATCCATAAGAGCCAAGACATCTGAAGAAAGAAAAATCCAGGTTATCAGATGCTTTGCCTATTTGTTTCCAAATGTAAATTATCTGTGCACTAAAATATCCAGATGGGCTATTTTTTTTTACATTTTATGTAGGTTTAAGTGACATGAGGTAGTTAGTTTAGTTGAGTGTTAGTTTATCTTCCCCAGTAATGTTCTAAGTTCTTTCAGGATAGTTGGAGACACATGGGATGAAATCTGCCTCTTCTATAAGCTATGATATTTAAAATGAACTGTGTGAACTTGCTAACTAACTATGGTTCCCTTTCTTTAATTGATTAAATGTATTTGATGTGATAAACTCACTGTAGGCATTAAAAGATACTGGATACTGAAAAAAATGAAGTTGGTAATATTTAAGGGGAAAATTATATTTAAGATCACAGGAGTCAAAATAATGTATTCTAAATTTCTTATGTACTAAATGTCATAAAAGTAAGCCTGTTTTTTTAAAGGAGACATTTCAAAAATAGATGAATTCAAATATAACTAAGGAGAATCCATTGGTCAATAAAGTCCCTTATGAGAACTACTACGAAGAGGAGGATAATTTCTAGGCTTCAGGAAATCAAGTGCAAATGAAGGCAGGGAAAGAAGATATATATATATATATATATAGTTTTTTTAGTAAGAGGTATTATTAAATTTATTAAGAGACGAATGGTCCTTAGTTCATATCACCTAACAGGACAATTGAATATTGCTGAGTTAAAAAAATATGCTAATACTATATGTTAAACTGCTGGGTTACAGCATGTTAATCTTTGAACATTAGTATAAAAAAAGTTTTGTAATAGCTAGCATTATTTTATGACCTATTTTCTAAGGAAATAAGTTTCGAGTTTACTTATAGAAACTATGCAAATAAAGAGATCACAACTCAATAATGACAAAATGGTAAAAGGGGTGTAATTTCCCTATGAACAGACTTTTCGACTGATCTTAAAAATACAATTCGGTCCCTACAAGAAACAGAAGATATATATTGATGAAAAGTTAGCAGATCGTTTAGAAACTTTTATGGGCTTGAATGTAAAAAATAGAGTGCAATGGGAAAGATATATTGAATAGGAAGAATATAATGATTTAGAATTTATGATTGAACAGCTTAGCAATCAAAAACAATCTGGAAAATGTCTCAAAGATATGTTGGTAATACAATACAAGAAGGAATGGGATTTTAATTAGAATTAAATCTGCATAGCTAGAACAATGAGATTTTATTTTGTACCTTTAATAAAAATATATTTAATATATTTATATATTAATATCAGTTACTGCAAGTGGAAAGGAAACTAGTCAGAATTTTTTTTCAAAAATTTAAGGATATTTTATAAAAATGGATATACTTATATTCTTAACATGTCTTTGATGTAGGTCATCAATATTTTATAAACTATGATTTATGGTCTATTTAAAGCCTACTAAAAATTAAAGAGTTTATCATAGTTTATAATAATTTGATATGTTTAATATTTCAAAAATCTCCTCCCAATAAAAAGGTAAAACCTACTCTACAAAATTAAAGAAAACAATTTGAACACTGCATAAAAAGTAAACCAGAATATATGTATGCCTCACAAGCAATCAGTAAGAGATTGAAGACAGAAATAATGTAAATAAAAATAAATAAAATTCAGTACATATATGTTCTCAAAATAAATAATAATTAAACCTCAAGTAAGAGGATTTGACAGAATTACATGTCATACTTCATTCATCCTAATTTGCTTGGTATGATGAACCCAGCCTATTCCATCTTAAGACTGGGAGCCATCTCGTTGCAAAGTCATGAAAAGTTAATTTCTATTTTACTATAAATTACTGTGATTTCTAAACTTGCTTGGAATGCCTACCCATGCCTTGAACTCACCCATGCCTAGCTTTCTCTGACCAGATAACAACCCTCTCTGAAATCTTAGTGGCACCTCATAAATTCTGGTTTTCCCTGACCAGATAACAACCCTCTCTGAAACCTTAGTGTCCCTCATAAATTCTGGCGTTGGGATCTAAATTTACTCCCTAACTTGAAATGTTAAACCATTTAGATCCGTAACCTACTATCTGCCTTTGTATTATGCTTGTCAAAACTCTGTTATTTGTAAGTTCTCAAGACACCCCCCTTTTGCAATGTTTTGTGCTATAAAACCATGCTCCTAGAGAGCTAGGTTACTGTCCTCTAACCCAGGATTTTGGGAGAGACAGTCCCAGCTGGCTGGAATTACAAGCTTGCTTTAATTTGATTTAAAATTGGAGTTGGTGGTCCTTGCATCATGGTTTAACAGGTAATCAGACTGGCCATCTGTTAGCCATGTGGCTTTACTGTAAAGAACACTTCTCAGATATTTATGATATGAGATAGTTTTCCAACTCAGAGTGATGTACCCCTGAAGTTAAGCTATTACTGCACTATAAAAACTGAAATTATCTCCCTTGATGATCACAAGATATGGGTTCCTGGGTTCTTCTAAAAGTCCTGAGTCTTAACACTGATAAGAAGCTATGATAGTTAATCTTGTTGGTCAACTTGAGTGGATTGGGAGATGCCTAGAAAACTGGTTAAAGTACATGTCTGGATGTGTCTGTGAGGGCATTTCCAGAGAAGATTGGCATGTGGGTCAACAAACTGAGTGGGGAAGACTTGCCTTGAATGTGAGCAGTGCCATCTAATAGTCTGGAGGCCCAGGTGGACCAAAAAGTGGAAGAAAGGGGAAGCTCAGGACCCCTGTTGCCTGACTTCTCTCCGAGTGTGGTTTTTGCAGATGTGATTGACCATGGACATCAAACTCCAGGTTCTTCTGTCTTTAAACATGAACTTGCACCATGACTCTGTAGGAGGCTTTAGTCCTTCAGCCTTGGACTGGAGCCCCATCACTGGTCCCTCTTGTTCTAAGGCTTCTGGCTTCTTGGAATGAGCTCCTCCTGGTTTCCTATCTCTTTAGCCTGAAAATGGTCATTGTGAGACTGTAAGACAATCTAAAACATCCCTTCTTATAATTGTATATGTATTCTATTTGTTTGGTTCATCTGGAGAACCCTGAGTACTGCAAAGACTTATTTAACTTTTAAAAAAGATTTAAATATATAAAAAGGAAACAGAAAGAATTTTATAATTATAAATTTTCTAAAGTAAATGGTTTAAAAAAATGTGAAGGGAGGGAAATTTCTTCCCTAGTTTTCAATAGGGAGAATTAAATCTCTTGTTTTAAATTTGTATTTATCTTTATAGAATTTATATTGGGTAGACATAAAGTTCAATTTCTTTGGAAAATTATATGTGCATTTAAAATTTATATAGAAGAAATATTACTGTCTTTTTGTGTATGAAAATATTTTCTGATCAAAACATACCCTAATTGAATTAGATAATAGTAGAATCATTAAATATATAATTAAAACTTTTAATAAACATATGAAGTATAAGAGCATTAAATTTATGTATGATAATGGTTATTTAAGAGATACTTATTATTATGTAAAATAGTGTATGTGTAACCGATGTGATTCTGCAATCTGTATACGGGGTAAAAATGGGAGTTCATAACCCACTTGAATCAAAGTGTGAAATATGATATGTCAAGAACTATGTAATGTTTTGAACAACCAACAATAAAAATTAAAAAAATATATTTATTATATATGTTATATATAAATATATATTGAAAATTTATGGATGATAAAATATTAAAGGTTATGTTCTCTTTTTCTAAAGGGATACTAGCTATAATTCAATTTTTAAAATATTTCTATATACTTCTAAGTGTGCATCAAGAAACTAGGGACTTCAATTCAAAATATGAATTAACCCTTAACTAAGTGCATTACAACAGAATTAAAACTAACAGACTAACAGACTTATAATCTCCATTCCTGCTTACTTAGAATTGCCAAGTTAAAGTTGCATATTTCTTGATACTATTAGTTGCTAAAAATTTTCAACTCCTTTTTCTAAGACATTACCAATTGTTTTAGTCAGCTGTTTTTGCTTCTGTAGCCAAAAGAACTGATAAGAAAAATTAGTGGAAGAAAAGCTGATTTGGGGGGTTCACATTTTCAGAGATCTCAAATTATAGATGATCAACTCCATTGCTCTGGACGGGAGGTGAAGGAGAAGATCAAGACAGAAGTGTGTGGCAGAGAAAAGGAGCTGTGAATAAGGCACCAGGGAGCACAGAGAGTTTGTTCTTCTCTCAGAAAGGACAAATATACACCCCAAAGGCACGACCTAGTGACCCACCTCCTCCACTCATACTCTACCTGCCTAGTTAATCCCTTTCAGAGGATTAAAATGCTGAGTAGGTTAAGACTCTCATAACCCAATCATTTCACCTCTAAGTTCTCTTGCATTGTCTCACACATGAACTTTTGGGGGTCACTTAATATCTATCTAAACCATTATACCAGTAAGGGCAGTTAAAAAATAGTTTTGGACCACAGAATCTATACACAATCTAAATGATTATTTTATGAAGGTACAGTTTGTTGGTTATGTAACACTAGATAATTTAGATAACATTTAATATTTCTAAAGAAGTGAGGATATTTTAGAATGACAAAATCAGAGATTGCTCTTCACCATTCATGAGACACAGACATAAAATTAATTTATGTCTATATATTAGTAGGTTTTTCTATCACTAAACCATTTAAATCAATTATGTTCAGTTAATTCTTCTACAATGGTATTAGTAGTATACTTATTAATAGGAAATAAGATCAAATGCCTTGTATAAAGGAATTTAGGAATTAGAACCACCGTGACTCGATCATTTCTGAATTGCATGAGTTGATAAAAGAGACCATAATTAAAGGTCTTAATCTGTGGTGTAGTCTGTGATTGTCCTCATTGACATGGCTTTCCTATTTCAGTTCTCCTAAGATCATTTCTCTGATTCTAATTAGCAGAAATCATATGTGGTAAAGTCATAATTTAGAATCCTGAAATCATGACTTTTCTGAGAGAGAATTCCTCAGAAAATTCCCCATAACCAGGAAGGAAGAAGCAGGGAATGGGTAGTTGATTTTGCTTCCTTCTTTCCATGAGTAGTCTTATTTTGTTCTTAATCTACTTTGGTTGGGATAGTGTCTTAAGTTAGATTTTTGTTACTGTAACAAAATACCTGGAATAATCAACTTATAAGGAGTTTTTTTTTTCTCTCATGATATCAGAGATTTCAGCTCATGGTCAGTTAGCCCCATGATTTTTGGGCCCATGGCACATTGTGGTGTATACCACATGATGGAGGAAAGATGCTCACCTAATTGAGGCCAGGAATCAAAAAGAGAAGCAGAAGGTACCACAGTCCCAATATCCCTTTCAAGGGCATGCCCCCAGTGACCCAATGTACTCCCTATAGGTCCCACCTCCTAAGAGTTCTGACACCTCTCTATATCGTCACAGGCTACAACCAATACATGGGCTCTGGGGGATACTCATCCAAACCCTAGAAAAGATAAGTAAAATATTTCACAATCTATCTTGCATAAAGAGTACAGTGGAAATAAGTTGAATTTTTTAAGCCAAAGATAAAAATCAACTTTCTCTTTCATGTTATAGCTGCTATGTGACTGAGGCAAATTATTTTGAATTTAGATTGCATATTTGTTCAATAAGGCTAGTAAATCTTATAAAGATACTGTTGAGTAATAAATAAAGATTAAATGTAAAATTTCTAGGACAATATAAAATAAAAAAAAATATATAATGACTGAATGAAATAGAATACACACATTCTCTCTTTGTATCTTTATCTTCCCTAAGTATCTCCTCGAGTCCCTTGTCCTCAAGAATGATCTATATGTTAAATTTCTGAGGCTCAAAATGACCAGGCAAAAATAAAAGAGTATACTGGAACCTATGATGATCTAATTTTAGCTGAATAGGAAAAGAAATGAAGGGAGAATGAAACATAAACATGAAAAATCATAAGGGGCTTGTCTTGAGAATGGGTGTTGTCGTTTAGATATGAGGTGTCCTCCAAAATTCATGTGTTAGACAATGCAAAAAATTGTAGAGTGGGTGCAGTGGCACATGCCTGTAATCCCAGTGGCTCTGGAGGCTGAGGCACGAGCATCGTGAGTTCAAAGCCAGCCTCAGCCAAAGCCAGGTGCCTAGCAACTCAGCGAGACCCTGTCTCTAAATAAAATCCAATAGGGCTGGGGATGTGGCTCAGTGGTTAAGTGCTCCTGAGTTCAATCCCTGATACAAACAAAACAAACAGACAAACAAACAAAAGTTTAGAGGTGAAATGATTGGGTTATAAGAGCCTTAAACTAATTGCTGCATTAATTCAGTTGAATGAATTAACTCGGTGGTAACTATAGGCAGGTAAGGTGTGGCTGGAGGAGGTAGGTCACTCGGGGTGAGTTTTTGGGGTATATATTTTGTTCCTGCTGAATGGAGCCCTCTCTTTTCTTCCTGGTGACCATGTTCTGAGATGCTTTCCTCCATCAGCCTCTTCTTCCATGATGTTCTGCTGCACTTTGGGCTCTGAGCAATGGAGCCTACTGTCTGTGGACTAAGACATCTGATACCGTGAGCACCAAATAGACTTTTCCTCCTCTAAAATTATTCTCATCAGGTCTTTCGGTGACAGTGGCAAAAAAGTTGAAACATGGGGTTTTAGAAAGATAAGATTCTACACTCGAAGAAAGAGCATTTTAGATTATGAAGCAGGGGTTTCAAAGATAACATCAATTGGTATGTTTGTTAGGGTAGGAAAAGGAAAAACATCATTGTAAAAATGAAAATGTGAGAGGAATTCTCTTTGATAGGGGAGAATAGTGTGGAAGGAAAATGAGAATGGGAAGATTGGTGGGTTTCCCATTGGTGATCTCCTAGAAACTGATAAGCATTCAACACTCAGAGTGCTTAGCTGAGGCCTGAAGCAATGGATGATTTCCTGATGTGGGGTTAAGGTTCCTTCTCCGTTGGCACAGTGGTGGCACTGATGTCAGCAAGCAGAAGCCTCGATCTGGCCATGAGAACATGGTGGACTGGCATGCTGAGTGAATGTGGTAGCTGTAGAAACTACACCCTCTGATGTGTGCACAGGAGTGGCAGAGTTGAGTCATACTCTATTTTCTTTTTCTTTTGATCTTAGGCCATGTGAAGTTTCATAAATATGGGTAGTGTAAAAAAATACTTGGTGTCCCAGTTTATTCTGAACAAGATTCCCAATCCATCTTATAATTTCTGTTTATGCATGTTTCACACTTTTTTCATATCTACAATCTTCCTAGCTCCTCTTTTATTTTATTTATTTGTTTGTTTGTTTGTTTGTTTGTTTGTTTTTTTGGATATCGGGGGTTGAACTCAGGGGCACTCAACCACTGAGCCACATCCCCAACCTATTTTGTATTTTATTTAGAGATAGGGTCTCACTGAGTTGCTTAGCACCTCACTTTTGCTGAGGTTGGCTTTGAACTTGCGATTCTCCTGCCTCAGCCTCCCAAGCTGCTGGGATTATAGGTGTGTGCCACTCCACCCAGTTCCTCTTTTATTTTTTTAAATTAAACTCTGTTTACAATAGAAGACAAAACATTTTCCTTTTGCAGCAAAAACATTTATTTTTATTAAAACATTCTTAAAATTCTTCAATTTGTGTACTCACTGTTATTCTAATTTGTTTCTTTTAAATTTTTAATCTTATGGCTGTTTTGTATAGTTTAAAAATATTTTCAGAATAATTCTCATTTTCCATTTGTTTTTCCTATGAAGCAGTGACTCCTCAACTTTTGCTCTACATCCTGGGATGTCTCCACACCATCCACAGATATTCTAAATTATTTAGTAGACCACATTTCTGAGAGTTTTTTAAAGCACCACTTAGTGGTTTTAATGTTCAGAGGAGGATGACAATTATTGAATTAGAATATTTTTATTTCTGAGAGTTATAAAGGACCTCTAGGTAGTTTTACTATGTCTTTGATACACAGAGATGAGAATGATGGAATTAGAGTATTTAATTAGGATATTCAATTAGAGATTATAAATTATAATGAGTTACTCTTCTCTCTTTCTCTACACTTTTCATTCAAATTAAAAAAATTCTATGCTGGAATTTTGTTAGCATTATTTGCAAAGTTTCACTGAGTGAGATGCAGGTGCCAATATCTGGTAGAGCTTGTCTAGATCATAGCCTTTCGTTCATTAGCCATTTAGCAATAATACTTAGCACTTCGAATGGTCTCTAACCTTTTGGAAATGCTTTTTCCTTAGTTGTTCTGTTTATTTTGCATGACAAATTATAGGCAGCTTTTTTTTTTCTTTTATGGTGCTGGGGATTGAACCCAGGGCCTTGTGCCTTGGCAAGCACTCTACCAACTGAACTATATCCTTAATGCTGGAAGTAAAATGAATCTCATATGCTTGGGTACCAGGTAGGGCCCTGCTTAAAATCTTGCCTGTTGGTTCATATAAAGTTATGAAAATGTTTTTTTATTTATAAACAATCATAGATTGCCACATTTACTTTGCTTTTAAACACCTGAAAAGGTTGCTAGAAAAATCTTGGGTACCACTTAATTTAGTTCTGGATTTCTTTTATACCACTTGCTGATGGATAATGTTAGTAGAGATTTCCTTATAATGTTTGTATTGTAGAACAATTAAGTGTGTTTACTATCCCTAGCAATAATAATAATGATTATTATTAATAAACATTAATGATAATAATCCTGAAAAGGCAAATATGGTTGCTTTTGATTGTTTCTTTAATACTTGTATGATATCTGTTCATTCACTCAAGACTATAAATTTTATTTGTTAATTTCTTGCTTCACTTCCTTTTTAATGAATCTTAGGATACTTATTCATTCATTACTCACTATACATATGGAGCCACAAAAGTTGCTGAGAAACGTGTCATTGCAAGTGTGTCATTTGTGGAGTCCACCAGATTGGCAAACCACTAGCTATAGGTTCATTTACTGTAAGATTTGTTAAATGCTGTACCTGTGGGAGCCTAGTATGCAGGTAATTACTGATATGTATTTTACACATAATTTAAGTTGTGTCCAAGGAACAAGCACAACTTTTTTAGTCAGGAAAATCTGAAGTAGAATTCTGTTGCTACCTTTAATGTGCTAAATAGCAATGGGTAAGGAATTAATTCTTCCTAAACTTAAATGGTTGAAGTGTTTTAAAGATTAGATCAGACATTTTATTAATATTTTCCAGTAGATTGTTTAAAAAAATCAGGTGATGGTAATAGAATCATTTGGTTTTATTGTTAGTGTTAACTATGAGACTGTAATCTAGGCACTTTCTTTGTCTTTAGAATGTTTCTGCCCTAAATATATATCTTGTACTCCATTTTGATGAAAAGAACTGGTTATTTGTTTTGTTTTTTCTTTCTGTGTAGACTTAGAGTACAGTAGTTCAGCCTTGCACTTGTGTGATTTTCAGATTTTTGGGAGATAGGATAGGAGTTACCTCATCTCTGCTACCATTTAACATTCAACTATATTTAGCCCTTTAATACAAATCCCATTCCTCTGTTGTAAAGAAACACTTGTGGAGGAATACCTATGAGAAGGCGCACAAAGGACAGACACAGACACAAATAGACACAGGAGGAGCGGAGAGGAGTGAACTGAAGTGGTGGTGAAGAAGAAGTGCAGAAGTGAAGTGTCCACTCCTCCCTGTCTGGGAGTTTATTAACCCAAAGAACACATACCTCCCTTTACCATGACTATATTCTAATTAGTATTTCTTTAACCCGAGGGCTAGCTCACTGAGATAAGGTCCAGGTTAAAACAAACACAGAGACCCTTCTCTCCAGGGACATTGCTAAGGAAACCAGATAGTGCACCTGCATAGTTATCTTATTACCTCAGAGAGAGGAGGCTGGACATTCCAATCCTGGGAATCAGGGTGCCAGTTACCCCCCGCCCCCCACCCCTGGGAGTTTGCTTACCAGGAGAACGCTTCCCTGTCTATTTCCAGGGTCAGAATACCTACACTCTGTGCTCTTGAAGCATTTTTTTTAACAATAAAATAATCTGTAAGACTTCATTGAGATCAACTGTTTTTAGATTTCACCTATGTCCAAGATCATAAGGAACTTGTCATTCTGTGCCTGGCTTATTTCACTTCCTATAATGATCCCCAATTCCAAATCGGTATTCTCATCTTAGGTTCTTCATATTATCCCATCAAATGGTGTTGAGGCTGCAGTCATTTAAAGATTTAGTAAGGCTACATGTTACAGTTAGTTGTCTTGCCCACACAAATGCGGGAGGCAGCTGATGATGGACATTGGCTAGGAATTCAGCTGTTTTCCAGAGGAACACCTGCATGTGGTGTCTTCTTGTAGCGTGGGTACAGCTAAGTTTTTGAGAGGAAACATCCCCACAAGGAACATCTTGGGTTTGAGCATTCCAAGCGACTTGGGTAGAAACTGCAAGGTGTCTTAGGACTTACTCTCAGGATGACCACGCCATATGATGTATGTCCGGAAAAATCACTAATGATAGTCAATCTTCAAGTGAAATTAACCTCCATCTCTTGATGGGAAGAACAGCAAAGGATGTGAAAATTCTGAACTCCTCATGTTCCTCTGGTGGATTTCAGTACTAATTTTGTTAAATTCATCTTTTAAGAGTACAACAGGAGCACGTGCTAAGAGTAACAGGTAAATTAATCATTATAAAACTATCACTTTTATGCTTCTTAAATAATCTGGCTAGCACTTAGGAAAACAACCCAATTTGGTAAGAATGATAAATATAGTAGTATTTTAAATTGCTCTTTTGCAATTCCTTTTTTTTTTTTTTTTTTTGAACCAGGGATTGAACCCAGGGGCACTTAACCACTGAGCCACATCCTCATCCCCTTTTATTTATTTTGTTTTGAGACAGGGCCTTGCTAAATTGCTTAGGACCTTACTAACTTGCTGAGCCTGGGTTTGAACTTGTGATCCTCCTGCCTCAGCCTCCCAAGTCACAAGAGTCAGTTCATGTTTTTGCCTTTTTTAATGCACCTGGCAAGTGGGAATATTTGCTTTATATCTCATAAAGTTGTTTGAAAAAATAAATAATAACAATAAAAACTAAGAAACATATAAATGTGTTATATCTTAAATTTAAGTTTTTAAAAAATAACTATTTTAGTGAGCTGCTTTTGCACATGCCTGTAATCCCTGCAACTCAGAACTCAGGAGGCTGAGGCAGGATGATTGCCTGCTTGAGGCAGACCTGAGAAATTTAGCAAGACCTTGTATCAAAATAAAAAATAAAAAGGGTTGGGAATATGGCTCAGTTGCAGAGCCCACCTGGGTTCAATTCCTAGTGATAAAACAAGCAAGCAAACAAAAAACTATTTCAGTTGAAAGTTCTCTCACTACAGATACGACAGTGAGATTTTGACTTTCCTGAAAGTAAATGATTTATCTCACATGCAAAATGCCCTATATTAAAAAACAGAATGAGGAGTCTTGCAGAATGGATATCTTGTCTTTCAAAGAAGCTTTTAAAAACAAACACTTTCGAGAGCGTGACTGAGTTAAAAAACCAGGGTTCTTCAGCATTGTGAAATTGCCTGGGTGGGGAAAGAAAAATTAAAGACAACTGTTCAATGTATTGAAAGGAAAGGGTTCTTTTATGTTCAATGCTTGATTGACTTGTACATTATTACACTCATAGATGGTGTTTGTTTTTTTTCCCAGATACAACCTTTTGTCAAAGTCCTCTCTGAGGCATTCAGTATATTCTAAGTGCCCACAGGGTAACCATTCTTGGTAATATATTTGGGTTTCCTCCCATGTATTTGGAAGAGAAACACATGTTCTTGGAGTATAGAGAAGATTGAAAAAGTGGGAAAACTGCTTACAGAGAAAAATATAAATAAAAACTTAGTTACTTCCCTCCAAGAGAGTTAATTCTATTTTGGGAAATCCAGCTGATTTCTCCTAGGATAAAGAGAGTCTCAGAGATGAAATAACAAAGTGAGGAAGCCTCAGAGTATCAGCTACTATTTTTTGAGAGGTCTCCTCTACCAGGCAGGGTACTGAGTACTGATCCACATTATTTCATGGAATCATCTTAAACAGCCTTACATTTTATTATACTTTTGACTTGGAGGAAGAAGATTTTACTGCACAAAATCACACAGTAAGTGTGGGACTCCCAGATTTATCTGACTCCCAGATCATACTTTTGACCATATTTGCTGAAAGCTTTCAATATGAAAAGTGTGACCCTAGGGACTTTATGTCACCTTACTTAACCTGCACTAGTAAGGTGGGTATTATTATCCTGATTGTATAAACAAGGAAACTGAGACTTACAGCAACTAAGTCATATGCCTCAAAGCAATCAGGTATTTTTTCTTTGTTTAAAAACTCATTTTTTTTAAAGAGCAGTTTTAGGTACAGAGCAAATTTAAGAGGAAAGCACAGGATTCCCCATACACCCCCTGCCCCACACATACATTATCACACTCCTCCACTGGAGCAGTGCTTTTGCTGCAAAAGGTGAGTGTACACTCACATTGTCACTGAAAGTCCATAGTTTATATCAGGGTTCATTCCTGGCATTGTACAGTCTGTGCATTTGGATAGAAAGTTGTTTTTTAAGCCCTGTCTTTCTGACTTCAAAGTTTCCACTCTTGAGTGCAGAATAAGAGTGCAAAGAAAAAAGAAAAAAAAAAAAACTAAGATGGCTAATAGTGTGATGTGTGAGAAAGAGAGGCCTGACTCATTCTAACTTTTTTTTTTTTTTTTTTTTACCCTGGAAATGGGTATCCAACCCAGGGCCTTGCATGTACTTGGCAAGTGCTCTACTGTGGGGAGCCATTCTGACACGTGATTGGGTGACTCCCGTTAAGGGCCTGAGGCGCTCTGGCTGTGTCGGAGCTATCCCGACCCTTTCCTGATGAGAGAGCCCATCCGTGTGGGGGTGTGCGTGACCACTGACCCTGGAGACCCAATCACTGACCCTGACCTTGGAGTGCAGCCCCCCCTCAACCTTCATTGGATGGAATTCTCCCCTGAATCTCTTGTCCCCCAAATAAAAGGCTACTCCCCTGCGTGTTCGCTCTCTCTCTCTCCTGCTAGCCCAGAGTAATCCTCGCTGCCCTGGTGGGCGGCTTGAGGCGGGAACCAGGGAGGCGAGCCGTCTCGGACCTAGCAATATAAAATAAGGTACTGGTTTGTGTGTTTTATTTTGATCTCTTCTAACTAACTTAATGCCTAGAACCTCATTAATGAAACCACTGCGCAGGCCGCATGGTAGACTCTACCACTGAGCTACATCCCTAGTTCCCCTTCTCGTTCTAAATTAAGAAATCGCCTAGGACTTTCTTTTAGCTCAATGCTTCTCAAGTTTGGCTGTGCAATAAAAAAATTCTGATGTTCGGTGTAAATCCTAGGCCAAAGAAACCAGAGTCTCTAGAGGTGGGAACCAGTCTTCAGCATTTGGCAGAGCTACCTGGTGATTTCAGGGTTCAACAAAGGGAAGCCCAAGATGCTAGAACTTCAGAGGTATGCCATTGTGTTACCATTCTCCCTTATGCAATAGGGAATAGAAACAAGGGTAATGGAACTCTGATTAAGTGGAATAATCTTAGCATTAAGAACAAATACTGCTTTTCCAGCCTTAGAGTCATTTGATAGAAAGTAGAATGTCCTTGAGCTTATGAGAACAAACGGCTCTTCAGTAACATCTACTGACTATGGGGGTCCTAAAGAGTGCTTGGATGGTAATTGTTGACTTACCAAGATTGAGACAAGTAGTAATACACAAATCTGAACTTAATTTCAAATGTCTCTGCCAGCTAAACAGGTGACACTTTGTGCAGAATCATTTGTTTCCTGTGTGTTTCTCCAGGTTGGAAGCATAGGAGTAGAGAGTTTTACCACATCTTGGAAAACAGGAGGCACACAGGTTAAAAGCCCATCCTCTGGTTACTACCTCCTCTTGTGTTCTCATGAGCTCCAGTACTCTCTTTTTTCTAGTCTCTTCCTCTCCTGACACATTTCAAGTTGACTCCCATTGTTCACAGCTCCTCTGGGTCTGAGCTGGCCCCACCACAGGGAATCTTGGAATGGGACCCTTTGGTTCCTGGGACTTCTCCTTGCCTTCTACTGTGGTGGCACAGGCTGGTTTAAAGCCCTTCGTTGGCACAAAGAATTGACACTGGGTGAGCCTTCATGCTCATGGGGAATTCCCTTTTTTTTTTCCCGTTTGAGGCTTTTGAAACTTGGCATTTGAAACTTGGTGGTATCAGGCCCTGTACCTTTGAGTGGCCTTTGGGTATGTGTGGTTTTGTGTGTGTGCATGAAGCAGAGCCAGGAAGCTCAATGTCTATTCCAGACAATAGCCCTCATGGGCTCAGTCTGGAAAAGTGGCCTGTCTCTATACTCCTACATCTAAGAGAGGATTTTCTATCTCAGTACTGGCTGGCTACAGTAGGTATTAGAATCTGGAGAAAATGGATCTGGGAGATAGCACTAGGCAGAATTTAATAGATGCTCATCAAGGTAAGTTTCCTCCAGAATTTTTAGGAAGAGCTGGCTAAGGTGTGTAAGGCTATTCCATTTTTTTTTTAATATAGGGATTTCTAACATTGAACTCACGGTAACATCTTTTTCTGGTTCTTTGAGCCTAGTTTAATATTTTTGTTTGATTAGCACGCCTAATTTTTAAACATTAAGGCTTTTGGCTCTTAATCTGTTTTTTGTTCTGCTAACCTTTGTGCCTCCATTCGAGACTAAAAAAAGTAGAAGAAGCTTTCTAAAACTCAAACTGCTATGTGAACCTCTTTCCCTGAAAAGTTTTGATCCAGAGTCTTAAACCTAATTGTGAATTGTGATGCTATAAACATGGGTATGCATGTATCACTATTATACAATGACTTTAATATTTTAGGAAAAATACTGAGAAGTGGTATAGCTGGTGATTCCAGGCTTAGTCTTTTGAGGAGCCTCCACACTGATTTCCATAGTGCTTGTACTAATTTACAATCCTACCAACAGTATAAAAGTGTTCCTTTTCTCCACATCCTCTCCAGCTTTTATTATTGTTTGTATTCTTGATACTGCCATTCTGACTGGTTGGGGTGAAATCTCAGTGTAGTTTTGATTTTCATTTCCCTAATGTTAATGGTTTCATTATTTTTTCATATATTTATTGGTCATTTGCTTTTCTTCTTTTGAGAAGTATCTGTTTAATTCATTTGCCCATTTATTAATTAAAATTTTTTTTGGGGGGGGGGTGTGAAGTGTTTTGAGTTCTTTGTTCTTTTTGAAATTAATCCTGCCAGAAGAGTAGCTAACAAAGATGTTCTCCCATTCTGTAGGTTTCCTCTTTACATTTCTAATTGTTTCCTTTGCCATGCAGAAGCTTTTTAATTTGACGCCATCTCATAGATTGACTTTTGGCATTATTTCATGAGCTTTAGGAGCCCTATGGAGAAAGTTGTTGCCTGTGCCTATATGCTGGAGTGCTAAGAATAAATATTTAAATGAAAGCACAATGCAGCGCCAATGCTTCCTATATGTCAAGGACAGCAATTTTAAAGTTTTTTCTGTGACAAATAACATGTCAGACAAGCATTGTCATTGTTTCATCAGTTTTTATAAGTAATCTAGGAAAATCTGCTAAAAATAAGTTAGGTAACTATAAATAGGAAAAATGGAAGTGTATTGTGGAGAAGAACATCTGGGTCATTTCAGTAATACTGAAATACCAATTGCTAAATATAAGTTAAAGTATTCTTGGGAAGACAATGTAGATATTTGGGTCTATTAATAAATGTGTTTTCATAAATTATTGGCATATGGAAAACAATTTACAAGTATAATTCTATATGCAAAAATTTAAAAAGCAATTATGAAAGCTGAAATAGTGTGTTGGTGTCACCCTCAGGCACCAGATAGGAACTTGGTTTGGTCAGGGAGCCTCCTCCAGAGCAGGATAATTACAAATTTGAATTCAAACAAATTGACGTTTTAATTGAAACTGCTTTCACCTGAAATCAATAACAAGGTAAATCCTGATTCTCAGGCAAATGGGACCACGGAAGAGCAAGAAATGCCCAATCTGTACAAATACCCCTAAAGGAAAACATCATAAAACCCAGTAAAGCAATGTTGGCTAAAACAGTACTCACTGAAAGGCGTATGTCGTATTTTCAAAAGATTCTTGGACTTGTATTCTCCCTATAAAAAAAGCTAAAATTAAGGAATACCATTGTCTTTAGGAGAAAGCGGACATTAAAGAATAACCTGAGGAAAAATCAAGCTGCCTTCCTGGATGGGAAGAGTTAATACCATACCCAGTCCACACTTTCTAAGTTACTACATATTTGATTAATTGTGGTGAGAATTCTGATGGGCTTTTCCCCTAAGGGAGTGTCAGAAGCTTCACCATTATGAAGGTCCAAACTTTATTAGGGTCAGAATTTTGCTAAAATGGGTCACTTTGGAGTCTTACATGTCTGATTTCTAACATAAACTGTGAGGGCTGGTCACCACCAACTCTTGGTCAAACAGAAAAATATTTCTTTTCTGTAGCCTATAGATGCAGTAAATTAAAATACAACAACAACAACAGCAAAAGAAGGAATGTTTGAAACTGTCCAATTAGATGCTCTAAAAAGATTTTTAGAGAAATCAATTTTTTAAAAAAAAGTGATTTAGAATCTCACTTGTAGGTTACTGATGACTCATTTGTAATATCTGTTTGTCAAGGGCAGGGCTTGATGGAGACTCCTTGGTTTTCAAGATAAAGGTGGAATTGGTCTGAACCCCACCTATGAATCTTTGGAGGAAGAAATGGGAGAGGTAGCAAGAGGTGGAGGCTTCTGGTCTTCTCTGGACTCCCAGTTTCTGCAGTTGCTGACTTCTCAGTGTATACTCTTTTCCTTCTGAGTGATCTGTCTCTTTTCTGCATTTCAAAGCCTCATGGGAGTTTGCCCAGCTCTTCATTTCCTCAAGTATTAACTTTGAGTTAGGCGTTAGTTGACTTTATTAAAATAAAAATATTAAACAAAAATTAAAGATATTAAAATATTTTTTAACTTAAATGGCAGTAGGACTTTTAATTTTAATGTACTCTCAAACAACAAATGGATCAAAGAAATCACAAATTAGAAAATAGAGACAAATGAAAATACAACATGTAAAAACTTAAGAGCAACGCAAAAGGGGGAAATTTATGGTTACAAATGCTTATTTTAAAAAATAAGAAAGATCTCAAATCAACAACTTAAGTTGAAAACTTAGGGAGTTGAAAAAGAACAGACTAAACCCAAAGCTGGAAGAAAGGAGGAAACAGTCCCTCTCCAGGGTTTTTTTTTTTTCTTTTTTGGTACCAGGGATTGAACCCAGGGGCGCTTAACCACTGAGCCACATCCCCATCCCTTTTTATACTTTATTTAGAGACAGGGTCTTACGTAGTTGCTTAGGGCAGTAAGTTGTTGAATGTGAGGTTGGCTTTGAACTCAGGATCCTCCTGCCTCATCCTCCCAAGTGACTGTGATTACAGGCATACCCAACTTTACCCAGCTCCAGGGAATTTTAATACACATTAAAATTTGAGAATCATAGATCTGGATGACTGTCTCCTGCTAGCAAACTCATTTTGTCTTTTTAAGTGTTCTTGGGGGGGATAAGGTTGTGGGAAAGTCCTTCCCTTTCCCCTTGAATAGCTAAGCATCAATCATGATGCCTGTGAAACTCTGTGTGTTGCCTTCTCTGGGTTCTAGAGTAAGGTCACTCTATTTTCATAAGCAGCAGCTGGTAGCAACTAGGAATACATTTTGGTGTTCCTGCTCCCGGCAACAGTAAGTTTTCCAGCCCAGGCTGGCCTTGGTGCAATGACTTCTAGAAGGAAAAGAGAGATTTTCTCTTTAAAGATGGGAGAGGAATTCAGTCTCAAAATCAAAATTAAAGTGCAAATCATGATTGCCCTCAATCCTAGCACTGCTTCTTTCATTCCTTTAGATGTATCCCTTTTCCCCTAGACAAACCAGGTGTTTGGAGTTATCCTTTTCTCCTCCTTCTTCTGGCCTCCTGTGTCCATTCTGTCTTCCACACCAGGTCTTTTCCACCTTGGCAACAGATGTTTTCTAACCCTTACTCTGGCACTATCAATAGGAATTTGCAGAGCACCAACATCTTAGCAGAACCAGGGAAGGAAAAATTCTCTTTGCATATGACACATTAGGAGACCTTGGTTGCCCTTGGATGCCTTTTGGGTCTCCAGTCCCAGATGAATGGGCCCTAGAGGTGTGGTTCATGTGACGCATTCCCAGTGATGAGAACACTGTGTATGTTTACACAATGAAAACCATCTTCCAAACTGTGAATCCTCTTGGAGAGCCACACCTCCTCATTCTTCATTTCATGTAGCAGCAGGTGATGAAAAGTACTTCCAGGCCCTTCATTACAGAATCAGATCTGAAGGGAACTTCCTATGAGGTGAGGATTGAGCAGAACAGATATAGTTGGTTAGTCTTTAAGGAGATTCACACCATATCTGAGTGCAGGAGACCCACCCAGTCTCAAACACTAGAGCATTGAGATTAGAGACTGACAGACCTCCTGAGGGGCAAAGCCTTCTTGCCAACTAGGGAAAGAAAACAGAAGGTGTAACGTCTCAGATGCCAAAGCCCAGGCTCTATTTGCATTTAAGGAGTCTGGGTCCACGGTGTCTTCAGAACAAGGTTCAACTGTCCTGTTCCTCTTGTCTGGCAGGCCCTAGAGTGCTTCAGTGCTGTTGTCTGGAATCAATTTCTTAGCTACAGACAAACTTTGCCATTCTCTGGAATTTTCTGTTTATTAAAATGAGAGTAGAGTGATATTGAATGATGCCCACTGGGCTAGTTGGTAACAGCCCTTCCTGACCCTCCAAGGGCAACTAGGAATCAAGAAAAGGAATCATATGGGGTAAAAGTGGAAGGAGTTAGAGTGCACAGTGGAGTGTTGAAAAGACAGGGGGCAGAGACTTTCCTACTTTATCTATGACAGAGACCAGTCTCTCCTATTCCCAAACCCTGGGGTTGCAGACCTGATTAGAGGCCCATGACCTGAAGCCACTCTTCAAATACAAGTCTAGTTGCAGTGCCCAGTGTCTCTAGCCACATACCCATACTTATTGTCACTGACTTGCAGTAACATTAAACCAAATGACACTTCCAAGTACATTTTGAAAACCTGGAACCTGTGAAAAAATATTCATATGATAATAAAATTCACCTATCACTTATCTCCTGAAGATTAATACTGTTGTTGTTTTTGTTGTATTTTCCTCTTTCTGTCTGTTGCCCTATGTGGTTGAGATTGGGCCGCATATACAATTTTATTTCTGAAATTTTTAAAATTTAAAATATTGTGGTGATATATATTCACACATGTGATTAAAAATCTTTGTAATTTTTTTGTAAAAATTTATTTTAAAGAGATACCTAGGATTTCTTTGTGTGGCTGTGACCATAAGTTATTTAACCTTTCATATTATTAAATACTTATAATAGTCTGTAATAATACTGTGATGAACATTCCTGTGCATAATTCTTTGTCTACACGTGAGATTATTTTCTTAGAACCCTTGAAATGAAATTCATAGGGTATAAATACTTTTGAGTCATGTTGTATATTGTCAAGCTGCTTTCTGAAAACCTGGGTTCCAATTTATATTGCTACTAGTTGGATATAGTACAATTTCTAGTATATATATTATTTAATTTACTGAATGAAAGAAATTGTCATTATCTGTTTCACTGAAACATCCCTGGCACTATCATTATCAACAATCTAAACTAAAAACAAGCAAAGCTGTCATCAATAACTACAAATATTTTGCTAATCAATACACACAAAAAAATCACATTTAGCGGTTATAATTTGAAACCTAGTATAGTTAGGTCATTTTTCTTATGTGTATTTTTAGCCTTTGGGTTTTCTTCTTCTGTGAAATGTCAGCTGTTTTTTGGATCTGGAAATTTATGGATGGTGATGTTTCCATGCTGATACCTGGTACTGGGATTTGTAAGAGTACCCTGTCCATCGACCCTGTATCTGTAAATAAAGATCTCTCAAAAGGACTCAGCTGCAGTGAACATCCCAGTGATCTTCGAAACCCACTGAGATCTCCAGTGATGGTATGAACACTTGGGAAGAAGTGCTTGCCATTTGCCAGGATTTTCTTATTTTTTTTGCACATTTTTTATTAGTGCATTATACACAATAGTGGGATTTTTAAAAACATTAGTACAAGCACACAATATAACAATATAATTAGCCAATTTGGCTCCCTAGCCCTTCTCCTCTCCCTCCCCATCTCCTATCCCCGGATCCCTTTCCTCTATTCTACTGATCTTCCTTTGGTTTTCACGGGATTCCTCCCTTTCTTTCTATTTTTCCTCTCTGGCTTCCACATGTAAGAGAAAACATATGACCCTGGACCTTGCAAATTTGTCTTATTTTGCTTTACATAAGGGACTCTAGTTCCATCCATTTTCCTGAAAAAGCCATAATTTTTTTTATGGCCAAATAAAATTCCATTGTGTGTGTGTGTGTGTACACACACACACACACACACACACACACACACACACACACATGTATATTCATCTGAGTTAAGAAAATCTGAGCCAATATCTGTGTCTTGTTCTAGTTCAAGTTTAAACAACTCCCACATTCAAAGCATTTTCGCATTTTCTTTATCCATTCATCTGTTGATGAGCATCTAGGCTTGCTCTGTAGTTTGGCTGTTGTGAATTGTTCTGCTATAAACATGGGTATCCATGTATCATTGTAGTATGAAGACTTCAAGCTTCAAGATAAATACTGAGGAGTGATTTAGGTCGATCATATGATGATTCCATGCCTAGTATTTTGAGGAACCTCCATACTGATTTCCAGAGTGGTTGTACTAATTTAAAATCCCACCAACAGTGTAAAATGTTCCCTTTTCTCCCCATCCTCTCCAACATTTATTATTGTTTGTATTCTTGATGACTGCCACTCGGCCTGGTGTGAAATGAAACCTCAGTGTAGTTTTCCCTACATGCTAATGATGTAGAACATTTTTTCATAAATTTGTTTTGCTAGGTCTAGTCCCAGCCCTCTTGATGCTCAGTGTTTCTCCTTTATACTTTGTTCTGAATTAAATCATTATTTGTACAGCACTTTCTTAAATGTCTCTTCTGCTGGAATTTAAGTTTCCCGAGGACAGACAATTTTCTGGTCTTGCTCACATTCCATCCTCTGCATTTCTTGTGTGCTTCGTGGATGGTGGGCACACATTAACTTTTTGCTGGGCAAGTGAGGTCTCAAGATTAGTGGCATCTTTTCAGTGGGTGTTTGGTTGGGGACGAGGTGGCTATCCATGCTTAGCCAGATAATGGGATGTGAGTGGGAACAGGGTGTGTGAGTGACCAAGCAGATGGACTGGGGCAGTGCATGAGAGCGCAGAACTAGTCTTCCCATGGGGTGAAGGTTCTGTACTCCTGTGTTACCAAGGGCATGCTCCTGATATTATGTTGCTGAATCTATGAGCATAGACTGGCTTTTCTCTGACCTGGGGAAGAATGAACTCTGATATCCTGTTTTAATCATGAAACTTTAGTACATCAATGCATCTTAATAAGTGTCTTGCTCACCCTGAGTGAGCAAGCAGGTGTGAAAAGATTAAAGAACTTGGTCAAAGCTAGATAGTTTATGATGGATAGCATTAGAATATGGATTTAATCATCTGAGTTAAGAAAATCTGAGCCAATATCTGTGTTTTGTTCTAGTTCAAGTTTAAACAACTCCCACATTCATAGCATAAAGGCATGACACCAATCCTCTGTCTCAGGCTCTTCCCTGATAGACTCAAAATATCACCTCCAGGATTCTTTTAGACTAGTACTGTGCAATAAATAGAGATATAATATGAATATATATTAAATATCTATCTATCTATCTATATATATATTATCTCTCTCTCTCTCTATATATATATATCTTTTCTTCAGTACTGGGAATTGAACTGAAGGGTACTCTATCACTGATGTACACCACCAACCCTTTTTAGTTTTATTATTATTTTATTTTATTTTGAGACAGGATCTTGCTAAATGGTGGAGGCTGGCTTTGAACTTGTGATCCTCCTACCTCAGCCTCTGGAATTTTTGGGATTATAGGCATATGCCTGGCAACATATGCAATTTCAAAAACATTTTTTAAATTTAAAAAAATTTTAAAAAGTAAAAAGAATCAGATAAAAATTAATTTAGTAATGTCACTTGGCCAAATATATCTAAAACATTATGTGCTAGAATAAGAAATCATTAGTGAGATATCAGAAAGGACAACATGGCCAACTCACCCACAATGATGTATTTTAAGTGCTGCAGTGGTTAAAGGGAAATGTCCTAGTAAAACCATATGTCTGCATTTGACAGAAATATCTATTGCTTCAAGTTTAAAATATGTTAGTTAACGAGAATAAAGTATCACAATGAGCTCTTTAGTTCCTTAGCCACATTTCATGGGCTCAGTAGGCACACATGACTAGTGGCTTTTGTGTTATAAAACTTGCTCCAGGGAGCTCCTTGACAGAGACTTTTTAGTTGATTCCCACCTCTTGCTATTTGCCTTGGGACTGGTTGATCTGTGGGTATCCCAAGGGTCCCTGGCCATCCCTGGATCACTTCCAGACCTGAGGACTTCAGGGAAATAACATGGATTTTGGGGTGCTACTTGATTAGAATATGGATTTAATCATCTGAGTTAAGAAAATCTGAGCCAATATAGGGTTGGAGATCTGTTTGCTAGTTATTTTGAAGTTGCTTCAAACTTACTGTAGAGAATGGTTCTTTCTAGAAAATATAGCTTAGTAGTTCACTAAAAGTCAAGTTGAGGAGCCAAATCCTGGCTCTGCCTCTTATTGTGACCTTGGGCATGTTGCTTAATCTCTTTGTGCCTCAGTCTTCTGATGTATAAATGGAGATAGTCACAGTACTTGATGGCTATCAAGTAAATGCATTTATATATGTTAAGCATTTATATATGTACTCGTGCTTGGCACATGTCATGCACCTGCAAAGTGTCAGTTATTGTTGTTATCATAGCCATAAGCAAAATGTACCCTCTGATCCTCAGGGCTTTGTGAATCCTGTTATTTCTGCTGAAGACACTTCACCTCAGTAGTGCTTAGCATCCTTTAATTCCAATTTAAGCCTTTATTTCAGCAGGGAAAGCCTTTGCTTACTTTGCCATCCAGCTTGGGTACCCTCCCATGGACTTCCACAGCATTCTGGTAACTTCTTTTTTACCTGACACTTGGTATATATGTCTGTTTTCTTGTCTGTATCTCAGATCTGTGAACGTCAATTTCTATTTTGTTATGCTTATCTCTTGTTAATCTGTCTTTTGTTAAAGGAGTATCAATGATGACGTTGGTGATAGGTTAGGAAAAGATTTTACTTTTTCTCTCCTACAAAATTATGTAGAGGAAAGGAATGTGTCTGACTCTTTAATGGGGCTTTGCAAAGGCATGTGCTGTTAAAGGGTGCTCTTCTTTTTTTTTTATTTTAATTTTATTGTTGGTTGTTCAAAACATTACATAGTTGCTTCCAATCAAGGAAGCATTGGTCAACTTGTGCCTTACCATCTTTCCTATTAGCAACTGCTGTCATCTGGTGGCAACTTGGGGGAATAGCAGAAACCTTTATTAGAGAATAACTTGCTGTTTATGTTTGGTAAAATGAACCAAGTAGTTTCTCTATGTTGGCCCTTAGCATATAATCCACTAAGTGGTTTCTGACAAAGTTAGCATTTACTGTAAACAACATATTTAGGTCATTTTTCTTCAGGTTTCAATAGTAAGAATAAATACCAATATTCATTGAACGTGTACCAAAGACCAGGACCTATTTTAAGTACTTTATACTGATCATCTTATCTAATATTTATGAGACTCCATGGAAATGGATATCATCGGTATCCTATTTTTATCCCTTGAAGGCATTGACAGATTGAGTAACTTGCTCAGATCATACTGCCAATTAGTGGTAGAATCCAGAACTGAAATCCCCAGAGATCCAATACCTGTGCCCATGATTTTAACCACAGTTTCATAATGAACACAAGTTAAGCTGGCCAGCAAGCAGGGATAAACTAGAGGTATGACATCTGGCTGTGAATTTTAGCTCTTCTGCTACCTACTTAATAATAATTTCTTGTTCCAAGAAACATAGCAGCAGTTATGTAATGTTAGTTATATTATCCCCCTTCTCTGGGCCCCATTTTCTCTTCTGTAAAAACCATGTGATTAGGATTAGACAATATATTGGTTTTCAAGCCAGGAGTTATGATGTGTTAAAGGTTCTACATATACGGGAGAGGAAAGGGAAAGGGGTGTTTGTCAGGTGGGTTTGTGACCCTTAAGCCTATCACTGCCACCTCCTTTACTTTTTTTGCACAATCTCCTTATTAAAATTTTGGTTCTGCAAACAGTGTGATGGCAAACCAACCAACCAACCAACCAACCAACAAAAAACCACAGCAGGTCCAAACTTTTCTGGGAAAGTCTCAGAGAAACTTCATGGAGAAAATAAGCCACAGAAATGATGCTCTTTTGATCTTTGGAAGAGAAACAGTGGGCTCTCCATTCCTACTTGAACACTTCCATCCTGGCATTTTGAAATGCAGTTGTTTCTATGGCACATTTAGAATATGCATTTTTAATATGCGATAGGTCTTTGTCCATGGAAGACACCTAAGAGGGGGAGGTATTTGTTTTATATTTTCAATAGGATGAAGATTAAAGGAAAAACGTTTGCTTTAAGACTTTTTAAAGCTATTGTGGGGTGGGGGTTAATTCTGTAGGAATAAAGGGACAAAGTAAATCATGGAGGATCAGTCTAAGTGTTTCCTGTCATTTTTTTTAACCCATTACAAACTGCATTAATATATGGACCATTTTACTGTATGTAGTATTACCTCAGTTATGCTATATCTTTGGTTGCTTATAGGCTGTGTAGTCTTTGAAAGTTTTGATCCTGGACAGTAGGTTTTAGCTCAAACATTGGATTCTGTGCCCATTCCCACCATAGCCTAGTGCACCCTTGTAACTGTTTTTTTTTTTTTTTTTTGTTTTGTTTTGTTTTTTTTTTGAGAGAGAGAGAGAGAGAGAGAGAGAGAGAGAGAGAGAGAGAGAGAGAGAGAAGAATTTTAATATTTATTTTTTAGTTATCGGCGGACACAACATCTTTGTATGTGGTGCTGAGGATCGAACCCAGGCCGCACGCATGCCAGGCGAGTGCGCTACCACTTGAGCCACATCCCCAGCCCCCTTGTAACTGTTGAAGGAGGCAAACTGTCCTTGAGGGAAGAAATCTGTTATGTTGGAAACTGCTTAATTTTATTCCCATTGTATGTGCTCATTGAATGTTCATTTACTTATAAAGTTAACTGTCTTTTCATTTCTGTTTTCTGCCATTTTATAGATGCAGAAATTGAGGCTGAGAAAATCACACTATTTCAAAGTGTTACCGAAAGTAAGTCAGAATCAGAATCTAGTTTTTCCTGATTGCTCTGTCTAATCAATGTCCCCAAAGCCAATTAGTCAGTTGATCAATGCATCACATTTATTTGTTCCTTTTTAACTAGTCAGCTTGAGCAACCTACTTTCATTTTACTCTTATAACTGTTTCGGGCAATGATAGATATGCTGTTGCCTCAGATCCTGCTGCTACAGTTGGATACTGAGGGGCAGAGGCAGGGAGGGGTGGCAGGCAGCAGGCTTATTAATAGAACAAAACTGTGTTAATAAGAAGTCTTCATGTTCAAGGGTCCTTTGGAAATTCTTCATGAATACAACTCCTCTCCACTTTTGGTTGTAGGCTTGAGCTAATCATTCTAAATTTATTAAAAATGAACACTGGCTTGTTCAAGGCTTCTTTTTTTCCATCTTCTTCCTTCATCTTATTCCAATATTCTCCTATCTTTTGCCACCCATCCCAGGTAAGAATTAAAGTAAACTCTAGTGTCTGGTTTTATGTCTATGAGTTCTTGCAAAATAATACTGTTTTGTGCACACACATTCCTTTTAAGCTTAACCAAATGATACTGTTACAGGACTCATGTGATTTCTTACTGGTTTACCCTGGAATGACGCAGGAAGGGTATCCAGGTTGCTATGTGTTCACCTTGACTATTCTTTCTCATCCCATAGTGTGTATTCTCTACATTTCACCCAGTCCTTCTCCTAGTGATGGATTCGGGTCATTGACGACTTCTCCTCCATCCCTACCACAAATAACACCATAATAAATACCCTTGTGCATTTCTCTTTTACATATCTGAGTGGAAATTTAATCTATACTCATAAAAGTGGAAATTCTGAATCATAAAGAGCTGTTGTTTTTGCTCCCTTCAGTTTTCACTCCTGCCAGAAGTAGAAAAGGGTTCCTAAATCTAGCTCTAAATGTTTTTGCAAACCTAATATGTGTCAAGTTATACCTCACTATTGTTTTCATTAGCATTTCTGTGATTACAACTGACTTTGAACATCTCTTTTTCATCTTGTTAGCTTTTTGGATTTCTTCATTTTATCGCTGAATGGTGGAATTTACTGCAGATTATAAATACAGTATTAGTTGCTTAAACCTGCAATATCTGTTTTATATTTTGAAAAGTTCTCTCCATGAATGGTATATCTGTTAATGTTTTCATGGATGTCCCATATTGAACAGAAATTCATACTTTTGATGCAAGGAAATCCATCTGTAGTTTTGTTTTATGATTTTAAGATGTATTTTCCTAAACCTAAGTGTCAAAGTATTTTGTAGTTGCTTCTGTTAATGTTAGAGCTTTACTTTTCATAGTTGAGTTTTTACCTGGAAACTAAATGAATCTGGTTTTATTTCTTTTCACCAGAACTAATTTTCTTATGCTGTCTTCTAAATACTCCATCTTTTTTCCCCACTGATGTAAGAGCTCTTTTAAAAGATTATGTATTATGGTTCCTTATGTATGTGGGTCTGTCTCTAAGATCTCTGATATTTTCCACTAGTTTGTTTTTCTATTTTGCATCCATACTACCTGAACTAACTTTGTATGGTTTTCTGGTAGGTGCTGCTATCTAGTAGAGCATGAAACATATCTTTCAGGTTGGCTTAACCAACTGTTAATATTTATTCTTTTCTTAATTTTTAACTAAATATAATTGGTTCTTAAAAAATAACTCAAGTATGATTCTATTTGGATTAGATGAAATATACAGGTTAATGGGGAGAATTGACTTCTATATGATATCAAAGATTCAGATATACTTATTCAGATCATTCTCTGTATATAAAAGTATTGAGTTTAAAAGTTTGTTTTTTTCCCCCCAAAGAAACAGTCTCAGGAATACAGGATAACTTTTTTTTTGTAACATCAAATGTATCTAAAATACATTTTGCAGTTGGTTATTGTTGATGATTTAGAAATGCTATTCCTTTTTTAAAAAAATATTTTTTTAGTTATAGATGGACATAATATCTTTATTTATTTATGTTTATGTGGTGCTGAGGATTGAACCCTGTACCTCACACATGCAAGGCAGGTGCTCTGCCACTGAACTATAGCCCCAGCACTCTATTCCTTTTTGTTTGTTTGTTTGTTTTAAGCCTTGATCTAATGTTCTTCCACTTTGCTGAATGTTCTTCTAAAATAGTTTCTGTATTGACTCTATTGGTATTTATTTGTGAAATAATCATATCTACAAATAATTATAGCTTGATATCTTTCCTTCCAATGCTTAAATCCTTCTCCATTGGTCTGGGATCATCAGTGCCACATTTGACTTGATGGTGTAGTGGGGGAGGTTTCTCTACCTTGCTCCTGATTCTAAGGAAATGCACCAAAGCTTTTCAACAAAATTTTGTTTTCTGTTGTCTTTTGGTATCTATATTTTACCAAGTTGAAATACACTTTAGTTCATTAAGAGTTGTTTTAAAGTTATACATAGTTGATGAAATTTGTCAAATGTCTTTTCTGTACCTATCAAAATAATTGATGATTTTGCTTTTTTTATTCTATTAATTTCACTTAATTTTTTATTTAGCTTTTTTAAGTGGACACAATATTTTTATTTTACATTTATGTGGTGCTGAGGATCGAACCCAGTGCCTCATGTATGCTAGGCGAGCATTCTACTACTGAGCCACAACCCCAGCCCGTCATTTAAATTTTGTTTGGTTTTGGTGCTGGGGATTGAACCCAAGGCCTTGTACATTAATTTTACTCTTTATTAATGTGGTAGATAACACTCACAGATTTTTAAAATGTCAAACTCTCTTTAATATTTCTGGGGTGAAAAGTCTACTTGGTCATATTATTATTGTTCTATTGTTCTTAGGATTTGGCTAGCTAATAATTTTTCCAGAACTATCACATCCATACTCATAAACAAAAATGTGAATAGAATTTTCTTGTTTAAACAGTTTATAAGTGTTTCTTGGATCAAGATTACACTCCAGTCTCTTATAATGGGTGGTGCTTGCACTTATTTCTATCTTGTAAACCATTTTTAAAATGGGAGTTGACTGCTTTGATAGCATTCACTTGTGGAGACTTCTAGGCTTTTTGGTGGTTTGGGGGTTAGCCTTTACATTTACTTAACACTTTCTTGTTTCATTGTTATATTTATCACAAATATGCTTGTAAGAAAGATTTATTCATAAGGAAAGTATATTCCTGGGAGACTTTTGTGATCAGTTGGACTTCTGGTTATTGGTGAGTTGGCCTGTTCCTTTTCTTGGCCATTAATTGAGGCATTTATATATATATATATATATATATATATATATATATATATATATATATATATATTTTTTTTTTTTTTTTGCACATTTAGCACTATTCTGTTTTTTTTATGAAAACAATTCTAAAAATTCATTTTTGTAGTCCTGTGAGATGAATAATTTTACTGATGAGAATGTATGCTCTAGTAGAGCTGACATCAGTATTAGTAGAGGGCAGATGGTAAGATTTGATGCCAGTTCCAATAAGGCAGTTGTGATCATGAGACTGAAACTTACCTATGATGTTTCCCTGACTCTTTGGGGAAATATCTTTTACCATGTCTCCACTAGTAATCAAGTACCCATGATTCATTAAGCAGTAGCATGAAGATTGAAATTCCAAAAGCACTTGAATACATCATAGTTCAACACTTAGCATGTGTAGAACTATGTTGTATTTCCTCTTTGCCTTGGCTACTGGGAAGCTCCTGGATAGGGTTAATGCCTGACTGTAGGGACTACCTTTTCCCAAATTATGGATTACTTCCTTTCTATACATATTTTAGATCATTCTGTCTGCTGTCTGACACTTCATCTTTAAATGCTGTAAACTCTTGGAGAATACCTTCTTTCAAGTACCTGACTCTAGCATATGATTTTATAGATTCATCATTTTCAAACTGGAGATAAAGACAATAATCTGCAGGGTTGTCATGAGGGCTAAATGATACTGTAAATCAAATGAGAACCCCTAAAGCTGGGGGTAGGGAAAGCTAGTGGGACTCGCTCACTTCCTAAATGACTCACTGCTACATAACAGTCAGACTTAGAGGGAGGACAAATTCCTGTTTCAGCAAAATTATAAATTTCTCTGTCATGGATTTTGAAGTCCTTTATAAAGTATCAACATGACAACACTAAGAGTCTACTGATGTGTTCTTTGGGGAAAGTAGGAGTGGCATAAATGATGGACACATCTGTCTGTTGAGTGCTCTAGAAGGAAAGGGCTCTACAGAGGGCCCAACTGATACTCACCTCAGCTCTCACTCCCCGTGTTAGGGTGGTGACACAGATGAGGATGGTGGGAACATGAAGTTAAGGGAATAGTTCTATAAAAAGGGCCCACTGTGCTGACCTCCACATGCTTTCTTTTCTAAGAAGCAATTTACCTGTAGCCCTGCCTGGCCTAAGTGGACAAGATATGTCACGATTGTCAGCAATCTAACTGTTCAAAACAGGAGAAATGCAGGCCCCAAATAATGTTGTTAAAGGAACCCAAGTTACCCTGTAGGGGGAGAATTTTGTGACCAGAAACTCTGGGAAAGACGGATAGTTTCCTCCTAACCATAAAATCTATAAGAATGTATGGTTAAGAATCCAATTAGAACCAGTCTGCATGGGTCAAGGTGACCTAGAATTGTCCTGGCAATAAGTATTTGAAAGTCTGGTGTCATCTTGCTGTCAATCAAAAGTCAAGAGGTGGACCTGGGAAACTTCTCTGGGATTCCGAATAAAACTGGAATGCAGGAGAGGCACATTACTTTCCTCTCTGAGAGGACCCACCCTCTCCCTTGAGAATTGTCCCCTTTCCCTTTCCTATCCCTTCAGTAAGCTCATTTTTGTTATTCTGAGCAACATGTCTGAAATCTTTCTAACTTGATTGCAAGAATAGGGGTTTGAAAGGGGGTCTTAATGTTGCATCAGTTCTCAGAAGGCCCAGTTCTGTAACACCAGGATACTCATGTTTTTTCCTGATCTGGCTTTATTTGCCCTTCTTCCTCCTCAAAGTGTCAAGGGAAGACTTGCTGTTCAGTTCCTCCATTATTTTAGCCAGTTTGAAGCTTGACAGCTGTGACTGGAAAGATCTGCAAATCATCAAGGGACTGGATAAATTTCACTCCTGTCAGTGATGCCACAGCCTAGGCTCCATCTTTGAACCTGTGCCCTGTTAAGAGGTGTAGAATTAAGGCAGCGGCCTCCCATGAAACCCAGCAAAATGAAGGTAGGGTAGGGTGAAGAAAAGCAAGGGAAAGTAACACGCAGCAGAGGGGAATACCTGAAAGTAGTAATGCTCATGCAAATTTTTACTTTATTCTTTCCAGTGGGCTTTTCTGTTTTGTTTTTAGGGGCACTCCACCACTAAGCCACATCCCCAGCCCTATTTGGTATTTTATTTAGAGACAGGGTCTCACTGAGTTGCTTAGTGCTTCACTTTTGCTGAGGCTGGCTTTGAACTCCTGATCCTCCTGCCTCAGCCTCCCCAGCCGCTGGGATTACAGGCGTGTGCCACCCTGCCTGGAGGGTTTTTCTTTCTTTTTTCTTTTTTTAATTTTTTTTATTGGTTGTTCACAACATTACAAAGCTCTTGACATATCATATTTCATACATTAGATTGAAGTGGGTTATGAACCCCCAATTTTACCCCAAATGCAGATTGCAGAATCACGTCGGTTACACATCCACAATTTTACATAATGCCCTATTAGTAATTGTTGTATTCTGCTACCTTTCCTATCCCCTACTATCCCCCCTCCCCTCCCCTCCCATCTTCTCTCTCTACCCCATCTACTGTAATTCATTTCTCTCCTTGTTTATTTTCCCATTCCCCTCACAACCTCTTATATGTAATTTTGTATAGTAATGAGGGTCTCCCTTCATTTCCATGCAATTTCCCTTTTCTCTCCCTTTCCCTCCCATCTCATGTCTCTGTTTAATGTTAATCTTTTCTTCCTGCTCTTCCTCCTGCTCTGTTCATAGTTGCTCTCATTATATCAAAGAAGACATTTGGTATTTGTTTTTTAGGGATTGGCTAGCTTCACTAAGCATAATCTGCTTTAGTGCCATCCATTTCCCTGCAAATTCTATGATTTTGTCATTTTTTATTGCTGCATAGTACTCCATTGTGTATAGATGCCACATTTTTTTTATCCATTCATCTATTGAAGGGCATCTGAGTTGGTTCCACAGTCTAGCTATTGTGAATTGTGCTGCTATGAACATCAATGTGGCAGTATCCCTGTAGCATGCTCTTTTAAGGTCTTCAGGGAATAGTCCGAGAAGGGCAATAGCAGGGTCAAATGGTGGTTCCATTCCCATCTTTCCCAGGAATCTCCAAACTGCTCTCCAAATTGGCTGCACCAATTTGCAGTCCCACCAGCAATGTACAAGTGTACCCTTTTCTCCACATCCTCGCCAGCACTTATTGTTGTTTGACTTCATAGTGACTGCCAATCTTACTGGAGTGAGATGGTATCTTAGGGTGGTTTTGATTTGCATTTCTCTTACTGCTAGAGATGGTGAGCATTTTTCCATGTACTTGTTGATTGATTGTATGTCCTCCTCTGAGAAGTGTCTGTTCAGGTCCTTGGCCCATTTGTTGATTGGGTTATTTGTTATCTTATTGTCTAATTTTTTGAGTTCTTTGTATACTCTGGATATTAGGGCTCTATCTGAAGTGTGAGGAGTAAAAATTTGTTCCCAGGATGTAGGCTCCCTATTTACCTCTCTTATTGTTTCTCTTGCTGAGAAAAAACTTTTTAGTTTAAGTAAGTCCCATTTGTTGATTCTTGTTATTAACTCTTGTGCTATGGGTGTCCTATTAAGGAATTTGGAGCCCAACCCCACAATATGTAGATCAGAGCCAACTTTTTCATCTATCAGACGCAGAGTCTCAGATTTGATATCAAGCTCCTTGATCCATTTTGAGTTAACTTTTGTGCATGGCAAGAGAAAGGGATTCAGTTTCATTTTGTTGCATATGGATTTCCAGTTTTCCCAACACCATTTGTTGAAGATGCTATCCTTCCTCCATTGCATGCTTTTAGCCCCTTTATGAAATATAAGATAGTTGTAACTTTGTGGATTAGTCTCTGTGTCCTCTATTCTATACCATTGGTCCACCCGCCTGTTTTGGTACCAGTACCATGCTGTTTTTGTCACTATTGCTCTGTAATATAGTTTGAAATCTGGTATCGCTATACCGCCTGATTCACACTTCCTGTTTATAATTGCTTTTGCTATTCTGGGTCTTTTATTTTTCCATATGAATTTCATGATTGCTTTATCTATTTCTACAAGAAATGCCGTTGGGATTTTGATTGGCATTGCATTAAACCTATAGAGAACTTTTGGTAATATCGCTATTTTGATGATGTTAGTTCTGCCTATCCATGAACAGGGTATATTTTTCCATCTTCTAAGATCTTCTTCTACTTCTCTCTTTAGGGTTCTGTAGTTTTCATTGTATAAATCTTTCACCTCTTTTGTTAGGTTGATTCCCAAGTATTTTATTTTTTTTGAGGATATTGTGAATGGAGTGTTTTTCCTCATTTCCGTTTCAGAAGTTTTGTCGCTGATATACAGGCCTTTGATTTATGCGTGTTGATTTTATATCCTGCCACTTTGCTGAATTCATTTATTAGTTCTAGTAGTTTCTTTGTAGACCCTTTTGGGTCTTGTAGGTATAGAATCATGTCATCTGCAAATAGTGATAATTTAAGTTCTTCTTTTCCTATTTTTATGCCTTTAATTTCTTTTGTCTGTCTAATTGCTCTGGCCAGTGTTTCGAGAACTATATTGAATAGAAGTGGTGATAGAGGGCATCCCTGTCTTGTTCCAGATTTTAGAGGGAATGCCTTTAACTTTTGTCCATTCAGAATGATGCTAGCCTGAGGCTTAGCATAGATAGCTTTTACAATGTCAAAGTAAGTTCCTGTTATCCCTAGTTTTTCTAATGTTTTGAACATAAAGGGATGCTGTACTTTGTTGAATGCTTTCTCTGCGTCTATTGAGATGATCATATGGTTCTTATCTTTAAGTCTATTGATGTGGTGAATAACATTTATTGATTTCCGTATGTTGAACCATCCTTGCATCCCAGGGATGAATCCTACTGGATCATGGTGCACAATTTTTTTGATGTGTTTTTGTATTCGATTCGCCAGAATTTTATTGAGGTTCATCTAGGTTTGCATCTAGGTTCATTAGAGATATTGGTCTGTAGTTTTCTTTCTTTGAGGTGTCTTTGTCTGGTTTCGGAATCAGGGTGATGTTGGCCTCATAGAATGAATTTGGAAGAGCTCCCTCTTTTTCTATTTCCTGAAATAACTTGAAAAGTATTGGTATTAATTCTTCTTTAAAGGTTTTATAAAACTCCGCTGTATACCCATCTGGTCCTGGGCTTTTCTTGGTTGGTAGTCTTTTGATGGCTTCTTCAATTTCATCCATTGATATTGGTCTGTTCAAATTGTGTGTATCCTCCTGACTCAGTCTGGGCAAATCATATGACTTAAGAAATTTATCGATGTCTTCACTATCTTCTATTTTATTGGAATATAGGTTTTCAAAATAATTTCTAATTGTCTTCTGTATTTCTGTAGCATCTGTTGTGATATTGCCTTTTTCATCCCGTATGTTAGTAATTTGAGTTCTCTCTCTTCTTCTCTTCGTTAGCATGGCTAAAGGTCTGTCGATCTTATTTATTTTTTTGAAGAACCAACTTTTAGTTTTGTTAATTGTTTCAATAGTTTCTTTTGTTTCAATTTCATTGATTTCCGCTCTGATTTTAATTATTTCTTGCCTTCTGCTACATTTGCTGTTGTTTTGCTCTTCCTTTTCTAGGGCTTTGAGATGAAGTGTGAGCTCATTTATTTGTTGGTTTTTTCTTTTTTTGAGGAATGACCACCAGGCGATGAATTTTCCTCTTAAAACTGCTTTCATTGTGTCCCATAGATTCTGATATGTTGTGTCTGTATTTTCATTTATCAGTAAGAATTTTTTGATTTCCTCCTTTATGTCTTCTGTAACCCATTGATCATTCAGTAACATATTGTTCATTTTCCATGTGATGTAGGATTTTTCCTTCCTTCTTTTATCATTGATTTCCAGTTTCATTCCATTATGATCAGATAAAATGCAAGGTATAATCTCCACCCCTTTATATTTACTGAGGGTTGCCCTATGGCATAATATATGGTCTATTTTTGAGAAGGATCCATGTGCTGCTGAGAAAAAAGTATATCCATTTGATGATGGTTGATATTCTATATATTTCAGCTCCTCCCAGACTGGGCGAGTCTCCAATCCTGAGTGCCTAGGGCCTCCTCTTGTGTCTAGTCACTTCCCACTTTTCCTCTAGCCAGGCCCCTCTCATGGTGCCGCTCACCACAATACTGGCTACACGCCAGGTCTGCTGCTCCCGGGAGCCCTGTTTTCATGAACGACTGGGCACACTCTTCCAGTTTGCCATTCCCTCAGACCCTAAGTTTGTAGAGCTTGAGGCTGAGAATCCTCAGCGAATTTTACTTGCCCTCTGGTAGCCACGCCCCCAGTAGCTGGTGCAAGAGACCTCAGCTGTCAGCACTGGTGGGAGCGGTAGTTCCGCGCCGCGGGTCCCACGCCACCTCTGATTCCCTCGGGCTGGCTATCACGCTCACGGGAGAGCTGGGAGGGGCCCTTAAGGTTTCTCCAATGTGTGGAGAGGGAAGGCTAGGGAATTACACACCTGTAGCCGCAGGTTTCAATGAAGTTATCTCCTCTGCCACAGTCTGATGACGTCAGTTCTCTGCCATGGTGGTATCTCTTGCAAATGGCGACAGTTTGTTTCCCTTTGCCGGGCGACCAATGCAATGGGTGGGTCCTTACTGTCTCTCCCAAGCCCTGTTTCAAACCTGTGGCCACTACCTATGAAGGCTCGGTAGGCATTTACCTCTGTAGGATGAAAGGGGCTGACCAGTTGTTTCAGCCGGATGGATTAGTGCTGAGTCACAGCTGTTTGTCTGCAGGAAGCAGGCAAACGGGAGCTTGAATTCAGCCGATCCGGGCTCAGTGTGTGTTCTGAGAGGCCCAGACTGTTCGCCCCAGATCCACGTCAGCTCAGCATTGCCTAGTGATCCTGAGCAAACAGATTTAGGTTGTTTATGACTCCCTATGCCTGCACAGCTGAAGAGGTCAGAGACTTGATCTCTCTGCGCCCGCCACCATGTTCTACTCCTGGAGGGTTTTTCTTTTCTAAAGTTTTACCCAAATCAATCCCTTTGAGTCTGTTTTGGAATCTTCCTCGTTCATTGAAAAACACTTCCCTGTTCCATTATTGGAGATTTTCTTTTCATGGTTGGAGATTTAAGAATTGCAGTTTGAGGAAGGAGTAATTTCCTTCCTAAAAACTTAAAAGTACATAACTGCTTATTCAAAAGACATACAGTTCAGAAATAGGGTATTTGCTCTTAGCATTTTCTTTTTATAGTGTCCTTTCCCCTTCTTTCTTTTTAAAGTTTTCCCCATCCTTCTTTCTCCACCCTTTCACACCCTCCCACGCCTCCAGCCCTGCCCATGCCTGGCGCCCTCTTGTGGTGACAGATGAAGCACATGGATAAGCTTCACTGAGGGAGACCGAACCACCATTCGGAAAGGCTGGAAGCCAAAGGAACGTCTGTAATAGCTTATTTTTAAAAGAATTCCTTGTCTTCCTTTCTCTGTACTTTATCGAGGGGGGTGGTTGGAGAATGATATAATGAATATGAATCTGTGTTATCCACTGCCACAGGCAGGAGAGTTCCTTTGTGGTGGAGAGTGTTTTATTTGGCAGGTGTCCAATGCCACAGTGGAACATTCCAGTCTGGATGAGTCAAGCAGAGCTAAGGGTCCCTCTGGTTAACAGGTTTCATCAAGTACCCTTGGTTGGAGAGGTTGAAGCCCGGGAGAAGCTGCCCGACAGGTGGCTGTTTTTCTGGGATGGCATTTTGCAGTTCTCCAAGGTGCCCACAGTTGCTGCTTCTGGAAGAGGATATGGAAAGACAGGGGGAGGGAGGGGGAGAGAAGGGGCCACAAGGGCTGTCACATGTGCTGAACAGCTGAGTCCGGCAGGGTCAGGCCGTTACACGGGCATTACTATGAGCTTAGGCCCCTGGATAGAATTTCTTGAACAGTAGTCCTCCGTGAAGTTTAAAGAAAAAAGGAAATATGCACATTACCTTAAAAGATACCACTGGCAGAATCCATGATCCAGCTGTTCTCCTGAGGTCCTCAGACATCAGGGAGACCTCTTTCTTCAGGTAGCTCCTGGGCCTAGCCCAAGCCCTTGTGTGTGCTGACAAGGAATATTTTTAAAAGCCACTGTGAAGAAGCTACTGGTACATTTCCATGAGAAATGAAGAAAGAAGCATGAACCTTTAGTTCTTATTAAATAATAAAAACATGTTTGAGTAATAGGCTCAACTCATCTTCACTATGTTCTTCCTTGTCTGTCTAGAGTCAGAGATAAAAGTCTGGGGTTGGAGGCAGTTTGGAGATGGGATGGAATCTGGGGTGAATTAAGTCTGGGGAGGGATGAGCATGCTTATATATGTAACTTGGTAATGAGAAAAAGATGAAATGTGAACGGTTTGTTTCTAAAGAGTCATAAAATGAGTGTAAATACCGAAACATCACTGATGTCAACAACAGTTGTATCAAAATAGTCACATTAATATTTTGGGTGCTCAGGCCAATATGAGAAAGGGGGAAGTAAAAAAATTTAAAATAGCAACACTGAAAATAAACAATTTTTTTTCTCTTCTGTTTTTAGAATTATGAGAAAACAGAGACTATTCTGCCTCTTTGCTAACTTAAAGAAAACTAGCTGTGCTGTTTATAGTTTTATATGTTAACTTGACTAGGCCATGAAAAGCCCAGATATTTAGTCAAACATTATTCTGGTTGTTTCTTAGAGGGATGAGATGAACATTTAAGTTGGTGAACTGTGTGGGTGGGTCTCATCCAATCAGTCAAAGGCCTGGATAGGCAGAAAGGTTGACACTCTGTAAAAATTCCTCCTTCCCACTCACTTTGGACTGAATCTTCTGGGTCTGTGGCTTCTGGTGGACCTTCCTGGGTATTTGTCAGTTTCCTTAATTGTGTGAGCCACTTCCTTACAATAAATCAAGCTCTTGGGCTGGGGATATAGCTCAGTTGGTAGAGTGCTTTCTTTGCATGCACAAGGCCCTGGGTTCAATCCCCAGCACCACAAAAGCCACATCCCACAATAAAGCTATACTACTTTAAAATAAATAAATCAGGCTCTCTCTCCCCTTCTCCCCCACCCCATCCCCACCCCCTCATCCTAATCATTGGTTCTATTTCTCTGGAGAAACCTAATATCTGTGGAAGGATTTAATTGTTTTTCAAAGAAATTACTTGGGCATGGCTCCCTGAACCAAATTTCGGGGGGGTGGTGGTGGTGGTGGTGGTGGGGGGGAATCAGGAAGTTTGGGTGTGCATCCATGTGTTTCTATATTTTTGTAAATATAATCCCATTAGTGTGCTTTTATTTATGATTTTTCTATTAAGAGAACAAGAATTTCTGATATTTCAGTTAAAAACTCAAGAACACGAGACCCATTTATTGGCCATCTAGGAAGAAGAATCTGAAATTTATTCTGGGGGTAGAGGAACATGTAGCTAATATTAATTTCCCCAAAGAAAAACTCATGAGGAAATGGATTACTGTATTGCTAGAAGTCTCTACTAAAAAATTCACTGCTTAGAAATATTTACTAATGAAAAAACATTGAAGACGTTTAATGAACCACATTGGATGGGATTTTCCCACTTGTCTGAATTTCTGCCTGGTGGGTTGCCCAGAGCCGTTTCCATCACCTCCTCCCGGGGACCCGCGTCAGCATTTGTGTGCAGCTACTTTCTCCCTCCTAGATCACGCTGGCTGGCCTGGTGTGGGTGGGGGTGGGATCTGCTTTGAAGATCACCCAGAGTTACCGTGTTTCAACAGCTTGACGTCACTCTTACCAGCCTCTTCCTGGCACAGGGCTGGTGATGATACAGGAATGTACTTGAAGGGACACACAGCCATAGCAAAACCACATGCCCCGCTGGGGTGGCTTAACCTACATTTCTGCCTCAAAAAGGGGGCAGTGGCAAGATGAGTGACAGCAGCCCTGGGGCAGAATGCCCAATTCTTTTTGATTGCACTTGATTTCTTATTCAAATACAGGGTTTGGTCTTTTGGGAACTTTGGGTACTGATATCAAGACCATTTAAATCAACAGAAAATGGACATCTTCTTAAGGGTTCCGTCATCATTTCAGTGGTGAGTGGGAGCTGAAATGCATTTGCTCCCAACCTGGTTTTATGAAACTTAACTAGAAACTTGAAGTTGTGTTCCTGCAGGGGACCCGTAGGCCTTCTTGACTGGATGGAGGCTGTGACTGGAAGCACTTCCATCCAGTGGTCCCCAAAAATGCTTTGCGGAAGGGTTGGGGTAGTTTGGGTGGTAGCAGTCACCCCCATGTGCTCTAGTACTTTCCAGAAGTCCTTTGACTTCCAAAAGGTACAGAATTATACTTCCCAACAACCTGGTCGTTGGGGTGTGGTGAGGTGTCCCCCAGCTCTAGCTGCACTTGAGTTGGCGTTTTTTTTTTTTTTTTTTTGCTGTATTATTGGTGATTTTTAAAATTTTTATTATTTTTTATTTTGAAATAATTTCAGACTAATAAAAATTTGCAAAAATAAAGCAAAGAATTACCATACATGCTCACTGTGCTTCCAGGTCACACTGTTTGTACTCCTGGAGGCATATCCTTGCCTTCCAGGGCAGCTTCCCCACCAGGCCCCAAGAAATGGGCAAGCAGAGGGGAGCTCCATCCCACCCTCACCACTGGCTTGAACCATTGGGCTTACCTCAAGAAATAGCAGGAATAATTGAAAGAGAAATTATACAATTCATGGTTTGTGTATAGAATAAACAAATCAAGAAGATGATCATTTACTAAATAAGCTTTTATTAAACACCAATTTAATTTTAGGAACACTTCAGTACCGTGCCCAAGATAAAAACTCTTGAGGACTTAGTATGTCCCCAATTCAGTTAGGCCTTTACATGTAAATTCATTTTATTTCTATACATACCGTAGAAGGTAGAAACTATTATGGATATTCTTACTCTATCAACAAAGACACAGGCCCAGAGAGGTCATGTGATTTGCCCAAGGTAACATAGCTGATGAGTAGAGGGGCTGAGATTTGAATTAGATATTTAGTTCCAACACTCACGTCTAAATCACATTCTGGGCTGATCTTTGGGATATGCACTACATGGCTTTTGCCTGTTCAGGAGGACACGTGGTTACATATTTGATCTCAGTAGCATTCATCCATGAAGCCTTTCTGGGCAGGATATTTCTTCAAGTAGTGATATCAGTTGCATGTGTGAGGTTGGTTTTTAGTAAAACTTACTACATACTATTAATACATAATATGATGACAACATGCTACTTGCAAGTAAAATTAACAGTTGGAATATTTATCTATTTATTTAGGTCCTTCCCTCACAGGTGCGAGTGCCGGACACAGCATTGTCTGTCCTTGTGCCATTGACACAACAGCCAAATATTAGCAGCTACTATTTCTTGAGGGCTTATATTTGGCTCTTTACAAAGACTGTGTTCTTAAAATCTCAGCCAGTTTGAGGTAGGTATCATTGACCCCAGTTTATAGAGGAGGAAACTCAAGTTTATGCCAGGTAAAGTGAGGCCATAAAAGGGGATATACCATGGCTCATCTGTGAGGGGCAAATTCAGACTCAGGTTTCCCTGACTTCAAAGCCTGAGTAGGCAGCACCTGGTTCCCTGGGTGGCCACTGTGTGGGCTCTGGGCACTCTTATGACACACTTTGTTCAAGTATAGTGTGGGAACACATGTGTTTATATAAAAAAAAATTTTATCCTATATTAACAAAGTTCCAGGCACACTTCTGTGTACACCATTAAAGACATAAATTTTGAAAAAGAAATTTGAAATTAAACAGCATTCCTCCTTAACAACAGGGAACAATTATGAGAGCTTTCTAACTCCTTTCCATATATTCATTTCACATGAAGCCATATGTGGTAGGTATCATTATCCCCATTCAACAGATAAGTAAACCAAAACAGGTGCCTATTCCTCAGTAATAGATATCCTGGGCTGCATGAGTCAATAAAGGCTCTATGATAGACAGTGTCCCAGGCATATTTGGCGACTTGTTAAGAAGTATGTCTGATTTCCTTACTCAGGCTGCTAGCCCCTGCGGACAGGAGCCCTGTCTTCCCTATCTTGTGCTTTTCCCCTGGCTGGCACCAACTCCATGACCAAGGCCATGACGAACTGTGTGTCAAGGGCACGTGAGTGGATCTGGCTGTGGATGCACAGGTATAGAGCTGTGTGTTGAGTATGAAACCTTTGTTCACATTTGATGCTAGGGATTCTCCTTTCTTCTTTCCTGGGGACATGGGAGTGTGATGGCAAAGCCAGAGTCGATTTCACAAAGAAAGTTTTGGTAGGTAATTTCAGCCCCAGGTGACTCTCTTCTGTTTCTCCAGGGACCGACATTGCCAGCCCTGCTGTAGCTGGTTGAAGGGGACCAAACCTCTCAGGAAGACGGACTTGGTTCCGTTTGACCAGCCAGAGCAGGGGGCAGCTCCCTTGGGAGGTGACTGCAGCCTCTCATGTGCAGATAGCCTGGGGTGTTCAAGCCTCACTCGTCCATGCCTGGAACACAGAAAGAACCAGCATTAGGACGCATCTCACCCTGGGAGCCCGCGCCCAGAACATCCTCCCACATGATCTGCAGAAATCACACATAGATTATATTTTGCATTGTGTGACTTCAATTTATTTCCATTCTTTAATCTTTATTCTTTTTTTTCAAATAGAGACATCACAAACAGCAAAAACAATATAAAATTATGACAGTTTCCCATGATTCTTTCTCCTCTCATCTTCCAAAATAAATTAACATTTCGGCTTATGTTCTTTAAATATCTCACATTTGAGTAAAAATATAATCTAACTATGTCTAAAAGCTGTAATTATAAAACTAAAATCATAAAAGGTTATGTGTGACACAAATGTAAGTAAGGACACATAGTGGTAAAAGCAATACTCAAAAACAACCATCTACCTTTAAAAAAAGGAGCTTTATTTTTTTTTTTACTCTTCTACACTGTTTAGACTTCCTGAATCCTTTTCTCAATTTATCTCTTTATGTTCCCCCTTGAGATAACAGTAACATGAAGTTTATTTTTTCTTATACTTTAAATGTTGTTCTTCATGGTTTTTACCATTTATGCACATGTTCCTAAAAAAAGGTTCATGAATATTCTAATATATAATGATATCCTAAGTGGCCTTGATATTTTTACTTAAAACATTTGTAAGATTCAGGCATATCAGTGTGTTAGCTGCAGTTACTAATTTTCATTGCCTTATGATTTTCTACTATCTGAACATAACTGCAATTGATTTCTTCATTCTTGCAGCCACAGACATTGAGATTTGGTTTGACAAATTGAATAAGCAGTATTTCAAGGGAAGTGGGGAAATTTTTGATTCGTGTAGATTTTAAAGATTCCTGGATCCCAGGATGTGAGAAGTTACAGGGCAACATTCACCGGCCCAAAACATGTGGGGACTGGGCTAGAAACAGGCCCTTCAGCAGATGGGCAGGAAGTTTGAGAACCACTGGCCCAGCAGGAGCAGGAGGAGTACCCACTGGCTTCTCCCTATTCCTAGGGCATGGAATTGATTAAGGAGACAGTCCCCCAAAAGGCAGGCTGGCTGTCTCCGTAAGGTATTGGAGAAGGTAGGGAAGAGGAGGGCAGAGAGGAGAGTTTGAATGAGTGTAGAAAGCTGTCCTCTCCCTGGGGTCTAGGCATTCCATGCCTTTTTATCTCCTCTTCCTGATAAGGAGAGGGGTCATCCAATAGAAAGTGCATGGCCGTGGAATCACATTTATCTGGTTCAAATCCCACTGATGTTTCCCTGTCTTTTTTTTTTCTTTTCCTTTTAGAAAGTTATATAGCGTCTTTAAGTCTGTTTCTTGTGTGCAAGTATGAGTTTGGTGTAATGAATCCCACTGTTATGTAGCATTACAATGCACCAAAAATTCCATTTATGCCATGAGAGATCATACCAAACTTGCCTGTGTGTCATGAGGTTTAACAAAGCAAAGGTGCATGGGGTCCCTGGTGGGCACGATAGAGACCAGCAGGATGGAGGGAAAATCCTGGAATCAATTCTAATTGCTTTTGAAGCCAAGAGTTCCACTTTCAACTCCTGGCTGCTCTGTGAGTGTTTCCTTTCCCTCAGCTGCAAGGATTTTTATTTATCCCCGACATTTTTAAAACCATAAATCAGGAAATCTAGAAGTGGTGTAACCAGCCAAGTGGACTCTGCCAGATGGACTCCAGTTTGGGAGCCCAGTCTGGAATGAAGAAGGTATCTCAGACATCATGGCTCTCAATAGGACTCTGAAGAAATGAACTGTGAAGGCTGAAGATATAGCTCAGTGGAAGAGCACTTGTCCAGGCTGCAAGGGCTTGGGTTCAACCCCAGAACCACACACACACATACACACACACACACACACACACACACACACAAAGGGAAATTTTAAAAAAAGCACACCATGATGATGGTGATAAGACAGTTGGGTACCACAGAATAAGGCATGATTCTAGAATGGTCTGTACAGGGTGATAATGATGCTTCTGTCTTCGACTGAGTTCCCTTCTCTTTTGCATGCATCCTCTTGACTCTGCAGTCATCATCTTACCTTCTGTGTCCTCCTCCTCCCCATGACATAGGTGTCATGGGGTTGCTACCGGCCTGCTTGTCCTCTGGCCATCCTCCTCTTAGCAAGGGAGTGGCAACTGCAGGGCAGGGAGCAGCCAGGCAATCTGAAATCAGGACTGAGAAAGGCCGGGTCCAGTGCAGGAGAACAAGCCTCTTTCAGGGCAACTTCTTCAGTTCCAGACACAGTTCCTCCACCATCTCTGGCCTCTTCTTCGCTCATGTTCTGCCCCTCCCCCTGCAACACACCCACCCATACAACTTGCCCCCCCCCCTCCCCCCGCATTTCTGAGCAGATGACATGAGATCACCCTTCAGGGTAGAAAAGCAATGTGTAGTTCAGGCATGATTTAGAAAAGGGAAGGGTTTTCACTGGAGAGATGCACAACCTGAGGCTCCGCTTTTATAAACACGAAGACCAAGATATAGAATAAAGAACAGCAGTTTCCTTTGGCAAATACAGAGTGCTGTAATATACCAGCATCATACACCATATTTATTCAAAGAATCAGTGTCAAAGGCAGGCTTTCTTGACTTTAGCATACTGATATTTTGGGCTGGACAATTCTTAGCTGTGGGGGGCTGCTCTGGGACTTTTAGCAGCATTTCTAGTCTCCACACTCTGGATGCCTGGAACCCTGCAAGCGTGACAACCATAAAAATGCCAAAAAGCCCACAGAGAGGGGCAAGAATCTATTGAGAGATCCCTGATCTAAAGCTTTAAGTTTCTGTGCTCATTCCTGTAACTGCCCAGGTCTTCTGTTCCTCTGCCTCCAAGAGTACAGGTGGGGATGTCCTGGAGACACTAGATACCTGCCCGGTTCCTGGAAGAGATAGATGGGGAGTACCAGTGTGGCTGCAGCTGGTCAGGGGTATGGGGGAGTCTACCTGGTGCCCTCTGCATGCTGGCTCCTCTGAGGGGAGGCGTCTCCATCTCCAGCCATCTGTCTAGCAAACAGGCCTATCATCCCCTCTTCCTTTCCTTTCCTCCCTGTTCTCCTCTGTGTCCTTGCCCTGTGCTACTCAGTTCCACTTTACAAGTCCCTCCTGTGTGTCTCTGCATGCAAATCCTGTGGTGTTTCCTTCTGTGGTTCTGCTTAGAAACTCATGTGGCCCCAACCTTTTTGTCACACACGCTCAGACTGAAAACAAGGAGGGAGAGTCGTGGGATGCACAAAGCCGGCCCAGAACTACAGCTTTAGTGTGTGTGTGGGTCCCTCCATCTTCAGTTCCAGCTTCTGAAACTGCAGTGGCTAATGGTATGAGTCTCAGGTCCGGTGGTGTCTCCTGGCTCAGGGCTTTCCCCTACAAGCCCAAGTCTTTTTTGGTGTGGGCTCAGTCCCTGGAGAGTCAGAGCTGACAACACTGGGGTACAGGTTTAGAGGAGAAAGGAACTGGGCCATTGATTTTTTATTAATTTATTTGGCCACTATTTCAGCATCTAACCTTTTCCTCAAACAGCCTCTCCTAGAAGCAGCACTCTGTGCCAGGATTATGGAATGAAGTAGAAAGGACACCAGGGCAGGGTCAGGAGACTTGGGAGGAGGGGGGCATCACTCACTGTGGCTGTAACATCATGCCCTCTGTCTGTAACAAAAACCCTTAGAAATGGACGGACTGCCATAGACCTATGATACAGATGGTTACTAAGGAAGCACGATTCAGTTTGGTTAGTGGAAACATTCCATTTCAGGGAGGAAGGAACTCAGGGGTGAGGGCAGATCTTGGGAGAAATCTTTGGGGGATGTGGCCTCTCCTCACCAAGCAGGCCAGAGGAGGGGTGGTGTGGAAAGCTGGTCATAGAGAGGCCTCAGGGGGCATCAGCCAGGGGCCTGAGACCTTGCACTGAGAGAGAAGTCTCAAGAGGAGACAGGGAGCTGTGGGGTGGGTCTTTGGTTGGGGCTGCAGATAACCTCCTGGCACAAAACCTGGATGAGGAGCTGTCACCTGGCCTGTGCTGTGGGTGGGGCTGCGGGGCGAGCGAAGAGGCACTTGCCAAAACCACACACTTCCTTACATTCCATAGCAAAGTAATCCATATGGGGATATAAAGAAGCATGTGGCCTCAGGAAGCAGTGTCGTCCAGGAGCCCTCCGCACTTCAGAAGTGGGCCACTCCCATCTTTCCTGGTGCCCAGGTGGGGAACCCTTACAGAGAAGACCGCTGGGAACTAATCCATCCTAAATCCCTGCAAACCATACTGGAATAAATCTGTGAGGAATAGCAGTGCCAGTGGGGATGGGATCTCTTCCCCTGTTCTTTGTTCAGAGATAAACTGCACCAAGTTTTACTGACTCATTTTGGCACAGTTACAGCGTAGCAAATTCTTTGTTTTTGCTATTAATTAACTCAATGCTGTTGCATTGTACCTTTTGATACGATTCTTTGTTAATGTTTGGAATCCAGGAAAGGGAAGATTAACAAAAAGAGTAACTCCAACCCAGACACATTCTGCTTGTGCTCAGCCAGCCACTTACACCCGCACCCTACCCTACTGTACTTTCTACTGGATGCCTGCTTGGGAGCTCATTGAGGGCTGCAGCTGCTGGGGGCCGGCAGGCGCAGCAATCCAAGCACCATTGTTCACTGTGGAAGGATCTTTTGTTGGGCTCCTGCTCCCCCAGCCCATCACCTCCCCCACTGTCTGTGAGGCCTGAGCCTCGGGAGGGGTTGGGGGGACAGCTGTTGAGTCACACTGGGTCTGGATCTGCCACCCTCTTGGCTGAGGGAGAGATGGAATTTTTGAGCTTCATGGCATCTAATTCTCTGCCAGGAAACAAGGAGAAGTATGCTACGGGAAGAATTAGACCCCAAAGAAACATTAGCAATGTGGTTAATGGCATCTAATAACAGTAACAACTAACTCTTCTCAAGCATGTATTCTATGGCAGGATCATCTTCAGTGCTTGATTTAGGTGCCCACCCTGAATGCTCACGGTTCTATGAAGCAGTAGCTGTTTTATCTGGTTTTACCAATGAGAAACATGAAGGTCATTGAAAAGAAATGATTTACAAATATGCAAAAGGTAATTCCTTTAAAAAACTAATAAGATTGGAGGGCAGCCTTGGATCCACCCATGGAGAGAGGTATGGAAGGTAAGAGGTATTTAAAGAAAGCAAGGAAGGAGGGAAGGCGGGAAGGAAGGAGGGAGGGAAACTCAGTGTACATTCTGCAGCTTTGCTTTTGAGGTCTGATAGTGGTAATTTAGAAATCATATTTTGTTTTTTAGGAATATTGGAAAATATCCTTGGCATCCCACTTGAAATCTTTCTGGTTGACCTAGGAAATGGTCAATATCTCATTTAATCAAATTCAGTGGTTATATCAGGTTTGGCTCTGAAAACAATTATCTCCTAGAATCAAGTACAAACTTTATAAAAGTGAGAATTTGGGGGCAGCGGTCAGGTATCAGCACACTATCAGGGGCAGATGGGAGGGGAGGTCCTCAGGTCAAAGGAGAAGCTGTTTTGTGCCTTTGAGAAAATGTAAATGTCTCCTGTCTTTCAGAGAACCTAAGAGTAGAGTCGATGTTCATTTTAGCTAGATAGATTTGTCAGATCAAGATCCTCCAAAGCAGTTTGTGACACACTTTTGTTATGTGTTATATATTTAACAGTTATACCATATTTCTTTTCTATTTATTCTACTTTTGTCACTACTTAAAAGCTTTTGAAATAGGCCATGAAGCATTGCAGTGTATATGAGGTAAAATATTAATTATTATGTTGCATAATTTAACAAATTTCTTTGCCCCCTCACCAAAAAAAAAAAAAAAATCCTCCAAAGGGATGACATGTGATAAGATAAGAGGGATAGATAAGAGGGACCCTTGAGTTTTATGGTCTAAAGAACTAGAAGAGCCAGCTTCAAGAAACAGCTATTTGGGGCTGGGGCTGTGGCTCAGTGGTGGAGCACTTGCCCAGCACCACATAAAAATAAACAAAATAAAGGCATTTCTTTCCATCTACAACTACAAATAAATGAATGAATAAATAAAATAAATAAATAATAAAAAAAGAAACTTAACTATTCATGACCCAGGCTGAATCCCAGGTGAGGTGATGAACTCATGTAAAACACAAATGGAGAAGAGGTTCAGGGAAAATATTTGAAATAGCCAAGAGAGTGCTAATTGTCCTACTGTGTCCAACATTTGGATAAGAATTGCTTTGTTTTTGTTAAACCCAACCTCATATGATCAAAAGTTACTTAAAAGTTCATTTCAAAATCTGCAAGAAACAAAGTAAATAAAATGTGGGTAACCAATTACACGACAGTTCAAGAGTCCTGTAAACGAAATTCTTATTCATATAGAATGTACAATGAATTCTGAAAGTCAAGAGAAAGTTTAAAGTGGGAATATTTATAGTGAAAGTCTTGTCTAAACCCTCCTTCCGCTTTCCCTGGGCATCTAATTTAAGATGCTAGGAAGAAGATTTATGGAACATATTTGAAAACAGAGTGGAAAGTAGACTGGAAACAATATAACACAAAACAAAGCAAAACAAAAACCTACAATAAAATGAACACATTTCAGAAATGGCAAAAAAGGGGGGGGGAATATTCTAGAATAGGGAAGATGTTTCTCTGTTTTTTGCATAGGGTGAAAGACATTGATACATAATTGGGTGTAGGTTTTTCCACACTGTTTAGTTTGCTGTCTGACTTTGGTAGGTGGCATTAATGGGGAGAATCATGAGATGTGACATGCCACCGGGCCACTGTGTGCAGTGTGATATTGGCAAAATGACCACCTTTCTTCTCATCTCTGTCCCAGATCCTAGGCCACTTATCTGAAAATAGCAGTGGTGTAACCCCATCTGCCCACCAAAGGGTAGCCTGAAGATTAATGAGATAACATATGTGAAGGTCTGCTGTCTCTTAAGAGAATAGGCCAATGGTGGCATACAATGTCACTCAATATATTGTTGAAAACTAGATTTATTCCCTACCTCCCAGCCCTGCCTCATCATAACTGGAAAATTGTTCAAAAGCCTTAAATGATAAAGCTATCTGTTCTCTTGTTCCTTGGTAGTAAGAACCATTTAAAACCATCAGGACTTAAGTGACAATAAAAATAGTATTAAAAGCATAAATGGCAGTCATGGCTTTTGTTCTTTTCTTTCTCTGAGCAAAACACTATGCATTTGAACACAAATGATCCAAACATGACATTACAGAGACAAGAGAATGGTGAATTCCCATTGATGGTCCTTACAGAGCCTCTTGGATTTGGGAAAAATCAAGGATGAGATAAGGAGAAGTTTGAATTAGAGACTAACATAATGTTGTGGTCAGGGTTTTTGGCTGAAGGGGGTGCAGGGAGGAAGAGCACAGCACAGGCATCTGTGACCCTGAGCAAGCTGCTTAACATCTTTGAGCCTGAGTTGCCTCATATATAATGGAATAATGTAATAATGGTGTGTACTCAGCAGGACACGTCCATGAGATAGGCTTCTATAAAATGCCATGTATTAGAAATTTAATAAATGGTCTTTATTATTAATGCTACTTAATATATTAATTAATATCAACGCAGCAACACTTCTTGGAAGTCTTTACAATTGATCTAATCTAACTTAAAAGCTTTCATTAAAATAACAATTGTTTTCCAGGCAAGGGGTGATTCAAAGATACTTGGGAAAGCTTAAATATTATCAAAAGATATTCCTTCCACAATTTTGGCTGCTTTAAAAAGAAAAGTTTAAGGATTTTCCTATGTTTGAAAATAATTCTTTAAGGAAGGTTATCCACCAGTATCATTTCTAACAAGAGTAATTATAGGAGGTGAGTTTTCAGGACCTCAGTCTGGTTTTCAGGTACTTTAGAAAGAATACATATGGTGAGATGCTCGGTTGCTCCTTTTTGACTACAAGACATTTGCCCTCTGGCGAGAGATCTGACTTAACTCGTCAGTCTTTTGCTGGATGAAGACAGGAAACCAGGACTATGTAGGACATCACCTGTAGCTCACTTCCTAATGTAGGCAGCTTAGCTTTCCCTGTTTCTTCTCTGAGTCCAAACTGCAAGCTTTGAACAGCTGAAAACAGTATGCTTTTATTAGGATCAGAACTCTGCTAGTGTCTGCAGGAGGAATAACCTCACAGATGTACCCACTCCAAAATCTAATGACTTGTGACCTTATGCTCTGGTATCTACTCCTGGTGTTCTTGGTGGCTGTCCATGAAACAAGCTATTCTGGAGTTCAGCAAGTCAAAGCCAAATTGTTTGGGACTTACCATCATCTGGCTGAGGAGGTAGGACTTAGAGTAGAGCTGCCTCCTTTTAAGGCAAACATGGGGTAGTATATCAGGGTAGGACCTTCTTTTTCCTGGAGCTCAGCCAGAATGCCCTGCTATTTTTAGAGGACTGACCAGTTCTGAATGTGGATCTGATCATGAGTCCTGTTTTAACTTCCCCGGGACAGCCAGGAGCAATGCCAGCTCCAAGAGCCCACCTTTGCTCCCTGCAGGCATTCTGCCACCTTTCTCAGAAGAGGCGAGTGTGAGTATCGGTGACATTTCACTACCACTTTTGTCTTTGCCCTGCTACTCATCCAGGAGAACTGGGGCTGGAACTTCAGGGGAGGGTGGGGCATGGGGAGGAGAGGGAGTCAGCATTACACTGAGCCATTTGCTTAGAATGTTATGCTTACAGCAAACCCGCGAAGTACATTTTATTATGCATGACAAAACTGTTTCAAGCAGGTTAATTGATTTGGAGGCAGAGAGTGGTTATAAAACTTGACAAAATCACATAGCTAGTGAATGTCAGGCCTATGACTTGAGGTTTCTCTTTAATCCAAAATATGCATTCATTCTAATATGCAGTATTTCCCAACCTTGTCTGATTCTTAGGGCCACGGAGGCGCTTAGTAAGAATCCTGTTAAATATTATTAAAGATATATCTATGAATCCTGTTCCCTAGACCCTAGAGCTATGGAAACAGAATCTCCACAGGAATGGTTCACCTTGTTTATGGGAACTCCCAGATGAATTTTATGCTCAGCAAATTTGGGGAAGATCTGCCTTATGGAGTCACTTTCAGGCCTGAGTGAACATTGGAATCACAGGATTCTGTGCAGATTCTCTAACTTGATCTCAAACTTGCCTTAATAAGTGACCTGGGAGAACCCAGGAATCGGCATGGGTGCAGTCACTGCCATATTATTATTCCTTTTCAAGTGGCCAGAGGAGTTAAAAGGACTCACTTCATAGAAGTATAAGGGAAATTATTAATGTGGATTAAAGGAAGAATCTCTGCAAACATGGGAGTGAATGGTTAGACCCCAAACCAGGGAGGGTCCTCTTCATAAGGTGAATAGTTAACATATGTTAGCAGAGAGACCACATCAATCACTAATATCCTATCTTCTCAATGTTCTTGATGCTCAATTTCTACCTGGGATGTTATTTTCCCTTTACCCATCCTCATAAATTTATTCTTCCTTTATGATTCAGGTCATAAAACATTTCCATCAGCAAGTTTTCTCTTCTTCATTCCTACTGTTTATAATTGGTCATACAATATGTCACATCTTACCTTGCAGTCTAATTCTGTCTGTGCCTGAAATCTGTACATATCTAGTTCCCCTCTTAGAGGCACTGTTTTGTTTTTGTTTCTCAACAACCTGGTGAAGGCCTTTTGCATAGTAAGTGGAAAGCAGAAAAATCTTCACCACCCTTGTGGAGAACCTACTGTGCGGCAGATATTGATTTAAGCACCATAACCAGTAACTTATTGTCCAAACATTCTTACTTTACAGATGAAAAAAATAATGAAGTGGAACCAAAAAATTACTACTTGTTGAAGGGTCTCCTTTAATTTATCCCTGTTGGCAATCACTATCATACCTGTGAGGAGACTGAACACTGTGGATTCAGGAAACAGCACTTTAAGAAAAAATCATAAATTCCTAATTTAGTGCACCAGAATCACCTAACAACTTGCTAAAACACAAACTTCTGAGTCCCCATCAGTCTCTGATTCCAGAAGCCTGGGGTAGGATCCAGGGTTTGCATTTCTAGCAAGGTGCTGGCCAGGAACCATGTGGAGAATGAACACCCTAGGTCTATGGTCTATGTTTCTGATGCTGTGGAGGCCAAAGGCAAGGAATTGGCCTTACATTCTGAGCCTCCTAAAAAGAGAAAGAAGAGGAAGAGAAGTGAAAGCCAATGGAAGCCAGGAAGGTGTGAGTCTTTTTGAAGAGTATTGTTGTGGGTGCTTTCACCATCTGTGGTACAGACACAGACAGCTCTCCATAGATGGGGAAACGCTGTTTGGGAAGTTGCCAAGGATTTTGGCTTGAGCAGTCATGTGCTATTTGGAAAAAACTCTTTAAGTGCAATTTTTACCTATATATCTTTAGTGGTGTTTGCTATAGAAAAGGTACAACATGAAATGAATGGATTTCTTAAGAAGATAGCCCAGCAGAGGGCCACTGGCTCACATGACCTCATATAATGTTTGCAGAAGGATCATAATGGTGATATAACAACATAATCATACAGAATAACAATGAATCTCATTCTCTCCAAAATTTCTTTACTTTTAAAAAAGTGTACCTATTCAGCTGAATGAGGATTAGAAATTGATTAAAGTCAGGAAACAAATCAGGGGCACTGGATTCTTGTCCTAGTTTTTTTTTTTTTTTTTAAATACATGGCTCGTGGACTTCGTTTCTTAAATAAGCCGTAACAGTTCACAGTGACTTAGTAGGGAGGTCTGTAAAGTTACCTGAAACCCAGTCTCTTTTGACAATTGAATATTTGAGGTAAATGACATATGGAAAATAAATTCCTTTACATTGCTTTGAAAAAAATTAGCGTACATTTAAAATATTTTGCAAAAGCACACAAAAGGCAAGCCGCAAGTTGGATGTCGCATGCTGTCAACCTCTCATCACTCACTCCTGACACTGGTAGCCCTTGTTTAGGTTAACTGTCTTTCCCTAGGCTGCTTTTCATTGTCCCTGCATCTCTCAGGCCCACCCTGCTCCTCCTGAGCCTTTGCCTCTGGCCCCAGTGCACAGAAAGCACATCCCTCCTCAGCACTAGCCCAGGAGTCACTCTCATGCACAACACTGAGGTGGGGGCTGTTTCTCTCATTCATCTCTCTTTTGTCTGCTCTGCCTGATGGACCTGGATTCTCGCTGTCCTCCCCTGCATTTGAGATGCAGGACTTGGAGTTTCACCTGTTCCTATAGACTCTGTCATGCTGGCTTCAGATGACAGAAGCGGATCACCTGCAGGGCTTCCCAAAAAATTCACAAAGAAAGAAAGACAGATGGGCAAGACAGGAACGGCCAGGGGACGATTAGAGGAGAAAGCAGCATGCGGGATGGCTCAGTACCTACCTGGGGAAAAGTTGTGGGCGGGTCCCTCCTCCTCTGTGGGCTTCCTTCCCGGCAGGCTTCTGCCCCCATGGAGGTGTTTAGAACATGGATTGTTATTTATTTATTTCCAGAGCTGGCAAGGTTGGCTTGCATTTCTGTGCCTTCCTGTCAGAATCCTCTCAAGGAAACAGCAGCTGGTGAGCTCAGAAATGTCAGTCAGAATCTTGGCCTAGTTTGGGGCCTTGAAGATTCTTACAGAAAGTTAAAAAGGTTTCTGGGCCAGTGTCTCCTTTGGGTTTTCCCTCTCCTGCTTCTCACCTTTTCTATCTTCTATTTTTTTCTTTTCTTTCTTTTTTTTTTTTTTTTTTTTTGCCCCAGTAGCTAGCTACTTAAATTGCCTGCTTCTATCTTTCTGATGGTCCCCTCTTGGGTATGGCTGTGACTCTTCCAGCTCTCCTAACAGCCTGGTGACTTCCTAAGCATTTAGATCAGCACTTGAGCACTTATTACTTATTTTGTCTCCTTACTTATTCCCTTTCTGCCTTCCCTCCTTTCCTTTCACTCTTATCTCTTTAATCTCTCTTCTAATCACACCCAGAAACCATCTTCTTTATTTGCATTCCTCTTCCTCACTGTATGGTCTGCCTTTCCCCACCTGTGCCCGCCATCTCCACCTCTCTCTCTCTCTCTCTCTCCCTCTCTCTCTCTCTCTCTCTCTCTCTCTCTCTTGCATTCTTTAATTCTATTATTTGTTCCAGCTTTACCTCTGACTGTGTCCTGTCCAGATGGGACCTGGGTTTAGATCTCTTCCTCAGTCCCACTCCCTGCCTTCTCTTGTCTGCTCTCTGAAGGCGAGCCTCCTCCTTTATGTACTCTCCGGCCTCCTGCCCACCCCCAGCACACTCTCCCACCTGTTTGTGTCTTTTAAGGTCCTTGGTCATGTCCATGCCGTCTGTCCACCTCAATCACCGCGGTGACGGGCCTCTGAAAGTTGTTAAATTACACCTCTTCAGCTGTCCCATTGCAAAGAGAAATGTCCTTTCCTAAATCCTTTTTCAGATAGACAAATCCATATTAATGTTTCTATTTATGGAATATACTGACATGATGCATGAATTATCTTAAAGCGTAGGAATGCATTTTTTTTTAAATGAATAAACCCCCATCTTTTAATACTTTTTTTTTTGGGTTTTAGTTGTATCAATACATACCATTTAAGCAACAGTTTTTGTTTTTGTTTTTTAGCTTGCTTAGAACTGATTTTGGCCATTTTTTTTTTCAAATGGGAAGGTGGTTGTCATAAAGTTGGGAACCAAAGGTAGTTTGGGACTTGATGCTCAATAATATAATTAGTGAGTTCCTGCCACATCTCAGTGCACCATATTAACACTAGAAATAGAAATAAGTGTCTATTATGTTCCTTGTCCTTGAGAGACTTACAAACTCTTTTGGATAAACCTAAATCTGGGGATGGGGAGAAATATATATATAAATATATATGTGGGGGGGGCAGAATATACATGTTTTATAAGATATGATAACTGTAAATTGATAGAACAGAAATTAAGGACTACTGATATTCAGAAGCACACATGATAGGTGGTAGACCAGGTAGTAAAATTTTCATGAAGGAGGCTTGGTTTCAGCTGGGTTCTGAGGGTAGGGAGGACTTATATACAATAGGGAGGGGTGGGAAGAGTTCTCTCAGGTAGAGCAACACTTGGCAAAAGCATCGAGGCAGGAATGCACAGTGTCTGCTCAGGAAATACTGATCAGCTTGTGGCTAGACCCAGTGCTTGACGAAGGGTTCAGTCTGGACAACAAAGTAGCCATTTTGTGAAAATATGCTTATGCTAGGAGATCTCAATTGTGAAAGAGTTCCTTGAGAGCACACAATTACTGGTAACTTCATTTAAAAAGTAATGCTCTAATGTTGATATAACTTCTACAACTTAAGTGAATAGGGGTTTGGATTCCTTGATAATTATTATCTGGATAACCATAGCCTGATATTTGTTGCTATTGAATATTGGGAGAGAAATAGAGATTTTTCTCCAATCCCTAAAGTGTTAAAATAAATTTTTTCATCTTTTGTTCCTAGCATTTTTTATTGAAGACCTGCTGTTATGAATGGAGAAAACGGTTGGCCCCACCGATTCCTGATCGCCTTTGCAAAGCCTGGACTAAGCTGGGGTCACCTCTACGTATCCCCTGACAGTAGGCTTAGATCCCAACTTGGCTGGATGCATTTGCTGTGGCTCCACATATACTTCACATGTTTTTACACTGGTCTTAAAATTTGTCTCAGAAGTTTTAAAATAAGTTCTAGAATTTATAACACTCTAAACTGCTGGAGGTCAAATTTTGACTTATTTTGATTTCTCATTTCCAGTACAATGTAAAGGACACAGTGGGCTCCCAAAAAGAGCTTGTTAAGATCAAACTGGATCAAAGGGTTTGCTAAAATTCTTCAACATAGAAAGCCAGCATCCACCCTACTGGTAGGAGGATGGCATCTTTTAATTGTTGAGTCAATCTTTTAATTCTTCTGAGCTTTTCCTGGGAACTGATCTTAATTTAATGATTTATCTGTCTTTAGGATTGCACTTTACATTTTCAAGCTCAACATAAGCCTCCAGGACTATTCAGGGTGGGTAAGTCAGAGAGCTGTTGGTGTTCAGACTTGGAAGATGAGGAATTGGGTACCCAGCAGTGAGAGGACTTGCTGAGAACCTCATGTCGAGTTCCAGAAAGAGATGGGATCAAACCCACTCTTAGGACTCAGAATTAATTCTGTTTTGTACTTCAGCATGTCTTGGGTCAGGAATCCTAACTTTCCTGAGAATAAAAGCCACTTTTATTCTCCCTAAAGTCTTGTTGGTTTTTAATGACCCAAGTTGATAAGTGCAGTAGAAAAGGAAGGGAGGGTCTCTTCCTAAGATTTTCCTAAAAAGCACTTTTCTCTGTGGAAATCTCTAGAAGCCAGGAAAAGGGTAAAATTAAACCCAGTCTGAACAAGACTGGCTTATTCTTCTTCAGGACCATCTCAGTGAGTTCCTTATTTGTATATGAGGAAACCAAAACCGAGGTTAGCAAGGAAACTCTTGGTCACAGAACTGGAGTCCCCTGACTCTTAGGTCAGTGCATTTCAATCCCATTACGATTGCCGCCTGTTCAGTAGAGAGACTTCAAAGAGCCTTCTCCTTCCCAAGGTCAGCAGGTAGTGTGAGGGACTACTTAGGGTGACTTATTCTCCTCATGGGGCCCTTCTACATTAAGTAGAAACTGGGTAGGGTTGTGTGTGTGTGCAGAAAATACACTGTTCCTTGTTAAAAATTGTTCAAATGCTTTGTAGTGGGCTTGGGTACTGAATTTCATAAGGGAGATAATAATAATAATGAAATCATGGGATGATAATAATAAATCCTTTGAGATGCTGCCAGAAGGACATTTTGCAGGCATTAGACGCCAGTGGGCAGCTGCTTGGCTAAATGAGGTCCCCAGTTGTCAAGGAGAGACCCACCCTGGTATGGGAGAAACAAATCAACAAGGATGTGCAGGGCACACACAGGGCAGAGCCACTTGGAGGTGAAGGCTTGAAGTCAGACATCATCTCTGCCCTTAAGGAATTAGCAATTTGAAAATGTTCTTGAAATTTCAGATCTGACTAGAGGCAGGTATGGCTGTATGGACTGGCTTGCATAGATCAGAGATCAAATGAAGCATCATATCCCCTAGTTGATTACCCTCTTTCCAACCAACCAGTTGCCGATTGCCAGTTATTGTGGAGCTATACACCTATAAAAAAAAAAAAAAAAAAAACAACTCCCCTAAGATGTTTTAGTTGTCTGAAACCTAGGTGGGAGTTGCTACTTACTGTATGATTGCCAGCAATTACTGATTCTCACCATAATGTCTTCTTGAAAATCCTAAGGTAATAATGAATGACCTTTTATATTAGTTTCTTGGGAGAATTAAAGAAAGTAGCTTAGTTAGTTTGTGTTTTTTTTTGTTTTGTTTTAGTTATCTTTTTTTACATGATAAGCAATACTTGGTGTGTTATAGGGAAGAGGCCCATTTGTGTTATAAAGGTAAATTCCACAGTAGGTAAAGTTGAACCTGGAGTTTCAGGCATTTGCCCATAACTGTAAATTTTAAAGGGGTGGGGGATCTAATTCAGGCTTCTCATTTTGCAGTAAGGAAATGGGGTCTTGAGAGTTAAAGTATGCTTGTGTCTGTGTGTGTTCACAGGGTTACAGAGCCCACCAGATTTGTTCTCATGACCCAGCGAGAGCAAATGAGATGATTGTCAAAGTTACCTGTCAGTACTATAATCCAACACAAATATGAAGTGTATTTTATTAAACTGTGTCTCCAAAACCCCATTGTTGCAGAAAACCAATATTCACCCTGGATGATGGCCGAGTTGTGGGGCCTTGAACACCAGCTGTTCCCTGGGAGGTTTTCCCAGCTGCTTCTGTGGCCAGCTCTGTGGTGGAAGAGTCCAAGAGCACAGATTCCACATAGGACTGAATCAAAGTGGGTCAAAGGCAAAAGAGTTGAAGCTATTTCAGAAACAGGTGTAAATGATAGAAAAATTCAGTTGGTTAAATGTGTGCTTAAATCAGCACAAAAGTTAATACAGTTGCTTGGTTTTGGAAGACAAAAACGTACCTTCTTTTTTTCTTTCCTCCCTCTCTTTCTCCTTTCCTTCTTCATTCTCCTCCCAACCTTCTTTTCTTCTTCATGTTTGAGGCTTGCTAGGAATTTTAAAGAAGCTAGAAAGGTGACTTAACTCTCTTTAGCCTATGAAGAGATAGCAAATGAAAATTGATTACCAGTATGTGATGTACTCCTATATAACAAGAGGACATGTGATTTCAATTCAGAAAAAGGATTTATTTAAACATAAGGGAAACTAAGTTCTGTTAGGTCCCTACTTGAGAAAACTCCACACTTTCACACATTTTTTTTTTCACTTAGTCCTCAGAACACTGTTGTATGCTCTTATAGGTGCTAACCTCCAGAACAGACCTTGCTTCCTTTGTCTTTCATGTTTTACTGCAGCTTTCTGCATTCAGATTGTTATGTTTAAAAAACACAGCCTAGGTCTTATTTGCATACTGCTCAAATTAATTTTTAAAAATGACATATCTCTTAACACATTTTAATTATGATTATTCAAAGGACTTACTTTCTGGTGTATTGTAAATAATGACATTTGTAGTTCAAACATTATATCATTTTCCAAAATCTATCTAATGAAATCCAATCGACAGCAATTTGACACCCACCCCTCTCATTAAAGAAAGACAAAAGCAGCTCCTCTGAATGATTGGAAATTTGCAATAGTCCTCTTTCTTCTGGAACCTGTGTTAATTTACCATTTTATTTCCCATAACAAAATTCACTCAATATTTTATTTACTACCCTATCAGAATTCTCCATGACCAATGTATATATAAATATCGAAATCAAACTTCAGAATAAGATTTTCTAGTTAAAGACAATTTTTAAAAATTTCCTGTGATTCTAAAGCTAAATATTAAAATTTTCCTTTTGCTTTGAATTATCATTATGATTATCACTAGGACATAATTACTCAAAATAGCAAATATGTATTGCTAGAAATAATTATTAAAGGTAAAAATTCACTTTTTGGAAATATATCTCTCATGAAATCGATATGGCTCTTATTTTTCCATGCATTCATACATGTAGAGATGGATATTACTAGTGAGTATCACCATTAGTTCAGCAACAACTCTATTCTTTTGTTTCATTTATGGATGTGATCATTGAGAGCACCTTTTCAAATGGACAAGGAAGTGGGAATAGAGGGAAATTTTTGTGATATTTTCACTTTGAAACACATCTGATTTTTTTTTTTTTTTTTTGTCAAAAATCATATAGTAGCCGGGTATGGTGGCACTTGCCTGTAATCCCAGAGGCTCAGGAGGCTGTGCTAGGAGGATCATGAGTTCAAAGCCAGCCTCAGCAAAAGTGAGGTGCTAAGCAACTCAGTGAGACCCTGTCTCTAAATAAAATACAAAATAGGGCTGGGGATGTGGCTTAGTGGCTGAGTGCTCCTGAATTCAATCCCCAGCACAATAAGAAAAGAAAAGAAAATCATATAGTATTCTATTATCAAAATTATTATTTATGATCCATCACTGATGACTTGATGGGGTTCTTCAATTTTGTTAACAGTTAAGAGAAGGAAATGGACAACTTGAAGATGAACTTGTTACCCAATTCTGAGAGTGTTTTGTTGGGAGACGTGATCCACTATGAGCCTGACTGTCCCTGCTCATCCTTGCTCATCATCAGGCCAAGAATGGAAGGCTCTCTCCTTTTTTACCAGGACCATTTCTCTGAGCAACTTGAGATAAGGTTACATCTCTTTCTGATGAAGGACAGGAAACTAACTTTTGTTTGCTATAAAAGTGGAGAATTCCCCCAGTGCAGTGGGATACAAACCCACGGTGTGCATAGCATCCATTTAAGTCGACCTTGTTACCCTCTTGGGACACAGGGGACATGGGAAATGGATACAAACCAACATCCTGCTTGTGTGTCCTGCTGTGCTGACAAGAATAAAGGTTGTAATCTTGGACCCAGGAGTTTCACACCTTGTGCCAGCATTCATAAATAAGTTACAGGTTGGCTTATTTGCTGGTAAGTAAGGTAAATCTCAGATCCTTCGCAGATCTTGAGATATTGATATTTATAATTTCTTAGAATAATACCGAGAAGGCCTTACCAGGACTCATGAAGGTTAATGGTACCAGTTAGTCTCTCACACGGAGGCATCCTGTTTACTATAATAAATTCAAAATTCTGGAAAAATCTAAATTTTGTTAGTATTAATGCATAATTTGCCTCTATATTTTTGAAAAACACTTTAAAAATCTTATGTGCTTTAAATATATATGCACCAAAAACTTGGAAACAAAGATTCAGTTCATTCCATTTTGGGTAATGCCTGCCATCATAACCTGATTAGAAAGTCAGTCCTTAGTTGTCAAATTGATCAATCAAAATAAACTCACTCAATGTTGCTTATCTGTCTTTATTGTTTTCAATGCAAACATAGGTGTTATTAATATATTACTACATGCCTTTCCAGGATTCCCTTCTCATTTTTAAATGCAATAATAAATAGGTGTGAATTTCCTCAAAGACATGGAATTCAATCCCCCTAACTTTGTAACATATGCTATTTTGAAGGCAACCACCAATGTACTGTGCAAATGTACTCAATTTTTTGCCAACTCAAGCTTGTTTATAAGTAAAATAAGGTTTCATTAAGATTTAAAGCAAGAATCTGAGAACTGAAGCCCCCAAGCTACCCCCTGGGCATTGAAACAGTCCCATAAATAAATGTTCTTATTCACTTTTCCCAAGAAAATCAAATCAACACAAAGAAAAGAGAAAGGTTGGAAAATCACTTCTCCAAAAATATACTGTAATTTTCAACAGTTAATTCTATTTCCTTTGGTATAACGGTGGGCATGGATTATTAATTGGGAGTCACTGAAAGTATCCCGGAATCCATTAATCTGAAAGGGAGATAGTCCTACTGCAATTTTTTGCTACAATACAATTTTTTGCTCAGCAGAGTGATGTTTCAATGAAGCACCAGGGTGATGGAATACAGAGTCAGTTTAATTGCCAGAGCTGTTTTCTATATTTCTGAACCACACATTCACCTGCCACAATCCCATTGGAAAACTCAAATTCATCATCTCTAGAATCTTCAATTCTAAAACCGATTCACAAAACTCAACTCAAAATAGATCAAGGATGTAAACATTAGACCAGAGACACTGCACCTACTAGAAGTAAATGTAGGCCCAACTTTCCATCATGTCAGCTTAGGAACTGACTTTCTCAACCAGACTCGGAGAGCATAAGAAGTAAAATCAAGAATCAATAAATGGGATCTTATCAAACTAAAAAACTTCTTCACAGCAAAGGAAACAATGATGTGAATATACAGGCTACAAAATGGGAGAAAATCTTTACAACCTGTAACTCAGATAGAGCATTAATCTCCAGAATATATAAAGAACTCAAATAACTTAACACCAAAAAAAAAAAAAAAAACCCAAATAACCCAACCAATAAATGGGCAAAGGAACTGAACAGGCACTTCACAGAAGAAGAAATATGAATGGTCAACAAATATATGAAAAAATGTTCAACATCACTAGCAATTAGAGAAATGCAAATTAAAACTACACTGAGATTTCATCTCACTTCAGTCAGAATGGCAGTTATCAAGAATATAAATAAAAAATGTTGGTGAGGATGTGGGGAAAAAGGTATATTCATACACTGCTGGTGTGACTGCAAATTGGTGCAACCATTCTGGAAAGCAGTATAGAGATTCCTCAGAAAACTTGGAATGGAACCACCATTTAACCCAGTTATACCACTACTCAGTCTATACCCCAAAGTTTTAAAATCAGCATCTTACAGGAATGCAGCCACATCAATGTTTGTAGGAGCTGAATTCTATAGCTAAACTGTAGAACCAACCTAGGTGCCCTTCAACAGATGAATGGACAAAGAAAATGTGATATATATACACAATGGAATATTACTCAGCCATAAAGAAGAATAAAATTATGGCATTTGTTGGTAAATGGATGGAACTGAAGACTATCACGCTGAGTGACTGGCTTAAAAATAAGCCAGTCCCTCAAAACCAAAGGCTGAATGTTCCCTCTGATATGTGGATACTAACATGCAATAAGGAATGGCGGGGGGGGGGTGGGGGTGGGTTGAATAGGATTAGACAAAGGGGAATGAATGGAAGGGAGGATGGATGGGAACAGGAAGGACAGTAGAGGAATTAAATATGACTTTCCTGTGTTCATATATAAATACATGACTAGCAAAACTCCATAACATGTACAACCCCAAGATTGGGATCCTGATTAGAATAAGTTATACTCCATGTATGTATAATATGTCAAAAATACACTTTATTGTCATAAATATCTAAACAGAAAAAATACAAAGAAAAAAAATATAGCTTATTCATCTTAGCCTTCCCAATCTTTTTTGATGGTAACTTCATCCTTCAGTGGTTTTGACTATAACCATCCAATGCACCTGTTTTCATTTTTAATCCAATCCAAGTCATCATGAAATCTTGCAGGCTTTCCTTTAAAATATATCTAGAATCTTGTCATTTCTCACCTCTCCACCATACTTACCTTATTCTGAGACATTGCCTTCTTTTTTATACCGAGAAGGCAGAGTCTTGCTTCGGCCTGTGCCCTCTTATAGTTTGTTTTCAAGTGAGCAGCCCAAGTGATCATTTGAAGCAGATCAAATTATGTCCATTCTCTGCACAATACCTTGTAATGCGTCCCCATTGCTCACAGTAAAAAGCTATGTAGGCCCATAAGACCCTACATGAGCCCTTGTCCCCCCATTCCCTGACCTCCCACCTTCACCCCAGCTCCTCCGCTTTTTCTACTCCCGTCACCATGGTGACTGGCCCCCTTCTTGTTTCTTTGACATGACAAAGTTACTTCCACTTGAGGGTTTTTCCTTCTCTCTGTTTCCTCTGCCTAAAACATTTTCCATAAATATTTACACGACTGATACCTCCATCAGGATTTTGTTCAATTGTCAGTTTAGTACAACTTACTCTGAATACCATTAAAAATTGCTGGCTTAGTGTTTCAACCCCTTTTACCCTTTCTGGTGGGCACCTTTAGGATGGCCCCTAGTGACCTTCACCTCCAAGTATTCGAAGCCTTGTGTAATCCTTTCCCTTTTATTAACTTGTTTCTAACTAATAGAATGTGACAAAGTTGAGGGGACACCACTTCTGTAATGAGGTTAGGTAAGATTTTGACTTTCATCTCGCCAGCAGATCTCTATATCGCCCTCTCAGTTTGCACACACTGACGGAGCAAGATTCCATGTGGGAGAAGTTCACGTGCAAAGGAACCAAGGGGCTCTGGCCAGCAGCCTGATGGTAAACGAGGCTCTCAGTCAGACAACTTTCAAAGAACTGCCGGCTGCCTAAAGCTGCTGAATGAGCTTAGAGAGGACCCTTCCCCAGTGTAGCTTTCAGATGAGACCACAAACCCATGGATGACGCTTGGATTGCAACCTTGTGAAAGAGTGTAAGGCAGGGCATTAAGTCATGCTTAGATTCCTGTCCCACAGAAACTAGGAGATAAATGAATATGTTCTTCTTCTTCTTTTTTTTTTCCTTGTACTGGGGATTGAACCTAGGGGTGCTCTACCACTGAGCCACATCCCCAGCCCTTTCTATTTTTTTATTTTGAGACAGGATCTTGACAAGTTGCTCAGGGCCTCACAAAATTGTTGAGGCTGGCCTCAAACTTGTGATCCTCCTGCCTCAGTCTCCTGAGTTGCTGGGATTACAAGTGTGTGCTACTACACCTGTTACAAATGTGTTCTTTAAGCTACTATTTTTTTTCAGGTAATTTTTTATTCATTATAGTTTATTAAGTCCCTTAATTTTCCTTGCTAGATTATAGACTCCATGAGGGAAGAAGTATTTGCTTTGCTGTTAATTCATTCTAACAACTGTGAACGGTGCCTGGGATTTTGTAATTCTGCCTATTTGTTGGATGAATTAATAAACAAACTGTCAAGTTAACAAATGATGTTTTTTGGCATCTAGTATCATTGTAACCATCAACAATGTACATATCTGTATCTACATATATGATAAGCTTTTCTACAATCATATAATTTTCTATCTTTTGCAATGAACATTACTAATTTGTAGTAGATTTTTCAAACTCTGATAAGCACATGAAAATATTATTTACATTTTTGTCAATACCCTCTGTTTTCATTAACAAAAATATAAAAGTTTTATTTTTAAATCTAGGTGTTGGAAATTAAGGATGTCATACTATTGTTTGTAGCTAGTCTAATGTGGCTCTGTTTAGGAGTAATACATTCTTCAGTAATAGGAGATTAAAGAGGTAGAGTAATTAAATTAAAATTGAGCCAGGTGCCGTGGCTCAGGCCTGTAATATTAGCCACTCAGGATGCTGAGGCAGGAGGATCCTGAGATCAAAGCCAGATTCAGCAAGGCAAGGTGCTAAGCAACTCAGTGAGACCCTGTCTCTAAATAAAATACAAAATAGGATTGGGGATGTGGCTCAGTGATTAAGTGCCCCTGAGTTCAATCTCTAGTAACCCCCAACTCAAAAAAAAAATGGCATCACTCCTGCTATTTTTTTTCTTCTGAAAGCCTAAATTCTGAACATCCTGATGCTGGCCTAAAGTTTCATGTCTAATGCCAGATTTAGTACAGACATATATTAAAAAAGAGACAGCCAACTTGCTTGTACTTTGAGTCTTGAATGAAGCATGTTTTGCAAATTTTTTTAAACTGCTGCTTTGTTTGCAACCCAGAGGTTTTTTTTTTTTTTTTAAACTCAGGAAAATGTACCTCAGGAAGAATCAAAGTCATAAATTTCTTCTTATAAAGTGGAAGAAATAGAGCCAGGGCAGAAACAGAAAAAGCACTAGATTGAGCTGGCGAGGGATGAGTTTTGCAGTGAGTATATATGGGCACCAAGGACCTGCAGAGTGGTTCTTCTAGAACTTTTTATGTCCTTGTAACTTGCAGAAGGCCCCTGTGTACTCCAGTTTTAAGATCCCTAGTTTAACCAACTGAAAAATATTTGCTTGGAGTTGGGTGGGGACAGAGAAGTTTAAAGAACCAAGGGACTCTTTTCCTGAAACTCCCAGTTGACTTCCTTCCAATTTAAGACTTAATCATTATTGTACTGAGCTAAGAAAAGAAAAATTTTGTCAGGTTTTGAGCCTATAACATTTGAGAATCACCAATTCTGTAGATTTAAAGGTGTTCATGCAAAAATGGTGAAATTCATCACTAATTACATCTAAGAGTCTTACCATATAAGAATAAATAGGTCACATTTCTATGTATGTATCTTATTAATATTGAATGTAGGTAAAATGGATTCAATCTATAGAATGATGAGGTCATGAGAATATCAGTTATGTTGTACAGAGAGTACGATGGTACCCATTATTACTGCAGCTGGACCCAAGGAGTGGTCAGTAGGACCTAGCAGAGGCCGGTTGGCAGCTGGTGTGTTTATCTCTGACTATCTAAAAACCTTCCTGAGGAGTCTCAGAAATTTTAATGTATTTAGGAGGCACCATAGGAAGCTAAAGTTCTGCTGAGCATGTAGATAAGAGCAAGTGCTAGTGACACTTGGGTTAATGACACCACATTTGCTGCCACATTCCAGTGTATGTGGGGGCCCTGTGGGAACTCAGGTTACATATAAAAACCTTAGTTCTTTGTGAGCAACAACTGGTGAAACCCTGTCCTTCTTCCTTCCAGTTGCCTCTTGAGTTACCACCCCCATCTCCCCCTCCCCCCACCACCTTTCTCCTATGGGCTGGGAACTACTATTTTTGCAATGATTCTAGGCAAAGAAAACTTTTTTCTCCTTGATTTTTTTCCCCCCAAGGCAAAATTGGAGGTAGACCTCCAATCCTCCTGGGAATCACTTGACGGAGCAGTGGGAGTGTGGTCCTCATAAAGGTGTCAGGACAATGGTGAATGCAAATTGTCTGGCCTCCCGGGTGGACAGAAAGCCACATTCCCTTCCACCTGTTTCCCCAGTTTAGCCTTGCCCCAAGACCAAGAATGCCCAGCTGCCTGGTTAATGTTTAAAACAAAAACCTGTTGCACAGAAGGAAATTCCCCCAAAGCACAAAAGGCTTTCATGCTGAAACCCCCTCCCAAGTTTCTCTGGGGCAGAGAACAGTAGATGTATTATCTCAAATATTACCTAGTTCTCCTGGTGAGATGGAAGTTCAGCCTCCCAAGGAAAAATGTGTCTAGAAATTACAAAAACAAAACAGAACAATAAAAAAAAAAAAACCTAAGGGAGATTTTAGAATTTAGGGCCAGGAGAGGGCACTGAGCCCTTTGAACACAAACCAGTTACAAGGTTGGCATCCAGGGGGTCCACAGGACAGCTGGACATTCAGCGGAGGGTTCAGTCCAAGTGGCTTCTGAGAAGAGCCGACCTGTCAGTAATTTTGTAAGGAGGCAATCATTAACCTGTCCTAACCACCCTGGAAGAATGTTTTGGAATTTTGATTCAATGTGGTCAATGTGAACAACAAGAGGAAATAACTAGGTAAATATTTGACATTTAGCCTGTGCTCTGGAAGAGAAAAGCAATGGAAGACTCTACTGAAGTAAACCATATTTGATTTTGAATTGTTTGGTAAAAATAAAGGAACCTGTCCCAGAGTTGTCCACATCCCTTCTTCCTCAGCTTGGAGTATCCTACAAGACCTCCTGGGCCTCCTCCCTTTCTCACTCTGCTAGGGCTCGAGAGAGGTCTCTTCAGGGTTTATAAATATCATAGGGGTGTATGAAGGGTTAACCCTACAGGTAGAAGAATGGTTATTAGAGGTCTTTAGCTGATAACATCATGTTCCCTTATACTTAATTTCTAAAGAGTGAATGGGGAAAGTTTCAGGGCACAGAAAGGATGATGGCTAAAATTTAAATCAAAGTTTTGTTCACTGATGTATCCTGCATGATTAGAACAGTGCTTGTTGAATGAATGGCTCTACTCACATGACATACAGCCCCTGCTTACAGATACCTGGGTGCCTCACACAGCTATCCAAACTCCAGTCCAGTTCCAGTGTCCTTTCCCCACCTCTTCCATTAGTCTCTCTCTCTTGCCCTTCATCATAGCCTGTCCACACTAAAAATCAACTAAATATTTATTATAACCCTTTCCCAAATGATGGCATTCCTTCTCCCTATCTTTGATCACCTGTCCTGAATCTGAACTCTACCCCTGCAAAGGGGAAATGAGTTTGTATGTTTAAGATGAAGAAAAGGAGAAATGCAACTTTGTCCTCTATCAGAATTTTTGTTATGGGGGAAACAAATTATCTGCCTGTGAAATTGGCTTGCCCACCTCTGGACTCAAAGTTTCTAGGAGGTCTTAGGGAGCATGGACCCTATTTATGGGCATTTTATGGATTAGAAGAAATGGAAAAGCTTTATTCCATAAGGAATAGAAATTGGCCCAACATCAGCTAGGTTGATGTATTATGGGTACATTACAGAATGGTACAGAATTGAGGAGCAGGAGTAGAGAGGAAGCATCATTTCTCTGCTCTGTCACTCATTCATTCAAAATGCATTCATTGTACAATGACTCCATACTAGGCACAGTTGCTAGAAGTTGGGGATGCATTGGTAACAGAAAGACAAGAACTCACAGTTTGCCAGAGAACTTAGATATGTCTTACCTATGTCATAATAGCCAGAGGAGTCACAATAGCCAAAGCCTGTGAATTATTCCAAACAAATCTCAATAGAAGCCTGGGATACTTGGCTGCTAAATTAGCCTGATATAATCAAAATTGTGTTAACTTCTGGAGACACGAAACCTGATCTCAGAAAAAGAATTAAGAATGATATATGAAGAAGTTTTCTAATCAAATATGAGAGTAAGAGTGCATTTAAAAAAATTCAGCTTTAGTGCTGCAGACATGAACTTAAATCTAGGAAAAATACAAAGGCTACCATAAGACGAACAATAAATTGGAAGAAAGTATTTGCAACATATATATTAAGCAAAGAGTAGTGTATATTGTATGCATAATACATTATATATAAAGAGTTCCTACAGACTTATAAATTATGATGTGAAATTACAATACAAAAACAGGCCAATGTTATTGTATCAGTCAGTTTCCAGCAAGAAACAATTTCTCTCTCAAAGGATTTCAGTGAAGAAGAATTTAGTGAAAGGGCTATTTACAGTTGTATCCAGAACAGAGAGGATGAGAAAACAACAAGAAGCCATTGACATCCCTAGGTCTGGGGGCATAGGGAGAAGGAACGGTTTACCAGAGCCTAGGGAGAACTGGCATCCTGAGTGAGGGGACTTCCCTCCGGAATCTGAGCTTGAATGGTGTAGCCCTTACAAGTCAGCCTGCACAGTCCAGAGCAGGGCATAGATGTGCCAAGACAGTTATAAATAGGCACACAGCTGAAATTGTAAATAGGAATTATGGCATAGTTTAAAAATAAATGTCTAATAAATGCTTGATTTATTTAAAACTCCCCAACCTCACTAATAAGCAATGATATCTAATTTTGGAAGTAAAACACTATATCCTCACATTAGACAGGCAAAACTGATGAAGTTAGTAAACCACTTAGCACTGTGGAGATAGAGAAGTAGAAGCACTCTTACGTTTTTGGTAGTGTCTAGAGAACAATTTGCCATTAACTTTCCATTTTTGAAAAGACTCTTGGACCAGCATCTAGAAGCGACTTACTCCACTGAGCAAAAATGGAGTTGAATTACTGGAATTGACTGTTGTTTTTAGAACACTCCTGCCCTCCTAGAGTCTGTCATTCATGAGGGAAGAAGGCAAACTTTTCCTGCCCATTAGTCATATGTATGTCCCAAAGATGTAGGTCAACTAATACTTATGGAGTACCCACTATGTGCCAAAGTCTTCATCAGGCCCCAAGGACAGAAACAGAATGAGCCTTGGCCCCTCTCTTTGAGGGTTTATATGTGATGAGGTGATTATAGAAACAGAAAAACAATATAAAGTGGTAAAAAGGAGGAAATAAGCCATAATCACACAACAATATAGGGTCAAAGAGGAGAGGGCACATCAGCCAGCCATGGGGTACAGGGGGATGGTCTTAGAGAAGCTAACATTTTGGGTTTGGGGAGGGACACAGGAGTTAGCCAAGTGATAAGGAGAAAAGGCATGACCTGTGGAGGAAGTAGCATGGGAAAAGCCTGAAAGCAGAGGCAGATTGGTATGTCGGGACAAAACCAGCCCGGTGGAGACTGCCATTTCTGTGAGGGAGGGTAGCAGCAGCTGGACTTAGCCTGTGGCCTGAAACAACTGAGAAGCTCAGACAGAAGGTACAAAATCGTTTTTTTTTTTTTTCCAAAGAGAGAGAGAAAGAGAATTTTTTAATATTTATTATTTTATTTGTATGTGGTGCTGAGTTTCGAACCCAGTGCCCCGTGCAAGCCAGGCGAGCACACTACTGCTTGAGCCAATCCCCAGCCCACAAAATAGTTTTTAAAGAAACTGGACATTCGTGAATGTACTGTGGTCCTTAAGAGACAAAGAAAAGTGAGGAGTTATAAGATTACTATTTAATTATTACTTTGAGACATCCAGGCCTAGGTGCAGAGGTGGGAAACCCATGCAGACTCCAACGGTCTCCCTGAGTAGAGCAGACAGCTAAGTCCTGGGAGGCTAAGGGGGAAAGATTCCATTGCCAATTAGAAATTACAAATCACTGCTGAAAGAAAGTGAAAAATTGAATAATGGAGAGCTATACCCTATTTAAGGGTTGGAAGACTCAGTATTGTTAAAATATTAATAATCCCCAAATTGATCTAGAGATTTAATGCGATCCCAAACAAAATTCCTATAGATGAGGATCCCAGTAGGAAATGGTAAGTTGATTCTGAAATTCACAAAGATCAAGTTACCTCATTTCAAGGGTTACTATAAAGTCACAGTAATCAGCTTTGGTATTGGCATTAAGATAGACAATGGAATAGAATAAAGTACAGAAATAAGCCTGTATATAAATAAACAACTGATTTTTTTTAAACAAACGTGGAAAGGAGGTTCTGTGGAGAAAGCTAGTCTTTGAATAAGTGGTACTGAAACAAGTGGATATATTGGATATGGACATGCCAAAAAGGGGGGAATTTGATCTATAGTCTAACCACATAAAATTAACTCAAAATGGATCATAAGCCTACATGTAATATCTGAAGCTACAAAACTTCTGCAAAATATAAATAGCTATGATCTTGGGTTATACAAAGTTTTCTTTTTGGCAGGGGGGAATACCAAAAGCATGATAAATTAGCCTTTATCAAAATTTAAAAAGTCTGTGTTTCTGACTTTTCCTGTTGAGAGAACAAAAAGATATTTGTAGAATTTTATATCTTATGAAGAATTTCTATCCAGATTATATAAAAGGGATTAACTATTGATAAATGCAATATGAATGCATAGCAAAATAATTATGTTGAGTTAAAGAATTAAGATAAAATAGTAAATATTAGACAAATCTTTTATTTTAAAATTCTATAAAGGGAAAACTAAATCTATAGTGGCAGCTAGCAGATAACTGTTTTCTTGGGAAGATGAGGTTGGAAAGGCCTGGGTGGGAGAGATTAAAAGGCATATGAGTATACTTTGGAGAGTGATAGATATTTTCTCTAATATGATAGTGATGATAGTTTCCAAGATGTACATGCAAAAACTTATCAGTGTATTTTGAATAAGAATTGCTTATTATATATTAGTTTTGCTTTAAGAAAACTATTAAAATCTGTCCTAGCAAAATGGTTGGAGAGGTAGGTAAAGGCGGGGTTGTGCAGGGTTGTGCAGGCCAGTGCAGGCTAGGTTGGGCAGGCTTCCCTCCTTTCCTAGAGGCCACCCCAGGGTTCCATCATCTTTTACATAGTGCTGTATTGAAGAGTTTTCATAGTGGTCAGATCAGGTTTTGTGCAGCCTCTTTGAGAGGATGAATTTGAAGGGGGCAAGACTTGAAGAACAGTGCCTATTAGGAGGCCACAGTGATATGTAACAGGATAGGAAGCCCTGAAGCAGGACAAGGGCAGTAGGCATGGAAAGATGGCATGCATTGGATATTAGAGAAAAAGGATGTAGTCAAGTGGATCCTGGTGACTGAGGGCACAGAATGTGGTGGGGACAAAGGGTCTAGCATTACTCTAGGTCCTGGCCACAATATGGGGAGAGGAGAAGAGGAGTGAGAACAGGCTTAGCAGAAAAGACAAGAACTTACTTTTGGACAGTTGGAATATGATGCCCCTGTGTGTCATCTAGCTGGATCTGCCCCGTAGGCAGTTCAGGAGAAAGGTCAGAATTTGGGAGTCATCAGCATAGAGCTAGAGAAAATAGATGACATTAAGGAGAATATGAAAACCTCAGGGGGAGGAAGAGAGCCCTGGGGAGTGACAGGGCTCAGGAGGTACAAGCTGAGGAAGAGCCCTCATTGACTTAGAAAGAAAGAAGGAGTCAAGGGAACAAGGGGCTTGAAGAAGTAAATGGCCAAACCTCCTTTTTATTGGTTTAAATGTTGATTAGCGTTTTTTGTTTGTTTCTATTGCTAAGTAAAAATGTACCACCAACTTATAGGCTTAATATAATAATATATATTATCCATTGTTCAGTTCTTTGCTTCACTGATCAAGCAGAGTGTAACTTGCAATCAAGGTCTTCCTGATCCACATTCTCATCTGGGGACTTGATTAGGGAAAAATCTGCTTCCAAGTTCATGCAGAATATTTTTGGCAGAATTCATTTGCCTGCAATTGCACAACTGAGATTCCTGGCTTTTTACTGGCTGTCAGCTGGAGGTTTCTCTCCTTTCCCAGAGGCAACCCCAGGGTTCCAAGTGGCCCTGTGGTCACCACAGGCAGCTCACTACACAACCATTACTTCAAGATCAGCAGGAGGGTCTCACTCCTGTCTGCTAAGGTGGATTCTTATATAATTCATTGCAATCAAGAGAGTGGCACCCCACCACCTTGGCCATAGTTTGTTGGCCAAAACCAAGTCCCAGGCTTTGCAAGTTCTTAAAGGGAGGGTGTTATACAAGTGCATCCTACATGGGGTCACCTCTGAGCATGGCTGCTTAGAAGTTTTCAGGGTTTGAGGAAGTGAGACCAGTTCAGAGATAGTGGTAATGATTCAGGAAAAAGGTATTGGTGCTTGAGCAGGGATAATGGCTGTAGATAAGGTGATGGGTTTGACAAGAAGAGAACTCCATAGTCTCTGTTATTATTGGTGTGTTTGAGGGGAGGGGTAAGTTTAGGGGTGTTATAAGGGCAGATGATGGAGCATCTTGTAATGATATCTGGCAAGAAACATGGTAAATGACTTGAATTATGAGGGTTTACTTGATTAAGATAAAGAGTTGAACATTACTGACATCTCTGTTGTATTATCAGGCAAAGGAATAGACTGATCCTCTCTTCCATTCCCACAAATGCGTATCATGGAATAAACAGAAGACTGAGGAGCACCATACCATGCTACTGGTATAAGTCTTTCTATTTTATTTTTAATGATATCTACAGAAAACCAGTGCTAGCGCTCTATGCTGTTTGGATGGCCAGGGTGCAGAGGGAGAAATCTAGTAATCTCTCCCTCCCCCAGAACATCTGCCCTCCATGATGGGAGTAGCTGGAAGAACACCTCCTAAACCGTCGCAGATATAGGAGAGTGCATGGGGCTGGGCTGATGGCTGAAACCAAAGAAGCCCCAAACCTGTTGTCAGAGCAGCTGCAGGAGCCATAAATTGCTTGTTCAAAAAGACCAGTGACTGGTGATGAGGGGGGAGTGAAACAGGAGCAGCCCCAGTCCGTACATTTTCCTTTGGCTTCTTCATCCAGCTCAGAGCTGGAGGATTCCAGGTTTTCTTCTGGAGACAAACATCCCTGGCTATTTTTTCCCCTTGGATTTCCTTAGAGTGGGGCAGCTTTTCTTAGGGAGGGTGACTCCACCATTGGACTAGCATCCCTTCCCAAGAGAGCACTGAGGAACCTCTTTCTACAAAGGCCTTCCCTGGGCTTATCATGTAGAGCTTTATGGCCTAAGAAACGTCTTTTTGCAGATGAGAAAAAGCAATCCTGTGAACTTGCCTCTGCCGCCAACCTCTAAGACAGAACAATATTCTGTGCATAAAATGTGTGTTTTTGTGTGGGTGGTGTGTGTATGTGTTCAGAAGGGGTAGTTAGTAACAAATTCAAATTTTAACAAGGGCTTTAGTTTACTTGGTGCTACAGAAGAGTTTAAATAAAAGAGGCATCTCAAAACTCAGACTGCTCATTAGAACTGTAATAAGAGCAGTAATCTTACATCTTATGTAATTCCCTCCCTTCCCCTTCTTTCTTCCTCCCTCCCTCCAATATCCTTTAGTGAATAGTTCCTATATGCCTACTGTTATACTAGATGCTGTAGGTATTGAAATGAATTAGTTATTGGCTGTCCTTGAAGAACTGTCAATTCTTAGAGAGCTTCCCCCACAGTCAGCAGCAGGCTTGTTTTGTAGACTAATCACCAATAACCAGTGGCATATTACCTTGGTGCCATAGCAGACCCATGCTCTTTGTGGTCTGAATTTGGAGTTATTTCCCAGCTCTGCTCTTGGATTTGAGTTGATCCATCCATACTATTATCTAGTCTCCTGGTCAATCATTTTTGGACAATCTTTTTAAGGACAATCTTTTTTTTCCCCAGTGACTGACCCCATTTGAGGGCACAATCTATCACTTTGGATGGCAGTAAAGACAACCAGAATGCAGCTCTGGGAACTTGGAATTAATGAGTGCAAAGTCTGAGCAATGCACCAGGATTATGCCACTCACTGATAATCCATTTCTCTCTTTCTTGGATTGACTCCATTGTCATATAAGAATGACCCAAGATCCCCATTAAAACAACCACCAGATCTACCAGAGCAAAACTTCTGGACAAAATTATCTATGGTCTTTTTCTGCATTTTCATCAGTTTTTCCTCTTCTCTTCTTGACAGTTGGGCTTCTATTCTCTCTGTAGTGAAATTGCTTTTGCAAGGTCACTAGTGATTTTCACATTGCCAAATCCAACTGTTTTCTAGAACTATTTTCGCATCTCAGCAGTGTTCATGTCACTCATTGCATTTTCTCAATTATTTGTATTAGTTATTTCTCTTGCTTGGCCTGTAAATACTAGCGTGCCCAGGTAACCTCAAACTCTGCTCTGTTATGATCTCTCCCTAGGTGATCTATATAGTTCCAAAGCTTAACATAGTATCCATACGCAGACAATTCCAGATTTAACTCTCCCCAGTCTTTCTCTTCATTATCCAATTTCCATCTTGATCACTCTGTTTAAAAGTCTGAAAAAAACTCAAAATTAACATAGCCAATACTAACTTTATTTTCTCACCTCCACTTTACGTTCTTTTCCCATTCTTCCACATTTCAGAATATAAAACTTGATCATTGAGGCCCGAAATCCAGGTTGCTCTCATCTTAGACTTCTCATTTTCTCACATCCAGTCTTTCAGCAAGTCGTTCAAAGTATATTGCATATCTATCTCCTCCTGTCCAGTAACACTTAATTCTAAACCATCATTTCTTGTCCGATTTATAACCACTTTTGCTTCCCTTCAATCAGCTTGTAGCTAATACTAGTTTTAACATCATATATCAGATAATTTTACATCATGATTTAAAAACTTCTAATAGAGTTCCATTTTATTTAAAATAAAATCTTAACACCTTTACCATGACCTCTATAAATTACATGGGTCCTGCAGCTTCTCTTGTGTCAACACCTGCACTTTTGTTTCCCTGCTCTGCTCCAGCCACACTGGCCTCCCTTCCATCCCATAGATACTGCAGCTCCTGCCCCCTTTGATCCCTCTATACTTATCCCTCTGCCCCCAGATTTTCACACGGCCATCTCCTGCCTGACATTCCAGCCTCTGGACACACTACTGCTTCAGGATGGCCTTCCCTGAACATCTGAGGATGCTAGGCAGCCTTATCACCCGCCTTGCATCATCATACTTACTTTTATTATTTTGTTTCTCATTATCTGAGATTGTCTTGCTCACATATCACTTACTGTGTGTTGCCTGTTTTCCCAAGAGGGATGCACCTTGGTGGGAACACAGACCTTGACTATCTTATCTAACACTCACTTCCCAGTGTCTGCAACCCATCCCCAGAGCACACGGTGGTTGTTCAAAAGTCACCTCTCTACTCATGAACCCTCCTTCTCCGTATCTCATGCTGAGTAAAAGACTTGAACTCTTGATGATCTAAAGGTCCTACATGATCTGCAACCTCTTCTCTATCTCCAATCACCCTCTCTGAGCTCATCTTTCCTTCTCACTCCAGTCACACTGGCCTGCTTTTTAAATGATGAGCATACCAAGCAGGCTCTTGTCTCAGGGTCTTTGCCTTTTTTCTCCCTCTGCTGGGAAATTTCTCAGCTGACATCTTCATGGACTTGCTCCTTCACTCTTCTGTGTCTTTATCTAAGAATTTCTCTGTCACAGATTTTAGTTTCTGTCCTAATAATTCCTCTCTTGTATCTTTTATTTTTGTCCTTGACACTTAATACAATCTAAACTGTTACCTATTTTGCTTACTTTTCTTCTGTATTTTCTGTCTCTGTCACCTGGCTGCAAATTCTCTGAGGGCAGGAATTATTGTCTGTTTAACTCACTCCTGGATTTCAGTGCTTGAGCAGTGCCTAGCACACAACAATCCTCAATAAACATTTACTGAATGAGTGAAAAATTAGGGAGAGCCCATTACAAATTTTGGACTCTATTAGAAAGTCATCAAATGATTCTAAGAACAGCATGTCAATTAGCTTTCTGTTGAAAAAGATCCATTTAGAGATTGGGACAAATGGATTGAGAGAGTGGACATTAAATGACAGGTTAGGGGGAATCTTGCAAGAAGAGTTTTCAGGAAGAGATGATAATTGCATGCCGAGGGGTGTGGTAGTGAGGTTTTGAAGGGGGTGGATTTGGAAAAGTGAAGAAGCCTAATCTGTAAGACTTGGAGATTGATTAGAAGTGGGGAGTTAAACTGTATCAAGAACAAATCTAAGGTTTCTAGTGTGAGTAACTGTGTGAATGGTTGTTCTATTTCTGGAGACAGAAAACACTAGAGGAGGAAGAGCTTTCAGGCAGAAGATCAAGGGCTCAAAGTCTTTGGACTTGCCTAGGTTCCGATGTCTAAGAGATAGCCAAGTGGAAATTCTGTATTGGCAGTTGGAGATTCGGGTTAGGAGCTCAGATGGTTTGAGTCATCGGCACATAGATAGCACATGAAGCCATGGAATTGGATGATAAATATAAACCAGTATCAGGTCACGCCTTTGAGACCAAAACCCACCAAATATTTTTATAGTTCCAACATGGCTATTTCTCTCTGGGAAGATTCATTTGCTATATTGAATGTCATAGTACTCAGTCTTCAAAGTTTCCAACGGGGACCTTGAAGCGTTTCTTCTTCCTGCTGGGCTCTACCTGTGACTCTCTCATCAGGGTTAATCTGTACATAACAATCAGCTCTCTCTGTCTGTAGGTTCCTCAAATATGGATTCACCCAACTGTGGATAGAAAATACTCGGAAAAAAAAGCTGCATCTGTACCAAATGTGCATAGACTTAATTTTGTTGTCATTTTCCCCTAAATGAGCAATTATTAGAATTTACATTGTAGTAGGTATTTTAAATAATCTAGAGATGATTTAAAATATATGAGAGGATATTCATGGGTTATATGCAAATAGTACATCATTTTGTATAAGATACTTGAGCATCCCTGTATTTTGGTATTCTCAGAGGATCCTGGGACCCATCTCCCAAGAACACTGAATGATGACTAATTATTATTATAATGCTTACAATAATAATAATTACTATTATTATTCTGTCTTTAAACTCAGTTCTGTTTTCAGGCCTTCCTTTTTCACTACCACAGAGTCTGCCCCATCAACCACTGGCTGTAAAAAAGAGATGAGGGGATGGTGACAGTTACCAAACTCTGCTGCAGATGAGACTTTTCTCCCCTGGGACTTCTGAATGTATCTGTGCTCAGTGTTGAAGGGTGTACATGAACAATGCAATTCCTTTTTCTTCCTCCGTGCTTTTAAAAAATTTTCTTTTAAAACTGGTTCAATTTATTATCCTGTTAAATTTTATTTTAACTTCAAACTTGGTTGGGCTCAGTAACTTGGCATGACTTGCTCTGGTCCCACTCAGATTTCTCAGGAACAGCTGTTGGCCATGGATGAATACCTTGCTTATTCTGGGGTCTTCTATGTGGCTTCTCCAAGCAGCTTTTGACTCCAAAGCACCTGGAAGTACAGTCCGATCTTTTAATTCTTGGGCAGGAGATGGCATACTCTGAGGACAGGCAGCTGCCTCCCTTCAGGAAGAGAGGGAGCAGGTGGGGCAAGAGGGCGCTGTGTCACCAAATCCCTTGCAAATTTTTCCCCTTCCTCAGCAGAGACTGCCAATCAGGCTGAATACCACAGGGAGATATTTTCCACTGTGAACAACTGTCCCTGGGACAGGGAGCTGGGGATCATGTTTCAGGAATCTCCTATTGCCCTTAAGAAGCCACACTGATGGCTGTCAAGTGTGTGCAGGGGATTAGAAGGCTCCCAAGAGAGGTGATGAGTCAAGAGGCACTGGAGTGGAAGGCAGAATTCTGGAGGGGTGGCCAATGGAGGGGGTCAGATATTTCTTGCATTCACTTCAACTTTTCATGGAAGTAAGTTAACAAAATCATAGTGACTCACACTTTAAAATTAAAATTAATTGAACACATGATAATATACCCATTAAATTTTTTTTGTAGTTGTGTATGGACAGACTGCCTTTATTTTATTGGTTTATTTTTTATGTGGTGCTAAGGATCGAACCCAGTGTCTCATACATGCTAGGCAAGCGCTCTGCCACTGAGCTACACCCCAGTGCCCCCATCTTTTATTTTTATTATTTTTTGGTTCTGGAATATTTTAGTACCTTCATCCCCAGCACTGTCCATCTCTGTTTTTTAAATCACACAGGTGGTTATACATGAGTATATCTTTTTATGGGGGGGGGGTAACTAGGGATTGAACTCAGGGTTACTTGGCCACTGAGCCACATCCCAGTCCTATTTTGTATTTTATTTAGAGGCAGGGTCTCACTGAGTTGATTAGTGCCTCACTTTTGCTGAGTCTGGTTTTGAATTCATGATCCTCCTGCCTTAGCTTCCTGAGCCACTGGGATTACAGGCATGTGCCACTGTGCCTGGCCATAAGTACATCTTCTTAGTAAAATTTCCAAATAATGTCAAATAAATCTTGCATTTGAGCCACAATACTTACAAAGTGTGTTCATATTTATCTTCTCTTCTACTCTCCAAAAGAAACAGATCCATTGCTTTTTGTCTGACAGAGGAAGAATCCAAAAGACAGTAACTAAGAGAGTACAGAAGTCAAATTAGGATCTTCCCTCCTCTTTGCAGCAATTTCCCGACTACACATAGTGGAGGACAGTCAGTCCCTGAAGGTGGCTCTATCCACAGTTGGATAGAGTAAAAAGAGATCATTTAGTAGAAGATGTCCTTGACTTTTGCTGTGCATCTGCACATCTTTTAAAGACCCTGGGAAAACAGCACTTGCTAGTAGACTTTTCCAGAGCAATATGGGGAAGGAAGAGGGAAAGGGAGTGGGAGGCTAATTAGAGATGGGAGGTCAGATGGGAAATCTCATCTAATTCCTAATTTGGCTTGATGACCTTACATCACTGCCTGGGATAGCTCCCGATCCTGGCCCAAACCCTTTGTTAAAGTTACCTAATTTATTTTAGGCCCCTTTCTTAGATCCCATATCTGGGGGGCTAGGAGCGAAGGAGCAGGAGGGGTGATGGTGCATTTTGTGACCAAAGGGATGGATAGGGATTCCAGGAGGCAGCCAAGTAATTCACAAACACCAAGCCTTGGGGAATTATACACATATTCCGTGCCTGTGGCCCATCCCAACTTTGTCAAGGCAAACCTGACATGGCTCTTCTCCACTTTACTCCCAACCCCTTCCTTTTGAGAACTATTTTATGGGTCTTTGAATTATTTAAGTCAACACTCTGAACTCATTTTGCCAATATTTCACTTGCATGCCCATTTTGTTAGGAGAATTGGGGGCATTGAGGGTGAAACTTAAGGAATGTTTTATCTGAGCTTCACACTCAATTAAAAGAACCAGTTCTTACCTGGATTCCCTCCTCCAGGGTTGGTTGGATACAAGGTAAAGAGCTTTGGTTTCATCACATTCTTCTCTCTGCCCTGATACCTATATTATTAGAATTAACTCTCTAAATTATAAATTATTAGATTTCTCCTGAAATGGAGAATTGGGGAAAATAGCTCATTCTTAAAGCATGGGGTAAAGTGAGACTCAGGTTTGAAAAAGGAGGCAACGCCAAAGCTGCAAGAGAAATCTCCCACAATGAGCCTCAGAGTTCCATTTATCAAGAGCAGATAGGGAAGGTGGGCCAAGCACTGGGCCTCACCTTGCCCTCAGCCAGCTGTGGGTCTCAGGCAAGTTATGTTCTGTCTCTAGGCCTCTGTTTCCTCATTGTTAAAATGAGTGCCTGAGACTAGCTGATGATATTGACAATAATGATTATGATAATTGGTAGATGGCCATTCTAATATCTTCTGATGCAAAAGGCAAGGCCTCCCAGATTAGGAGATCTGCAAGAACACAAAGAAGAGGGGTATTGCTTCTTGGCTTTTAAAGCCTTGGGACTGTTTGGTTTGCTACCCCTTCTAGGGTCCTACCTGCTCCCCTCACTGCTGTAAATTTTCCTTGGTATACCTGTTCTCCTTCTTGACCTAACCCTCTCCATGTTGATGCCTCTTATCTTCTGGGAATTGATGCCTGCTGAGGGATTACCTGGGCATGATGACTTTGCTCAGCCACATCATTCTGCCCCATATGACTGAGAAGAACCCTCTGAGAAGACATAGCAGAGCTGCCTATCCTCACCTCAGCATCCCATGGGAAGAGTCCTGTTCACAGATACAATGGTGCTGCTATCCACATCTCAGGAGGTCTGTAAGCTCTTTAATTGGCCCTGGATGCCAAAATGTTTGTGATCCAATCTGTGCTCCCAGCCCATCTCATATGCTCTTAGGTGAATAAAAGAGGCATCGGTATACAAAAGAGTAAGCTGCATGGACCAGGTAGCTTCTTTTTTTCTAGAAATTACTAAATTCTACCAAACTACAGAAAAATCAACTCCTGAAATTTCACCTGGTGTTTGTGGAGCACATTGCTTCTCTCAGATCACATATTGTGGGCGTCTTACATCCGAGTCTGTATATTAGAATTTCCCAAAGAATGTGGGAACCACTAGTTCCAAGTGAAAAGATGGATCTGGGATGAGATAAGTAGGATTCCTTTTCAGAGGCTTTAGTAAGCAGTTATGCTTTGTCAGTCTTTAAAGAAGTATATTATGTTTGTTTTTTCCTAAAGTTATTTGACCGAAGGACTTGGTTTTTCATGGATTATCTTTCTGAATTATTGAGTCACACAGAATATGCTCTTAAAGATTGCCTTACATTAAAAGAAGTTGTTGTAATGATACTCTGTGAAGCTGTTTGGTAGAAAGATTTTTTTTTTGGACCAGGTTGGGCACTGAAGAATCTCAAATTTTACATTTTGGGTGGTTATCTTTTCCTCATTAGCATTTGCTTACAAGAGTTTGGTTCTATGTTCATCTTTAAGGGCTCAATATTGCTCCTAGGATGTCAGTCAGATCCTGAATTTTCTGTATAATTGTCCTATCCTTGGGAAGTATCTTTGGCAGTTCCTTCAAAAAAATAATTTTAAGTCACAGAAAATGTAATAGTGCTATTGTACATGATGTCACTTAAAAATGTTTGGCACAGATTATACATACTTGTTTTGAAATGAGAAAATAAAGGTAAGAAAAATGAAGAAAATAAGAACAGCCTATAATATTAATGATAAGCAATTACTCATTATCTCTTCGATGGATTTACCCTTTCAGTCTTTTGTCTACATGTATACATACAAATCATACCACTCTACCTCCTGAACTAAAGAGAAATTGTATTGGCTTTGGGGGGGTATATTCTAGCCCCAGGGAAGAACATGTTTCTTGAATACTTCTGATCATTTTGAAGTGGGTAGGGTAAGAGAAAGGGTAAAATATTGAAGGGATAACTGAGGATTTAAGTAATCCATTGTGTTATGGATAAATATACCATGTCTTCCAACAGGTCCTCCATTGAGGCCAAGTGACAGTCTTTCCTGGCTATGTCAGTTTCCTGGGACTGCCATAATAATGTAGTACAAACTTGGTGGATTAAAATAATTGATCTACTATTGCACCATTAAAATAATTTATCTACTATTGCACCATTCAGAAGGACTGAAATCAGCATCACTGGGCTACAGAAAAGTGCTGGCTGGATTGGTTCCTTTGGGCATCTTGGAGAGAGAAAGTGTTTCCTTGCCTTTTCCAGCTTCCAGAGACACCTGCATTGCTTGGATTATGATCCCTTTCTGTATAATATCAATTCTCCTTCCATCATCACATTTCCTACACTTGATCTTTAGCCTCCTTCTTGGGGACCCTTAAGATTACACTGAGCCCAGCTAGCTAATGCAGGATAATCTTCCCATTCCAAGACCCCTGATGTGGTCATATCCACAAAGTCCCTTTTACTATGTAAGGTGATTAGGACATGGACCTCTTCCAGAGGGCCATTTTCCAGTCATCTACATTGATATTCTGTTTATTTTTAAAGAAAGAAAGAAAGTTTATGTTCTGGAAAATTGGGTGTTTATGTTCTGGAAGTCACAGTCTCTATGGACCATGAAATAATCTGGTGAATATGAGAGTTTGATCATGGCAGAAAGTCAACTACAGTCCACTGTGTCACCTTCCTTGGCTGACAGCTGCTCTCTGGGACTGACATAAAGGACTTTGGACATCTACTGCACTGAGGGGACAAGTGGGCATTCTTGGCATTGGCATGGTTCAGAGTTAGGTCCCAAGGGCTGTTGTGTACTGTCCTTTCCATTCTGAATTTGAGAATTTAGCACTTCAGAGTGTTCCCTCCACATCCCTTCCTTGGCTGTGTGCCCCCTTTGAAGTTCTGTAGCAGTTGTTGTCTATAAATAAGGCATGCCCAGGGCCATCAAAGCGCTGAGATGAAGGGCATGGCTCGTTTATGAGAATATTGAAAGTGCAGGACAATGTTAGGGAGCGATCCTGGCTTCATCCTTCTTCCTCAACCTGTCCTCAATCCTCCCACCTTCAACTTGGTGTAAAAAATACATGAAGGCTCCAGAGAGAATAATCAAAGCTCTGTCACACTTGGCAGATTCTTTCTTGCTTCTCTTTAATAAGAAGGAAGAAAAAGAAACAAGCACTTGGATGAGAGCCCAGTAACCCTCGTCAGTTCAGACTTCTGGAACAGCAGTACCTCCTGGTCATCTCCCTAGGAGGGAGTACTAATGATCACCCCATTTGCTGGGCTTACACTTGTCTTCTTATCTTTGCCTCTACTATGCTAGTTTATCTCATTTCATCCTGTTCACTACACACTGGAGTTGGGGTATAGGAATTTCAATTTTGCAGATGGGAAATTAGGGCAGCAGAGAGGTGAATCAGTGCTTTCCCCAAAGCTTTCCTTTTAGGCCTACACAGAAATGATAATATTGGAACTTCATCCCAAGATGAACTGATGGAGCTGCTCAAGGTGGAGATAAATGACCTTGGCCCCAGGTGCCACCTAGAAGTGGTGCTGAAAATGGTAAGACTTCTAGATACCTGTGAGCCAATCATGATTAAGCAACTTGCCCAAAATTAAAAGAGTTAAGCTGTAGATTTGAAGTCATGTTTGTCTGCTACTTGAGTCCAGACTTTTTCTTTTCCCTCCTTCCCCTCCCTCCCTCCCTCTTCCTTCCTTCCTTCCTTCCTTCCTTCCTTCCTTCCTTCCTTCCTTCCTTCCTTCCTTCCTTTCTTTCTTTCTTTCTTTCTTTCTTTCTTTCTTTCTTTCTTTCTTTCTTTCTTTCTTTCTTTCTTTCTTTCTTTCTTTCACTAGTCTCTCTGGAAGCATCTCAAATTGAAATCATCATCTCACCTCTAAAGCATGACCTCTTCCCAGTTATTTTGTGTCAATCTTAGATTGGCTTCCCTAGAAACAGAGCCTGTGAAAGACAGTCTTGGGCAAGGTGTTAATTGAGGAAGTGGCCTAAGGAGATAATCTGTAAGAAGGAAAGGAAGCCAAGCAAACATGTGGTTTATCAGAGTCTAACCTCAGCCTGATCCCTTGGGGAGCTCTGGAGAGTGTGTATTGTCATAGTTATCTCTCTTTGAGGCAAGTAGTCTAGACTTTCCCACTTGACAACATCAGTGATTGGGGCTTCTTGGAGTGAAGGGTGTGATCTTCCACATTCTGAGAGAAGGTGGCACCCAGAGCTGAGTCTCCAGAGTAGGATTAGGTAGCAACTAAGGAAGCCTCACTCACAGAAACTGGGAAACGGGTGCAGCAGCCTGGTAAAGGGGATCTGAGCTGGGCATCAGCGTCTCCACCCATGATCTCAGTCACCACACTGCCATTTACCCAGTTGCCCAAAATAGGAGCCTCACTCATCTTTGATGTCCCTTTATGCTACCTTATGTCATTGGCCAAGTTCTCATGATCTATACTAGAAATTCCTTTCCAATGTGTTCTCTCTCCTTGATGCCTCTGGATGTTGCCTGGGTTTATTATTATTATAATTATTATAATATTAGTATTAATATTAATATTATATTAGTATTAATATTTGGTCTTTTCCCCTGGACCATTCGACAAACCTCCTTGTTTCTCTTCTCCATCCATTTTTTCCATCCATCAATTCATACAGGCTCCAGAGTTATCCTTTGTGTTTGCTTCTATCATTGTACGGCCTAGAAACATGGACGACTTTCCAAAGACTACAGGATAAAATCTTATTTTCATGGAATGGCCAAAAATGTTCTTTGTAAGTTGTTCTTTCCCACCTGGCTGTCAGTATTTCTCATTCTCCTGGTGCTATACAGTCACCTGAGATGTTTATCCTGTCTCAGACACCTGCTAAGTTTTTGTTAGATTAATTGATAAATAAAGACTGGTGGTTTTGTATAGAAGTTTAACATTTTTGGATTAATATGGAGAAATTGTGTATTTCTGAAGGATTAGCACACTGACATTGGTTGTTCTTGTTTTAATTCCAGGTCTGAACCATGTTACCAGGGCATGAACTCTACTTTCGCTTACATTTCATTTGCTTTAACTTAGAATAATCTTTTGATTGCCTTATCTGATTAAGGTCGGTTTGTTTGCTTTATTTTTTAAATACTAGGAGGACAAGCATTTATCTCTAATGATCAAAATCTTTCCTTTTTTGAATCTTCCCAGGTTCTGCTCCCAACCCCACACTGAGCCCATTTAATTTGACTTATTTTGGGGGCCCAAGTCAATATTCAGTGTCTACATTGAAAAGATATGGAGGAATCAATTATTTCTTAAGGTGATGCAACTGGTCTTTATAGGTAATAACAAATAATCATCCAGTTATTACTATTTTCCTATGATGCTGGTCAGGAGTTGGTGAGGCTGGTTGACGGATACTGGAAATAGAGCTCAAAGGAATGGTGAGATGCAGCCCAAAGGTGAGTGTGGGCTCAGGGGTGGGGAGGGGGGCAGCCAATGCACCATTATTCAGAAGTGACTGGGAAGGGTCCACACCAGTTCTCAGTTAGTGAATCTGCAACCAGAGATTGATGGACAAAGAGAACAAGTTTTGAAGACTGAGGAGGGCAGAGTCTGAAACTCTAGATGAGAGGCCTTCAATCTTCAACTCGGGTTGAGAGGGAGCGCGATCAGATCAAATCATATTTTCTTTGGTAAGTGATCTGTTCTCCATATGTATCAACTTCTTATTTAGAAATGTTGTATAAGTTGATTTTATCCATAAAAATACAGATCTTCTGTTTCTATTTACTCTACAGGTGTCTGTAAAGCTCATGGCAGTTCATCTACTGAATTTGACCCTAGAAATCTCAGATAATAGTATGGGGCTGTGTTTGGGTCTCAAGACAGTGCCAATGAACTCTAATGTCTATAATCTTCAACGCTGTGTTACAAGTCTAGCTGATCTTTCTGCAGTTCTGCAGCTTTATTTTGCAGGCTTTCAATATGCAGCTTCAGTCATACTTTTGTATTTCTATTCCTGTCAAGAAAACATAGTCCTCTCTTCTCTCCCTCTATAGAAATCTCACACATCCATCCATGTCTCCTTCAAATATCAGCTCCTGCAAGGACCTTCTTGATGATCTACAAGCAGTGACCACTACTTCCTCCGATTTTGTCATTTGTCCCCCTTCTATAGCACTTCCCCTGTCCTGCTATATGTGGCTTTGTTTGTAATTGTTGATTTTTTTCAACTAGACTGAAAGTTTCTTGAGGGGAGAGGTTACATAGTGACTTCCAAGTAATTGGTGTAGTATCCTAGGTGCCCAACCAATATTTTCTTTTTTGATTAATTGGATTACATTAAAATCAAATGTTCTCTGCCTCCACTCCACACCTCCATGGGCCCCAGAACATCCACAGAGTCTCCACCAACCAGACTGTCTATGTGGGAGGTGGGATTCACAAGAAATAAACCAAAATGAGTTACGCAGAAAAATTTGATGAGATCACAAAAGATGAGTGGATGGAAGCTCAACAGCCTACATATCTAGCGGGTGGACATGAACTATGTGGTCACAGAGGGTTTTAAGGAAGCAGCAGAGAGGGGTTGCATGGAATCTGGGATTGAATCCAGTGTGGATCTGAAAACTCTTTATGAGGGAATCTAGAGATGATTCTGGAGGGTCAGATTCAGGAGGCCATGGTGTGGATCAACAGCCTCCACCTGGAGTTCTTGGACATAAACCTGTACCCTTTACTTTCATCTGCATATTTGGAGTGAAGTTGACCAAGCTGTTCCAGATTATGAAAACCACCAGTCAACACTGCAGCTGATGAAATTACTGAAACTGCTACTTTGGGCTTAGAGTGAGCTGGACCGAAATAACATATCTCCTAAATGACAGAACTTAGCAAAGGTGTGAACAGGGAGCCCAAATAGAGCCTGTACAGACCAACCCCTCTAGGTCCCATTGCATGGGACTCACCTTCCGTCCTTGTGAAAGATTTTCATTGCAGTAGGAATTTTTTTCCCCTTGTACTTTATATATATATTGGGGGGCACTCAGCATCTTTCTTAAAAGGAAAATGTCCCTTTTAAGTGCTGGAAGGCTTACAGTGAAGAGCGCCCTGTGGGAAGGTTGGCTGGCTGGCTGTGCACGTGGCATGTCATGAGGACCTGGACACGACCTGTCACTGTTAGGGTGTTCCTGTGCCTGGCTACCACAGGGTGCTGTGTTCCTAGGGCTGCTGGTTAAACCCAGGCCTCCCATGGAGGGATTCGAAGAACACCCCCCATTCTTGCTTCTGCGAGCTTGTAGAAAGATACACAATACATTTGTTAATCTTCCTAAGTCTTATTGGGCCTTCCGTTTCAAGTTTTTCCTGGCTCCTTGTTTTTCATTTGTTTTTTTCTTCCATAGGAAATAATGTACAAATTTTTAAATGCTAATTCAAAGATGCATTTTGTGTGAGGCTAAAATAAAAAAAAATTAAATGTTCTCATTTTCCATGATCTGTTTCTTCTTTAAATGATAAACCAGTGCATTCAATTAATGATGACAAGGGGTGAATTGTGGGGTCAGTTCTTTAGAACCATGGTAGCATATGCTAATTATAGGATTGGTTCTTTAGGACCATTGCTAAGTGCATCTGTGCTGGGGTCTCTCTGGGGCTGAGGAAGAGAGGTGTCCTTCTAAGTCATCTATCTCCTCTACATTACATCTAAGGCTCCCAATGCATTGGTGCATGGGAGATGCATGTATTAGTTATGGCTGCAATAACACATTAATAATCCAGAGACTTGATCGCTAGACATGCAATGCTAAGCACTATGACTTTTGAAGAGCTTCCTAATATTTTTTGGTGCCACAAGAAAGTGGCACCTGTAAAGTGGTACAACAACTTATGGGACTGTATTAAGGATCATATGTATTAATATATCAAAAAAGAAAAGAAAAACTCAGAGAAAGCAAAACACCTTACAAAATAAAAAATCTCAACCATGTAATAATAAAATACTAACATCTGAGCACAGTGTTTCATTCATAATCAACATGACAGATGGCTTGGCATAATTTTACAATTTACAACTTTCCTAATTTATCTATCTATTCATTATTTTGCTGATCATCTATATTGCATCATATAGAATATAGCAAAATTAAAAGGTTAATCTAATATATGGTGAGACTGGCCACCTGAGAAGGCTGTTTGACCCTCATGTAGGTCCTTCCCAATGTTGAACTCTCCTGAGCCAATTGCCCAAGTTCATGACGAAGCCCAGTTCAGAAATCTGCTTCACCAGAATAACAAGAGAGATCTATGATTTATCTCTCTCTAGTGATCACCAATTTCTAAAAAACTACTGTTTTCTTGCACTGCTCATTAGTTTGTGATCTGGGAGATCCTGGCTAGTACATCTTTCCCTTATAGCTGCATCTGAGAACCAGACTGTAATCAGGTATTGCTTAATGGTATGGGATCAGAAGTAACAATTAATTATTTGGTTTGAATATTCAAGGACATCCAGCTTATGGATCCAGTACAACCTCTCCATAAAAGGATGGCACACTTAAATGGTATCAGACTGTTCTGGTTCTCAAGCTCAAGGATACCCTTCACTAGTGGGGTGGTCTTTTAACCTTGTGTAAAATAGATACTGGTAGAGCCTACCTGGTAGAATAGGTGTGAAAAAATAAATGAAAAGGTTAACATATAGGTCAGGAAAGGCTAGTAATTATTAATTATGTGCATTGAATATCTCATATGAGTATACCTGGTCACATTTATTCACTCATTCATCCAACAGACATTTACTGAGTATCTACTATGTGCTAGCTCCTGTGAGCAACATGGACACTTTTCCTGTGATGCTGGAGCCTATTCAGCTTCATTTAAATAACCCTGAGAGATGGATGATCTGATTTGGTACTGGTGGTAGTGGGGAAGTCTTTAAGATGTTGAGTATCTGACACATTTTTGTCCTTAGCCTTCATTAACAGCAGCCAAACAAGATATCGCTGCTTTTTTCTGAATTTTTTAATGATTTAAAAAAATTATTTATTTTGCATTACAATTCTTAATACATCATTATACAGTAATTTATCATATCTCTGATTATATATAAGGTATATTGACACCAAATTCACATCTTCATTTTTTTCTGATTTTAAGTGAGACAGATTCATACGATGGACAGGTAGACCCCATCTTTTAATGAAATAATGGACAAAGAATTTGTAGCCAGTTTTTAAAAACTATCACACCATTCAGCATCACAAACAGGCTATCTGAATAGTTTGCTATGTTGTTTTAGTTTTATAGGAAATTTTGATCTGCCACTTGATGTTTTCATTATTGAAGTGTGAAGGCAATCTTGCTTCTAGAGTTTTAGCATTCCTTCACTTTTGTTGCTTACATGTTCCACACATCAGATACTAGTGTCTGTGTTGTTTTATTAACTGTGCAACAGTTTCCAGAAAAGGGGCAAACATTTGGTTTTAGTATATTTTTTTGCTGCTGTGACTAAAAGACCCCATCAGAACAATTTTAGAGGAGAAAGAGTTTATTTGGGGCTCATGGTTTCAGAGGTCTCAGTCCATGGAGAGCTGGCTTCATTCCTTAGGGCTCTAAGTGAGGCAGAACATCATGGTGGAGAATGTGGTAGAGGGAGCAGCTCACATGGTGACCAGGAAGCAAAGAGAGAGAGGCTCTACCCGCCAGATAAAAGGCATCTACCTCAAAGCCACATCCCCAATGCCCATCTCCTCCAGTTATATCCTAACACCTTTAGTTACCACTCAGTTAATCCCCATTAGGGGATTAATTCAATGATTGGGTTAAGGCTCTCATAACCCAATAATTTCTCCTCTGAACCTTCTTGCATCATCTTATACATGAACTTTTGGGGAACAACTAACATCCAAACCATAACACATTTCTTCCGTTTTAAGATAATTTCTTTTAAGGTATAAAATTGACAGTATAATAACATTCTGTTCCTAAAGCAAGTATTCTACTGGGCTGCAGAAATGCATGACTTCAATGTCACTCATAATTTTAAAACTAACTGTGAGATATACTTCCAAAATCTCAGTTGGGCTTCCAGACCTCAGACAGTAACATGGTATTAAACTAGAAAAAAAAATTAATTGCTTTCGTGTTGTTGCTCCCTGCTGGTATGATTTATTTTAAATTCTTCTGAACCCAGAGAAAAGGAGCCATACTGTAATTCAGAAACTGACACATGTTGTTTTGCTCACATCTCTCACAGATGCTTCAAATTCAAAGAAAAGAAGAATTCTGTGGTTTGGGAAACACTGGCTATTGCAACATCCATTTTATCTGTTGTGGCAGGAATTAAGTTACTAAACATAAGTGAATTCCGTGAGCAACTGAGGTCTACCAGCCTTGCGTGCCAAGTGTTTTAGCAAATGCTTATTTCTTACTGGCATGAGATCTGTCTAAATATATCACACTCTTTATTTTTTTTTATTTTTTATAGAGGTAGGGTGATTCCACCATCATGGCTTGCCTGGGACTTTCCCTGTTTCAGCATTAAATGTCCCAAGTCCTGGGAAATCTCCTAGGCTTAAGCAAATTGGGACAGCTGGTCAATTTACAGATAGATGTCAACTTGACTGCATGGCTTTCTGATGATCCCATGCCATTTATATGAACTTGCTGTGTTGAGTATTGTAATCCAATGACACCCTCAGGATGACTGAGATATATGGTACCTTATTGCCTCTGACTACCCGATGTTGTAGCATCGGGTAGATTGGGTAGTCAGAGGCAATATGGTACCATATGGAGCCAGGCAGCTCTGCTTGTCTGAGAGATGATACTCTCTACGTGCACGGACTTCACAAGCTTTCCCTCTGTGTTACCCAGTTTCCTTGTTGGACTTAAGGACTCTCATGAGTGTGGAGGTCACTGCTGTTTGCCTTCTGGATAAGTGAGGTTGTTGTTATCAAAATACATTAATGAGCAAAAGGACTTAGGGCAGAGGTAATTTTCTTCTGAATAATTTACTTACTGAGAAAGAAAACTTGTCAAAGAAACCATGAAGGAAATATTTTGCCTATAGCTTAACCCTCTGGTAGAAAAGATTCATTTTTCATCCAAATTTGACTCTATGTATTTATTATTATTGAGAATTTAGTTTAATCAGAAATATAATAAAAAATAAATATGTGTATCGCACATTGTGCATAATGGTGAAATTCATTGTTGCATATATTACCCCAGAAGAAAGGTAATTACTTTAATTTGGCTTCTCCATGAAAAGGGGAGACCAGGAGACTTGAGGAAAAGAAAGAAGCATGAGTTGGGTCAGTTCTAGAGAGGTAAAAGGGGAATCTCCCGAGGAGGATTCTGATGACGTAGAAAATGCAAGGGTTTAGCTGCTGCGTGTCTCACAAGAGATGTACCTGCAGAGCAGGAAGAGCTTTCTCCAGAGTCCTCTTGCCCAGGGAAGTTTTTACTTGGAAGGGCCATGTTAGTGTCCTGCTGTCTTGATGACCTACTTGCTTTCTACAGAAATAAGTGTGCAACTTGCAGAGAATGAAATATAAGAAAAATGAGAAAGCAGGAGAAATGAAAGTGCATGGAACATACTTAGTTTGATTCGCTACCCCTGTCCACTCTGGAGTGCTTTTTCTCAAATGAATCCATGATTCCATTTTATTGTGTGTTGACTTAAAATAAGGCACAGTGCAATATATTTTGGGATCAAGGAGAAATAAAGATAATTCTTTTCCTTAAGAAATACACCTCTGCTCCATGTATGCATAATATGTCAAAATATACTCTATTGTTGTGTATAACCAAAAAGAACAAACAAAAAACAGCAATGTACACCTGAACTTGAAAATATTGTGTTAAGTGAAATAAGTCAAACTTGGAAAGTAAAGGATCATATCATTTCTCTTATATATGGAAGCTAGGGAGGAAAAAGGAAAAGAAAGGTGTATGTGTGGGATCTCATGAAAATTGAGGAAAGGTACCAGAGAGAGGGAAGAGGGAAGGGAAAAGAGAAATAGTGGGGACTGATACTGACTAAATTACATTATTATATCATGTACATGTACATATATGCAACAATGAATTTCACCATTATGCACAATGTGCAATACACATATTTATTTTTTCCTAAAAAATAAGGGGGAAAAGTAATATATCATCTAGTTTAGGAATGACATGTATACTTCAAATGCTGCCGGCAACATTACCAGCCTATGCATGCATATGAGGTCACATTTACAGTATCACCCAAGTTTCAATGACTTTGAAATCTGTATTTGTTCATATGGAAACTTAGCTCGCTCTTAGAGTTTATATATCAGTTAGGAGTCCAGTAGGAAGGAGATGGCACATTTGAGCTACAAAATTAACACCAGGATTATTTCTAAGAGATGTAGTTAAGGTTTAGGAAGAGTAATAGGGATAGTATAGTAAAGGAAACTAGCAACAGTAGGAACTGTTACCAACCTTGGCCTGAAGAGGCAAAGAGGTGAAGGGCATCCGAATCTGGCGGGGTGGGGGGAGAGTGAATCTGGCAGGGTGGGGGGAGAGGGAGAGGGAGAGGGAGAGGGAGAAAGTGAGAGCATGGGAGAGATCACTCTATGTAAAAGAGCCCTCTAGTTCCTTTGCATGTCCCCCTGAACTCAGGTTATTCTCTAATTTGTGAAGCCAACAAGACACCAAGGAAGCCCACTGGTGCAATCCATGTCATCACCCTCTTCTGGCACAGAATAGAAAGGGTAGCGAGCAAACTTAAGTAGAGTAGATGTAGAGGAGCAAATGGATGATATCAAGCATATGATTTCAGAGAATTTCCTAGATGATGCCTGTCTTGTCCATCCTCTTGTCTCCTGGCTTTCTTTGTTTCATATCCATGTCCTCCAAAGCTATCTGAAGGATCTTCACCATTGACACTGCTCCTGGGGCTGAAGTTCTTGCCAATGGTGCACTCTTCCATTATACCTTCTAGTTCCTCTCAGAAGCAGATACTAAGACAGGAAATGCTTCTGAGAGAAAATGGAGCTGGAGGGCTCTGGGGGAGCTGTTGACCCTAAGAGAAGGACAGAGGGTGGAAGCATTGCAGTCTGCCATGTGCTCTAAGGAAGGTTCATAAAGATTGTCAGGGAATCTTTAGGCCAATGTTCCTAGCAGAGAAGTCCTAGGTCCTGACTATCCTTGCCATAGTCAGTCCTTGACTGGGAGCAGCCTATAGAAGTGTGTCCTTAGTGAAAGAGATAATGAATTTTAGGGTGCAGCAGTAGGCCTGTAATCAATTATGCTTTCTGTAATTGGTGATCTGCAAGGTGCATTCTCACGGCACTCCCTTAGGACTCCAGGAATTCAGAATAGTGTAGGGATACAAGAGAAAGCGGTGAGAGAGTGACCTTCTCCTTTGACTTCTCTGAGTTTGCTTCATGAGCCTAAGCAACAATTTTTTTACTGAGAATTTCACAAACAAAAAACATTTCCTATGGAATTTTGTCAACGTCTAGGGTGTGCCTGGTTGCTCTCTTTGGAGTGGCTGGGACCATTCTCAGAATGCCATCTGGGGAGGATATGTCTTCTTAATTGAGACAGAGATGTGATTGCAAGACTTCACTTAGATTTCTATGTGAGAGAGGCCTTGGGGTGATTAGATAGAAAGTTGGGGCTTGCCTGGAGGCTGGATTTACATAGCAAACTTAAGTGTGGGTGTACATTTGAGGTCTTGGGGTGATGAGGAAGCTCCTCTGTGAGCTCAATCATGTGGTATAGAGTTCTATAGCTTCTCTTTCTAGGTCTTTGGGGTCAAAAGACTCCTTTTACCTCATTTCTTTAAGGATAAAGCTTGATTGTTCACCAGGAAGTTCATAGATCACAGAACCTAGAAACCAAAGTCTTAGATATCATTAGAATTCTTTTAGCCAACACTGGAGGGATACATCTCCACATAAGAAAATTGGGGTTCTTCTAAGATGGGACCTTGAAGGATGGGGAAGGGAAAATGGGAAGGTAGATGTATATAGCATGTTACAAATATGCTACAATGAATCTCATTATTCTGTATAATTAATATGTACTAATAAAAAGAAATTTTAAAAATGGAGTCTTCAAGAATTCCGAATAGTGTTGGGAGAGAAAGAGTGAGAGACAGCTAGGTTGTCAAAAATAATTATAAATGTCTTTTTTTGAGAGAGAGAGAGAGAGAGAGAGAGAGAGAGAGAGAGAGAGAGAGAGAATTTTAATATTTATTTTCAAGTTTTTGGCGGACACAACATCTTTGTTTTGTATGTGGTGCTGAGGATCGAACCCGGGCCGCATGCATGCCAGGCGAGCATGGAGCCACATACCTCTTGAGCCACATCCCCAGCCCCTTATAAATGTCTTCTATAGAAAAAATTTATCCTAGGATAGATGGAATTAATTTAAGGATTCATTTTTTTGGTGGTGCTAGGAATTGAACCCAGGATCTCGTGCCTGCTAGGCAAGCACTTTATCACTGAACTACTTTCTCCAGCCCTAATTTATGGAAATCTTTTGCTGAAATAGTGAAAAAGAAAACAACAGTTAAGCCTCAGGAGACCTATAAGGAGACTCTACAATAATAGAGTACACTTATTTGATTATGTTTCTGTTTTCCTTGCCAGAGAGCAAGCACTTTGAAATGGAAGTTGTGTCACATTTTTTCAAAACAATATTTGAATGCATTTAAGTGATTCATTAGTATAATTTCTTTTTCAAAAATAAAAAAAATTTAGTAGGTTGAAATCTTTTGTAAATCTGGTCTGTTACCTCCTTTCCATTACCTGTATGGGGGACACACACATGTAGTTCAAATGATGCTGCTTGACCTGCATTGTAGGGATCCAGAGTAGAAACAGGGTTCATCGGGCAGGCAGGCTTTGAACTTTTACTTTGATGCACATTTGATCAGGACACAGATGATTTAGGTGAGTTATAGCCAGGGAGATTTCCTCTCTACCATCCCAACCTGGCCAAGCACCGTCTCTCTATATTAATGGCTGCAATTATACAAGAATCCTTTGGCTTATGGCTGGTTGCCAAGGTGTGCTAGACAGGAGAGTTGGTGTAAACTTCTACCTTCCTCAGGGCAGTTTCACTACTCTCAGAGTTGTACTGTACTTTCGTGGATTAAATCTGATCTTGCTGGGATTGTTCTTCAGGTTTATTGATGTTCCTTGAAGGTGGAGATAAGACTATCAAATTCTACCAAAATGATTCCTCTTCCAAAAAAGAGAGGGTGGGGAAAGATGGGAATATGTTCTTACTAGGTACCACACAAACAGATGGTGTAAATTGGAACGGATTGTGGGACAAGGATGGAGAAGTCAGATGTAGACTAAGTTAGATAATATTGACCCTTCTAGGTCCACTGGTTCTCTGGTCTTTATCAAGAACATGAAGTGAAAAAGGCACACTTATACATTTCTGGTGGGATTGCAAATTAGTGTAACCACTATGGAAAGCAGTATGGAGATTTCTCAGAGAACTGGGAATGGAACCACCATTTGACCCATTTATCCCATGCCTTGGTTTATAACTAAAGGACTTAAAATCAGCATACTATAGTGACACAGCCACACCAATGTTTATAGCAGCTCAATTCACAGTAGCTAGACTATGGAACCAATGTAGGTGTTCCTCAATAGATGAATGGATTAAGAAAATGTGGTATATATACTCAATAAAATATTACTCAGCTTTAAAGAAGAGTGAAATTATGGCATTTGCCAGTAAATGGTTGGAGTTGGAAAATATCATGCTAAGTGAAATAAGCCAGTCCCACAAAATCAGAGGCAAAATGTTTTCTCTGATATGTGGCTGCTAATTTACAATAAGATGGGGGGTATTTGGGAACAATAGTGTTACCTTAGATTAGGTAGAGGAAAATGATGGGGAGGGAGTGGAGGGGATGTGGGGATAGGAAAGATAGTAGAATGAAACAGACATTAGTACTGTATATATATGTGACTATATGACCAATATGATTCTGCAACATGTAAAATCAAAAAATAAAATTATATCCCATCTATGTATGATATATCAAAGTGTATAAATACATTCTACTCTCATGTATAACTAATTAAAACAAATTTAAAAAATATAAAAAAAGAAGAGCCAGTCAAACCAATGATTGGGACTTGTGGTCTGGGTCCTACTGGAAAGTGCTGGTGCAAGTCAAGCACTTCTTCTTGATAAAGAAAGCAAAGAAGTAAGGAGAGAGAGTGAAAAGTGAAAAAACTAAAGAGGGCCACTCAACCTTTTTACAGAAGGACTCTGAATAAGATACTTCCTCACTCTACTTCTTTGGGCATATACCCCCATAGTGAATGTACACTATCACCCCATGGTACAGCATGTCTGAGTCATTCTTTTGAAGACCCAGAGACCATTCATGAATGGGGATCAGATCTACAGAGGGCCTTTCTCCTGGGTTTTGTGTTTTGTCACCAACTTTCTGGCAAATTCTTTCAATCACTGAATGCCTGTTTATCTCACTATGTGGATTTTTTTTTTTAACTTTATTGTCTGGGGCACATGCAGTAAGTGTAGCAAAATGTAAGATTCTTTCTCTTTGGTCTTAATAAAAGGCCCCAAGGGAAAAAACCTAAGTAGCTTGGGTTAATAATTAAACATTCCCTATGGTCAGTTCTGAATTTTCACTTCGGCTCACGTTTGGCCAGGATACAAAGGAGGTAGGTAAGTTACAGTCCAACAGGAGTGAGCTACCTGCATGGTAACTGCAGACTGGACTCTCACCAGCTCCCACAGTTCTTGGCAGAGAGAAACAAGATCATTTGGAAAACAAAGATAAGTTCTCCCTTAAATCATGACAGAAAAAGAAAAGGTACTGTTTGATTTAGAGAAATCTCTGCTTTCTGTTTTCTAGGTATTGCATCTCTTGCTAATGTGGTGAGCCAAAGGAAACGAAGGTCTAGAATAAGAGCCTGGTAGCTTTGTCTTACAGGTCCTAGAGGAAGGGAAGCCGAGAGAGGAAGAAAGGAGGAGGAGGGGAAGGGCAGAAGAGAAAAGAGTCAAAAAGAGAGGACTTGGCTAAACTCACACAGCTCTCCTTTGTGGATAGAAACTTTCTAGTTAAAAGATATAAAGAGATTAAGTTTAGGCAGAATTAGTTACATTTATCATTGATATTATTACTGTATTTTAGAGGAAAAGAGATATTTCTGAACATAAAGTTAAAAAAAACCCTAGTGTTTAAAAGGTTACCTCCATTGTTCTAAGCTTGGGAGTAGACACTAAAATGAAATATTAAAATAATGCAGCCAGATGGAAAGCAGACTCCTCAGTACTGAGTTTTTGTATTGGGTGTAACAAGCAAGTTCTATCCTGTGCTTCTGGACTAAGTAGAAAATATTCCTGAGGACTAATCTCCATGCAGTAGATGTATTTCTGCAAACTGAATGCTTGTAAATTAAATTATATTCCAAATATATTTTAAAATGTAAGGAAGTCTGTGTCTTAAAGGAACACCTGGAGAATCCACTTGGAAATTTAAGAATTCCTTTCAGAAATGCAGGTAGCCTTTATCTATATGCCATTTGCTAATGATGAGGGCAGGTACACAAACTTTATCAGTTTTCTTAGCTCCTAGTACAGTGCCCACCATCTAGTGGGCGTACGATAAATCTTTACAGTATTGAGTTAAATATAAGTAATTTTATATTTTGAGCTGTTTTAATCAGGATATACCTGTATGACAAGTTTATTGAAACTTTGTTGCTGATATTCTTTTTCTGAGATTGTATTGGGACTTATGTTTTCTGAAATGGTAGAATTACTTCTGCTACTCTCAGTGCTTCCTTAAAAAATCTAAATTAAATGAATATTTAGAAGTATATGTGTGTATTTAGTGTTTTTATTTATTTAGTTTTGAATTTTCAGAAGACCTCAGAGCCACTATCTTCAAGAGAATTTTGTCATTCTCCCTGATTGGAGAGCAGCTAAGCACCCTTTGTAGGGAAGGCTCTGGGTGTTCCCTAAGGCATAAGGAGGTTCAGCCATTCTTCTATGTATTCTGCCCATCCCACGTGGATATGAAAGCCATTTCTCTCAGATTAGGTAAAACCAGATTTAGGGTATTTGAACATGCTCCATCAATTAGAATTTAGTGGGCTTTGTGTGAGATCTTCACACTAAGGGGTTTGTGGAAACGGGAGACTAGTCCTGGTCTCTTCAAAGAAGATACTGTTACTGTCTAGAAGACAAGGCCTGTGTGGGGTACAACATTGACTGGCCCAGGTTCACAGGACATGAGCTAGAGGCTTGAGGGGAAGGTCAAGGAGACCTAAGGTGGGTCCTGAGCTGGGCAAGGATCTCATACAGCTATGGAGAAGAATTGGGAATCCAGAAAGGCACAAGTAGCAGCCAAGGCAGAGGCTAAGGTGTGGAAGTCTTATCTGAATGGTAAGAGAACAGCACAGCTACAGTACAGAGAGTCATGTAAGACAGAAACGGGAAGATTGGAAGAGGCAAAACAAAGTCAACCCCTCCATGAAAAAATTCATTTCTAAAATTCACCTTTTGATTAATAATGAACTAATGAAAGATATTATTATTCACCCAGTTTAAACATGCATGAAATTAGCTGGTGAAACAAGAGAGGCTGAGTGGTGATCATTTTCTCTAAGATTCTTAGATGATTCCTTTCTCCTGAGCTTGGAAAGATGGTCCCTTTGAAGACACTAGGGCCATATTTATCAATCTGTTTTTAGTTGTTGATGGACCCTTATTGTATTTATTTATGTGTATTGCTGAGAATTGAACTCAGTGCCTCAGACATGCCAGGCAAGTGCTCTACCGCTGAGCTACAACCTCAGCCCCCCCAAACTATAGTCATTTTAAAAATGTTTTTATATAGCTATGCTGCTCCAATCAAACTGAAAATGCTTTTAATGCCTGAGCAATCGTAAGATGATTGACTTCACTGGACATTATGGCTGGCTGGCTGCTCTCTGTGATGAGTATTGAAGTACTACTTTTGGCAGGTGAGTAGAATGTAATTGAATGGATTATAGATTAGAACTCATTAGGTAGCCTTGGGAATTATTAATGATAAAAGATTATTTTGATTGTACATCATAAATATATATAATTTTTATTTTCCAATTGAAGACAAATTAAAAGTATTATTTTGGAAGGAGGTGTTGAAGGATCTGCTTCTGGGTTTAAATTTTTGTTTAATAATTTTTTTCTGATTTATATCTGAGGTTATATACTGAATTGCTATGAACTTTTAATGGCCAGTTCAATAATAAATTATAACCTTCCTTTTGTAACTCCTTTTAGAGCTACATGATGTAATTCTTTTTAGATTTTTTTCTGCCCCACCTTCCCTAATGGAGTAACTTTTGTTGTCTTAGTGATTAATGACTACTTATGTTAAAATCTCCTTTTCTAAATCATGTCTCCGAATTTCTCTGTGAATTTGGTCATCCATGGTCTTATTTGGTTGGGGCTGCCATGATGGTTATGCTGATCTAATGGCTCCCCACTATCCTCAGGTGTTCAGTGTGTTACCTGCATGACTGATGGTACATGGAAGGCCTGTGCCAGCCACAGGTAGTATGGCTTAGATTATTTTTTAAATATTTCTGACATGGAAATGAAAACATTTTCTACAGATAACAGTTCCCTGCCTCTTTACCTCACTGAGGAGCTGAGTAATTTTTGCTGGTTTCCTTGATGTGCCTTTACCTGTGGCAAGACCTGTACAGAATCATCAACAAAGATGGCGGGATTTATTAGGATCAGACTCAGTTGATGGTCTGTATGGGGAAACCAATTTAGCCTAGCATGTGAAGTCCATACTGATTTTTGAAAAGGAGATTCCAGTGATGAACCATACTTCAGTCCTTTTCTGAACCATCAAGGCAAAAAACAATAAAACAAAAATATAAAAACAACCAAACAACCAAACAAACAAACAAAAAACCCCCAACAAAACAAAACAAGACAAAAAACAATGTAGGGAATTTTGTATTCCATTTGGAAGTCATTCTGAACACATGGAAACTAGAGGACAGGGAACTAAGCAGGAAAATTGAAGTGTGAACAGCTTCCAGAAGTTTCTCTCATTTCCAGGAAGTAGAAATACAAGAAATAAATGGTGATGTTTATACTTAAGTGTGGCCAATTGATTAAAGAAGAATGGGACAGAGACGGGAGGTAGTACTGATTCAATTAGGAACTAAATGTGTCTAAAGGAAATAGAAATTCACGATTGTCCTGGTAAACACTGGGATTTTGAATGAAGGGGATTAATTTTCCATATAACAGGTGTCAGAAGGAGTGTTCTCCAGACCTGGTTAAAATGTAATTCTGGTATAAATATGTAACAATTAATCTCGTAATTATATATAATGAAAATGCACCAATACAAAAAGAAGGCATGTAAATTCTGAACCAGAAACTCAGGGGTTGGGGCCCAATGATCTATGCTTTATCAGGCTCTTGTGATGATTTGGATGCATGCTAAGTTTTGCTTTAAAATATTGGGGAATAGGACCTTCCACACCATTTTTTCACTTATTTGCAGAACCTTGCCTGAATTTATGTATTGAACCTGAAGAAGGTAGCCTTGCAGGGGGAACATGGATCACAGTCATTTTTGATGGTAGGTTTGGGTTTTCTCTTTATTGACCTACAGTCCTAAGGAATATAAGTTCTTGCTTTCTTGTCTAAGGGCAGGTAAAGGAGCTCGTGAAGGAAACAGGTGGATCCACTTCTGTCTTTGCAGATGCTCACTGGCTAACGTCACAGGGGAGCACATCTTACCATTGCACATTGAAGCTCACTTTCCTGTTCTAGGCTGTGGGATGGGAGGGAACTCTTAAAGAGACTATATGAAAGTGCATATCATAGTCCTTGGCAATGATTCCTTTGATAATCTAGGTTATCTTCCTCACAGGCAACTATCATTGAGAGCTTCTAAACAATGTGCTTAGCATGACTCTTTCTAGCAAAGTACAGAGTAACCTTGTGGGTTGACAATTCTTTTCCAGATTTAGGCAGACCTGAAGAAAGAAAGCTTTTTTTTTTTTTTTAAAAAAATCAGCTCATAAATGAGAGAACTACTCCTTTTTATAGCAGGCACAAATGCCTTTGGAGATGAATATTAATTTGCTCCTTAGGCAAACTGGGTGTCTTAGATTGCCCCCAAGTGGCCACTTTTCTCATTGCTCTGTGTGTTTTGCCACTGCTCAGCCTAGATTTACCATTTACCTTGAGTTTAGGTTTGGAGTCAGGTGTCCTTTATCCCACCAATGGCTCTCAGCTGGAGGTACACCTGGTGAACTTGGCTGTGCCTGCATTGCGGAGCATCCCCTGTGACGTCTCTCCTGTCTTCTTGAATTTCTCCGTGGTGACATGCCGGACCAGGTATACCTGTCTAGAATAAGACCAGAAAGGTTGAGTGGGTTTTGAAGACATTTCAGAAAAGTTCTGTGTGAATACGGTTTTTACATGTTCCTATCAGGGCTCTAGGACTTAAGGGAAGATGAGAGAATGGGGAAGAATTTTGAGATATTTATAAGAGGAACTGGATCATTGTTTCATTTGTTTAGTTTACAAGGAGTTCTATTGCTATGAAGATTTCAACAAATGCACCATTTTGGACTCTAAAGTACTCATCACTTGGAATAGATATAATTATAATGATTATGCATAAAAACAGGAAGGAAAATTTGCTTTGGGTTCAGTTGGTTGCTCAGTTTGATATTACTTCTATTTAGGAAATATTTGTACAGAATTCCAGGTAATCTATTGTTCTTCTCAAATTTTTGTTGACCTATGAAGATTATAGTAGTTCATTCCTTCTTTTTGTATATCTTAGAGGTGCTTCATGAAATGAATCATTGGCTCAAGGAAAGAACATTGTCATTTCCTTTTGTCTTCTGTTCCTTCTTTCAGAAAGATTCCCATTTTCCATTTTCTTCTATTGAAATCCACCAACCAGAGTACAAATGCTACCTCTTCCCTGGCCATCCTGCTCAGTGTCATCTTTCCCTTCCTTGACAGGAGCCAAAGGATCCTTTTTTTGTGATCCACCTGCAGGATGCATGCGTGCACACACTCTTTTGTGCATCTCATCATGCTGTACACAAAATCAAAGCATGTGTTGCCTTGTGGCCCTGTTTCCTCTGCCTTGTGCTTCTGATGACACTTATGTCAGTTGCCCACATGTCAGATTCATCATCATAGAATTAAGTGATGATTAATGATGGTGCATAAACCCAAACTTCGTCTAGGGGATGTGTTTAATCTCACCATCATCATCTTTGGGTGCCTTGCACAATATTTTACGTGTAGAAAATGCTCATCAGATGTATGTTGAGCGAATTTCTTTATAGCACTAGTAATGATTTATAAATTGAGATCATTTTTCCTTAGATTTTTATGGAGTATTTGGTCATAACCTTCCTGCAAGTACTTGCCATGAAAAAGCCAAAGCTTTATATGTCTTTATATGTCCAAAGGTTTATATGTCTGATCTCCTCAATCCCAACATACCAATAATTTTAGGATATGTCATTGATTTTGTGTCAACTTTTTAGAAAACAAATATGCCCCCTTTCTTATACTCATTGATTGGAAAATAAATATAAAATTCAGTTAACATTCAAGTGTGAAAAATCTAATTTGTCATCACTGAAATGCTATTCTATTCAGTATCATGAAATGATATACCTGCTTTCACTGAGCAGTCATTGTAGCATTGAAATCAGTACTGGCCAAACAAAATATAATGTGGACAAAAATATAATTTAAAAGTTTCTAGTAGCCTCATTAAAGTTAAAAGAAACAAACAAAATTAATTTTAACATTTTATTTAGCCCGATATATACAAAATATTATTTCAACATGTGATCTCAATATGTCATTGAGATATTTTCTATCCTTTTTGTACCCCAAGCCATCTTTCAGTGTGTATTTGATCGCCCACATTTCAGATGCTCAGTTAAGCATACAAGGCTGGGGGGAATACAATGAAGGTGTATAGCATAGTCCTTGGCAATGGGAGGTTTGGCAAGGGGGGATTTGGTGACTGTAACTTCCTTTTGTTCACCATGTTCCCCCTCTTTCAAAAAACCACATAGATGGCAGCCTTGAAGGGGCAAAGAAGTCACAATGGTATTTCTGCAAAAAAGGTCCAGGACTTTCTGTCAGGTTCATGAGATGTGTATGGGCTGCTGCAATGATTGTGAAGCCAAGATTTTTTTTTTTTGAGCACAAGTAGGATCAATGCCTTTTATCAGTTTGTCTGGGATTCAAGCCCTACTTTGCCCTGAACATTTGGTGTTTATGCACATCTCAATCCACATGGGACTGTCAGATTTTTTTAAAAATGGAAACTGGAAATAGATTATCAAAATTCCTTCCAACTCTTAAAAACCTATGAACCCATAATTCTAAGAAATATGACATTTCTTCATTCAATAACTTTCCATAGGAACAAAAAATTATAACTCCTTTTGCTGAAGGATGTGGTGTTTAAGGTATGGTGATTCTGAGTGGACCAGGGGGTGAAATGTGAAATAAAACCATGTTTGCTTAGCTATGTTTCTCAGGTGTGGGATGGCATTTGAAGTGGTTATGTGAGCTGCTTGCTTTGGAAATTCTTGGTTTCTGACTCAAAGGAATTTGCACTTTTTGCCCTCAGATCTCTGCCATCCAAAGCTCACGAGGGTCTGTATTCCCTGGAAGTGCGCTCTGGGGGACAGGTGGTGGGCAGTCCAAGTTCAAGACCACAAGACAGCTGTACTTTCAAGGTGGGTTCTAAGGATAGAAGATATGTGTCTGCCTAGTCTGAAGGTGTGCATGTATTATCAACAAGCAAGTTATAGATCAGCCAGAGTCTGCTTTGACAGAATAAAAAGAAAGGTGAATGGTATTTATGGGGTTTCTAATGAAAGGTTAGTATGTCAGCATCCAGCTATGTATTTTTGTACACAGTGTAATGCTCATAACAATTTTCTGAGATGGCCATTTTTTATCTGTTTTTAGAGATGAGCAACCTGAGGTTTAGGGAGTTTAAATAATTTGCTTATGTCACCCAGGTAATAAATGGAAAAACCAAGATTTGAACCTGCATCTAAATCTAACTAAATTCGCACCTCACTTGAAGTTCATAGATGAGTGGAAAGATTACCTTTGTGAGTTAGAGTTTCATTTTTTAGCTGAGCTCATGCTGATTGTTAGGATGATGAGGGGACTCAGGAACCCAACTTCTACCCTCTCATTCTCTCTGCTTCATGGTACATTTCTGCTACTCTTCCCGACACTAGAAAGGGATTTGCTTGTGGAATTCTTTGTCATCTTCAGATAGATGAAAAAGGAGGGAAGAAGGGAGGGAGGGAAGAGAGAGAGAGAGAGAGAGAGAGAGAGAGAGAGAGAGAGAGAGAGAGAGAAAGAGAGAGAGATTTTATGAGGCCAGTGACTGACTTATTGTTGAGCCTTGATATCTATGCAGGGCCTTAATTCTTTGTTTGGTTCAGTCTAAGGCTCATTTCAGATGAGTTACACTAACATTTAACACTATCTCTAAGGTGAGGCCTTAGTCTTTTCATAAAAAAGCAGAGCTTTGGGAGTGCTGCTAATGGCAAAGAGTGCCTCAGTGTTATAAGGAAGGCAATTTAGTGGTTCACCTGTGTTCTTTTAGAACTTTACCCTTTGGATTCATCTCTAATATAATACATATGACATTTAGGCAATTTATTTTGAAACTTGGAACACCGCTCTCCATTGACACTCATCAATTTCTTTCCCAGTTTAAGAGAATCTTGTTTTCTGAAAGTTTGCTTTTGCACAAATGCAGTGGACAGAAAAAAAATTTTCACTATTCTTTCTTATTAAAAGCAGCATTACAACTCCTGCACTGTCTCAGGAAATTCAGCACAAGAGAGCCGGTCAAGATGCTCCTTATTCTCCATGTTCCTTTTTATCCCAGATAGTAGTTTTTCTACTTATTAAAAGAGCATCAAGGAGAGAGGGCAGGAGGTGGGGAGAAGAAAAACACTTCCTAAAATTGTACATTAAAGAAAACAAGTCTGTCAGTGATTCAACTAGCATGGTTGATGAAAAATCACCAGGGGATGCAGTTAATGAGAGGCATTCCAAGCTCAGTAAAATTCAGTGTGTCTCTTTGCTTTGGGACCAGGACTAGGGGAACCATGCACATTAAAAATTAATTCCGTCTTGCCAGTCCACTCCAAAGAGCCTGCTGCGGGCATTGACAAGTTCGAACAACTCACAAAAGGTTTATTAAGCAGCTGGTGGCTGTGGCTTTATCATTCTAATCTGTGCCATTCCCCCCCCCCCCCCCCCACCAACACACCACCACCCAGTCTTGCCATTGCTGACCTCACTTGGGCTCAAGGATCAGCATGTGGGAAGCTTGATTTGGAAGCTCATTAATTTTTCACTGTCATGTCTCTAGCCTGGTGGGTGACCAGGGGCCACTTTCTCTTAGAAATATACCATTTTATGTTGTGCCAGTTCAGAGAGAATCACAAGTGAAGTTTTTTTTTGTTTGTTTGTTTGTTTAACCCTGAGCACTCTCCATCACTCTCAAGGGAGTTAGGAGGGAACAATAAAGGAGTCACTGCATTCCCCACAGACTTTGGTTGAAGGATCACAGACTGAGTGGGTCTTAGATTTCCCAGTGGAAACTGACAGGCATACTTCCTTATTTGGTTTGAACTCAGTGGTTCCCCTGTCTCCATTTCTAAAACGTGCAAGATAGGACAGTACCCACTGCTGTGCTTTATTCAGGAGGCTCCTATGATAAAGTTCCAATTGAAATAACTTTGGTTAAAGGCCATCCTGATGGCAGACGAAGGCCTGGCTGCAACTCTTGGCTGGAAGGCTGGGATAGGGACTGAATGTTTGGCAGGTGTGTGTAGAATGGCGTTCATTTTTATCTTTTGGTACCATCATAGGCATCTCCTAAACTGTGAAGTCACAGCATTCTTATTTTGACCTCCTGACTGCACATATTTTCTGTGAACTCTTTCCTAACCTTTTTCTTTACAGAATGAGGAAAATAACCTTGATGGAAGATTGTATAGCTGTGCAGATCAATACACAAACCCACACTTGACAGGCACCATCAGCTTTGTTGAAATGTCTGTTGATTCTTAATGTCTGTTTAGGGCTGTTGATTAACTATTGAGTGATTCTTTGGTGATGTTCTTCTGGGAGGGCAAACTCCTGCCATGCTGGAAGCAGACCAAACAGAAGGATTTGCTGTAGTTTGTTTTGCAAATGGGAAGCCTTGTAGGTTGTATGGAATGGAAGCAGTTTAGGAGACTAGGGAAGGTGGGAGTGACTAAGTCTCTCCCTGAGTGAGGCATCAGCTCATGATCAAATCTTGATCTAGTCAGTCCATCTTTTGTGTTTCTCCATTTCTTCACACTGGGCCTGGCATGATTTCCTGAAGGAGTATTTCACTAATCTTAGACAGATCCAGATGATCATAGGTGAGATGGGATTCCTGAAATTCTCCCATCTCCCAGCTTTTCTTCCCAGCAGTGTATTAGTCATTCCAGATCCAAGTTCACAAAAATTTGAACATCTTTTTCATATCAGCCTATGCATGGTGGATGCAGTAGCAACTGAAACAAGCATCATCCTTTAAATATGGAGCTTGTGATCAACAGATGATGTGCTTCATGAGGCTGAGGCATTGAAAGTTGATTTGGAATACTGTGACCAGGCTTTGGCAGACTCCCACGTCTCCAATCAATACCATTTTCCTCCTTGTTAAAGAACAATATTGTTTTCCCTTCCTTGAGTCTTTTGAGTCGTTTTCCTCCCAACAGACATCTTCCATTTCTCCAATGAGCACCTCACTCATGTATATCTAACTTCTCATTTTTTTTGTAGCTTGCTGATCCTTCCCAAGATTCTGGCTGAGAGTAATTTGTCATAATACTTACATTTAAACAAAAAAAAATATTTTCTAGAAAAACAAACACCTTCAAGACTTGAAGACATCAGATTATAATAATGGATTTTAAAGACTGACATTTCTGTGTGATGGCTTGTCTACCTTTCCTTCTGGTAAAATGTGTGCTTAGGTTGGGTATGGTAGGTGAGCAGGTAGAGAAATAGGTTTACCAAAATTTGGACAATATGGGGCAGGACGTGCATGTATGACATGATCAAATTCCCTTTACTTCATCTGTAGAAGAAATGTAATAATTCTGTCATCTCTGCCTCATGGAAATGAGGGGGAAAAAAAAGAAGTAGGTATGAAGGTGATTTGAGGCAAAGAATTCATTCCCTATTTTAGACTAATGTTTTATGAGAAATGGCTTGTATGTCTGATGTTCAGGAATATTTAACTTGGATATTGATATAAAATATGATGATATTTTTTAAACAGTTTTCCAAGGCACAGACACCCATTGTTTACCAAGTTAATCCACCAAGTGGAGTTCCAGGTAAGCAATCTTCTATTAACATGGGAATAATTGGGAATCCCTTTTCCAAAGTGTGTTGCTAACTTTTGCCTAGGTGGATGATCTCTGTAAGTGGGAAAAAAATAACTTCTTCTCTGTTATTTTTTTTATTGGTTGTTCACAACATTACAAAGCTCTTGACATATCATATTTCATATATTATATTCAAGTGGGTTATGAACTCCCAATTTTTACCCCAAATGCAGATTGCAGAATCACGTCGGTTACACATCCACAATTTTACATAATGCCCTATTAGTAACTATTGCATTGAAAACAAGTCTCATTCTCTGGTTCATTTTCAACCTGGTTTGGTTTCACCTCTGGGCACTTGTGTTCTATTACTTCACTGATAAGAAAGTCAAACATGATAAGAAAAGGAAGCCAGCAAAATCAAACCAGTTGATGCTGGAGAATGGAGGAAAAAGAAATAACTATTGCTCTTAACTTTATAATCATCTAAGTAAGAACAAACCTTAACTGAACCCTTACTGTGCTCCAAATTCCATTCTAAGCTCTTCATATATATTATCTTACTAGATTTTCACAGGAACCCAATGATATAGGAGAGGAGCTATTATTATTTTCATTTTGAGATGAGGAAAGGAGGTAGCAGGAGGTTATGTAAATTGACCAAAGTCATATAGCTAATACATGACACCACTGAGATTGGAATCCAGAGAGGTCCATGGATCCATCATTTTGCCTTATGTTTCATTGTGCTGGATACCATTTGGAAGGCCATGAACCCTGGTCTTTCTCTAGGGATTTGTTTACAAGTTAGAGAATATATAAAGCAGATACATAACAATTAGGAGGGCAGAAGAGAAAAAGATTGTGTAAAGATGGGGAATTTACATAAAAGGAGATGGGAATTGCTAAGTCTGCCTTAAAACTAAGTAGTAAACATGACTAGGATTATATACACTTTGCTGTTTTATTCTTGGCAAATTTATCCCTATATTTCAGGCTTTCCAATTTTTCAGTGTTTCCAGAATGGTATAAGTGTGAGAATATAAGTTGCTCCATTTTTTTTAATGGTTGTGTCTAAATGCATAAATAGATCTAATTGTTTTGATTGATTTGGCTGGCCAAGAATGTCAGAATGAATATATATCTAAGTTATGGAAAAGTATTTGTGCATTTTGTGTGTTTGTGTGTGTGTGTGCATGTGTGTATAGACACAGATTGTATGTGTATTTAAATTACATTTCAAATAACATGAATTCAGCATTATCTCACTCCTGGGCTTTTCACAGATCTGTTCCATTCCATTAATCTGAGCAACCAAGATGTGATATGTTTTATTAAAGAGATGAGATCTGTGAAAATCCCATGCATATGTTTGGGTTCCTGCTGCTCCAGTGTTAGAAAGCTCCTATTTAGATGGCAGAAGTCTTGTTAAGGTGAAGGATGAGGAAGGAGCCAGCCCTGAGAGGTGTGGAATGGGATGTCAGTTGGCACCCAGATCTGTCAAGCCCATTTCTACCACCGAGGTGGAGTTCTGCACATTGGGTCCTCCACTTTCTGGGGGAACGATTGGTGGTTGGCCAGGCTGGAGTGGTCCCTCCAGGCAGCATCCACACGGCTGCAGCTTTGCAATCACTTTCCAGATGATTAGTCTCATTTCATTTGGGAAGCCTGCCCAGAGTAGCAGCTAGGGAGACGGGGGAGGAGGTAGGGACAGGAGAGACAACATTTTAGGAGCAGTTGAATTTTGATATGTGGTGGTTAAGAGTCCTTTGCTGTGACAGAATCCCCTGGCACAGTGGTCTGGTTTAGCCATTAATCAACCTCAGTTGGGCTTCTTTGTTTAGAAACAAAACAAAAATTCACAGGGTTTCCTAATATCTACAACCTGTTATTTCTTTTTAAAATTGTGCCTACAAAAGTAGAAGTCATGCCCATTAAAGCTAGGAAATCACTAGTTCAGCTCTATTAAAGTTGAAGTGAATTATTCTGCCAGTTTTTAGCAGTATCAGAGAACTCGAGACTCCACACCTCTGGGAATTCTGTGACATTTGTCTAAATCTGGGTTCCTGCTCTTTCTACCCATTCATCTATGGGATGGCTTTAGTACCACCTAAAAGTTCCTATCATTTCAGTACAAGTTATCCAATGACTGTAGATTAGAGTTACTTCTTATTAATAACACACAAGCATAGTATCAAGGGAGAAGCTTGGTGATGTTTTTTGGTGGCTTTAAGTGTCCGTAGAGAGACCCAGAGTCCTCTGGGTTCAGTGACCTGATGAATCTGGTAGGTACTCTTTTCCTTCTCACTTTATAAGGTTTTATCTCACCAAACAACACCTCTCCCATCTCTAAACATTTTCAGTGAGGCTAGAAGTTTACAGAGTAGATGATTAGATTCTCTAATTATTTGAAAGGCACACACATCCAAATAATTGTGGAGCTGTGTGGTAAATTTTAACTATATCATCTTATTCGGGTGTATTTGCCTAAAACCTTGTCTTGTGCAGTTACAAAGGTCCAAGTTTCATTTTTTCCCCTCAAATATGAAATAAACCAGCTCATGTAGTATTTGGCAGGGGCTCCCCAACTCTTTCCCAACTCCTATGAGCACTGGTGCAGGAGCGGCACGGAGTGCTTCTTGTTGAGGGGGCATTGCTGATGCTGCATCTGCATTTATGTGCACTCCATAAGGAGCAGATTAAGGAAAAATTTGCCACCTGGTGGAAATCCTTGCAAGGGGTATAGAGGAGGCCCAAGGATAGAAGTCATCATCCATAGATTGGTGTTGGGCAGAAACCAACTGTTGGCATAACTCAAATTTGCTTAATCTGTTTTTTTTTTTTTTTTTTTTTTTGAGATAGGGTCTCACTATGTTTCCCAGACTGATCTTGAACTCTTGAGCCCAAATGATCCTCTTAATTCAGTCTCCCAAGTAGCTGGGACCCACTGGATTGTGTGATATGAGCTTCTTCATATCACATGTTTATTTTCTTATTTTAATCAACACATAAAACTTGTACATGTTTAATGGAGCATATATACATAGTATGAAATGTTCAAATTGGGGTTTGCATATTTAGCTCTTCAAACTTTATCACTTATTTGTGGTGAAAACATTTAAATCCTTTCTTCTAGCTTTTAAAAAAATGCCTACATTATGGTTACACGTAGTCACCCTACTTTACAATAGAACACCAGAACTTAGTTTTTCTTTCTATCTGTAACTGGCCTCCAGCTGACTGACTTTTTCTCATCTCTCCCTTCCCGACTCTTTCCAGCCCCTGGGAACTACTATTCTTTTTTTTTAATATTTATTTTTTAGGTGTAGATGGACACAACACTATGCCTTTATTTTTATGTGGTGCTAAGGATCCAACCTGGGTCCCGCCCATGCTAGGAGAGCTCTCTACCACCGAGCCACAATCCCAGCCCCCCTGGGAACTACTATTCTACATTCAACTTCTATGAAATCAACTTTTTAAGATTTTACATAAGAACGAGATCATGTGGTATCACATGTTTATTTTAGCAAGTGTCCTGGGGAAAGTCCTATAGAGATAGGGCACCCACTGCACATTGTTCTTAGATCCCACTTTGGGTGGATGGTATACACAAAGCCATGAGAATGGGTGGGGAAGTGTGCAGAAATTGGCCCCTCTTTCTGAAAACCTCCCACTTTATGATACCATGAAGAAGAATCATTACCCCTTCTATACTCCATGCATAGATAATTAAGTTTACGTTTGAAATAATTGGTTATTTTAGCCTTTCTATTGTGTAATATTGATCTTTGGATCACATTATTGACTTTACTGTTATATAGTTTATTTCAAAAGTGTGAATTTTATGCATGATTATCAGCTTTGCTATATTGGGTATATGTATGTTATACACATTACAGGCTGTATGTTTTATATTAATTGTTTGAGCTAACTGCATTCAATCTTTAAAACTTTTCTTAAAACAGGGAAACTAATTCAGGTGTATGGCTGGATTATCACTGGGAAGTTGGAGACCTTTGATTTTGATGCTGAGTACATTGATAGGTATGCATGTTCTGTGTTCAACCTGTTACATAAATGCTGGATAACTTCCTGGGGCCGGCTTCCCCAATAGCAATAAATTTTAAGCAATTGGCACAGAATTGCTATTTTTCTCTTTACAGTTTATGGACCCTGGTGGTGCAGGCTTCAGCTTTGACTTTATTCATGTAATTGTGACTGGTCGATTAAGTTGGCCCATTTATTTACTGACAACTATCACTTTAGGCTCAGTGCGAATTGTACTGTAGTTACATCCATGGATTTTTTTTTTACTCTTTCTCTTTATCCCCTTATTTCTCAGGATAAAATAAAATCTTTATAAAATAAGACGTAAACCCAAAAGCACATTAAAAATTTCTGGCTTAGTTTTTCCATTTGTGCATTTAGAAATGCTATTTATAGTGGGATCAGAAGAAAAAATGCACATGGGTATGAAATGCCATTGAACTTGTAATGTTCTCTGGAAATGATTAGGATGTCCACACCAGCTTTTTTTTTTAATTGGACAATCATTAAGTGGAAATGTTACTATTGAGTCATTCATGCTAGGAAAAGACCTGAACAAGATAGAGAGTGTTGAAACTGGGGAGCTTGTGGGAAGCACTAAGCAACTCTCATCATTCAACAGATGAAACAATCCCAGTGAGGATTTAAAAGGTAGACAAACCATATACTCACACTGTTTCCCCACCTGCACAGAGCCTGGATCTAATTACTCCTTCACCCTGGATGGATCAGAGGCATTCTCCTCTGTTCTCTGTCTCTGATTCTGTCCAGCATTCCTGGCATTGAATAATGGTCAGCTTCTATAAGGGTATTTCTCTTCCTGTAAGTAATAGATATTCCAAGGACATTCTTGACAATATGCCATGTTTGCTACTTGGATCCATCTCAGCTTTGCTCTGGGATCCAGTCTTTAAGAGCTGGATAGCTCTTAAATGTGGCCAATGTGGAGATAATAGAGGGATTTTTTGGGAGAAAGGACAAATGCTCCCTCTGCAGTCTGAAGGCTTGGGCCATGAGGGCATCCCTAGTTTCTGGCCAAGAATTTGACTCAACATCCGTTTAAGACACAGCCCTCAGGCCCCAGCCATATGAACATATCTGAAGGAAAACGTTCATACCGCGTGTCCTCCAAGCTTTGACAGGAATGTTTGCTGGGAGCCTCACACTACTGTCTCTTGACTTTTTTTTTTTTCCTTATCCAGCCCGTTGATCTTGGAAGCTCAAGGAGACAGATGGGTCACTCCTTGCTCTCTGATAAACAGGCAGACAGGAAGCCAGTGAGTGTTTTTCTTTTCTTGATAATGGGTATGTTTTTAGGTTCTTCCTCATGAATATAGCACATACCTTTAAAAATATAAATCACTCATGAGTGTTAACTGACTTTTTATTTAGACTTATGTGAAAGGACACAGGAATTGATTCAAAATGTAAATTGAAGTGGAATCTAAAACTTTGTAAAACTTTCCATGAAAACAAATCGCTAATACTTACTAAGAACTTACTCTAGGTCAAGGCTTGCTCTAATGCTTTTACGTTTAAGTCTCTCTATGATCTTACGAATACGTATGGCTAGTAGTCTGACTCTATAGGTGAGAATGCTGAGGCTCAGGGAAGTTAAGTAATTGGCTCAAGTTTTCAGAGCAAGTGGCAGAGCTATGACCAGAGACCTGTCTGACTAATTGGCCTCCAGGGTTCATGTTCTTAGCCACTATACTGTCATAACTAACCCAAAGGGAAAAAACCCAACTTTTAAAAAAATGAGTATCTATGTGCTTCAGCTTGTGTAACCATCTTGCTAGATTTTTACTTCACTCTGAACTGGGTGGGTTAATTTTCTTCAAGGCTCTGGCAAGAATTACATTTCATGGCTTTGCTTTTTGGGACTAGTGTTTAGTAGAGCAAGTTTTATAATGTAATTTCTTCTTAGAGTCTTCATTTACACAGGATAGTCCTTTTTGGGGTTCATACATTTTTTATAAGGGTTTTGATATAGATTTTAGAAGGTACCAAATGGAAGTTAGGGGTAAGTTAAATTTTGTCTCTCATGCCGTGTTTGACTTAGCTTTTTTTTCATTCATAATTTGTTAGTAAGAACTTGCCCAATGAGCTTGTGATAACTTTAGTACCCATCAATTTTCTGTGGCCAATTTGCCTTTTATTTATTACTTTGCTGGTTAAAGCGTCAGAACTTGTGAGCTGGGTTGTCTGACATTCTCACCTGTTTGTCTTTTCCTTAGCTATCCTTCTCAGGAAGACCGTGGTCTTGGTACTCTGCAGTGCCGTGTGGAAGGCGATTACATTGGTCTGTTAGAGAAGTGACATAATTTTAAAGTCTTACCCATTTCATTCTCTGTATGCAGAAACAACATTTCAACAATTGGTTCTCATGAAAATAATAACTATCATATGCTGAGAACCCCCTAAAACATAACACACAAAGCAGCTTATTTATAAACTAACTTGATCCCCACAATGAGCCTGTGAAGTTGTTGGAATTATTTCCACTTTACAGGTGAGAAAATTAAAGCTGGTAACCAGTGGATCAGGATTGAAGTCACACTCAGTCTAAGTCCAGGCTGGGCTCTTAGCTGCTTTGCACTATTCTATTTGTCCTTTTGTCACTGGAAATCTACATTGCTGATGGTGCTGCCTAAGATATTTATTTTGTGCACCACCAAAAAAAAAAAAAAAATGACAGGTTTAGGTGGTAATTTGATGACTTCAGAGTCTTTGGGTTTATGGTAGCAATAGCCCAGGAGATTCATGCAGATCTCTGTACTAATGTCTGTTCCTTTGTGTTTCAGGCTCCCAGAATGTTAGTTTCTCAGTATTTAACAAAGGAAAGTAAGTAACCGGGAGTAGGCAAATTTGTCGTCATCTTATACTGCCTGATTCTCTATCTTCCTTACTTTTTTTAACCTTTTATAATGGAAAATTTCAACCATATACAAACAGACCAGTATAATGAAATAGCATAATGATTTCTTCGACTTGGATGAGCATAATTGCATCCTGTGCCTAATCTAGAGGCATTATACCTGTTTCAATGTGGTGGTGGTATAGAGTTTTGGGAATTACCTCTTAGGTAATCCCAAAGTTTTGTAAATCTAAACTTGTCCCACATGCCTTATGTGGGATAAAGTTTCGTGAAATGCTTTGTGCCATTCCAGGAATGCCTTCTTCAAGAAGGAAAGGGTCCAAATACCATGAGATTTGGAGAGAGAAATTATGATTCTGGATTTCTGTAGGTCTTATTTCATGTTCTGGTGTCATATGATTTGCTAGATACTCCTTTAAAAGTATATCATCTAGCTAATATTAAATTCATTGTGATGATAGTGACATGTTACCTATAGACACACAGCCCCAAGTATGAAATTTCTTCTTCGTTTTCTCTCACTCTGTCCCAAGAACACATCTAGTGTCTCTCTGATATCTACCATAGACCAGCACAGTACTGGGCCCCTTAACATTTGTCATTCCATTTAATGCTTGTGACACTTTTTGAAGGAGTTCTTATTCTCATACACTAATTTTATAGATTAGAAAACAAACTTGACCTTTGGTATTATTCTCATGTGTTTAAAGGGAGCTGATATCCAAACTGTTCTTGAGGTCATAATATTCCATAATCTTCTGGTCCATAATCTTCCTTTAAGGCAGCCAGTTGAATAAGTATAATCTCAGATGATGTTTTTCTAAAAAACAGAATTTTATTTTTTTTTTCTTTTGCAGGTCAATGGTGCACAAAAGTGCCTGGCTGATCAGTGCTAAACAGGAGCTCTTCCTGTACCAGACACACTCAGGTACTGTGTCCCTGCATCTTATAAGCCTCATCCCTTCCTTGATGCCTCTTTCTTCTGGCAATCTCTCTGTGACCATTAATACCTGAAGCTGTCCCTGTCATCACGGATGGTTCTTTGGTTTTGGTTGAGACTTGATTCTATGAATGTCAGCTTTAGTTTCTGCAGTCATGCATTGCTATCGAAATGCCTCATTAGGCAATTCATGTTTGTATGAACATTCCGAATGCACCACAGGGATAGATCACTCACTCAAGGTGGCTTCTTGAACTAATCAAGAGATGAGCTGAGTGTGAGTTGTAGGAGGCTGCTGCCAGTGTAGCCAAGGCTGTTTTACATAATTTTTTTTGTTTTATAAGTAGAAGTACATTCTAAAATAACAATGAAAAGTATGGCATAGTAAATACACAAACTAGTAAAGCCATCATTCATTATCATTATTATTATCATATATCACTTATTATTATCATTCATTATTGTTATTATCCAGTGTGGCACATAATTGTATGTGCCATATTTTAGAGGACTGGCAGTGCAGTAGGTTCATTTACATCTGCATCACTGCAAACATATAAGTCATGTATTGTGTGCTATATTCCTACAAGAGCTGCCACATCACTAGATGATAAGACCTTGTCAGCTCCATTATAATTTTATGGGGCCACTTTCACAGATGTGATCTGTTTTTGATCAATATTGTTACGTGGCTTGTGATGCACATTAAAAAAAGGCTGGATCATAAACTTCTATACAAAATCGATAGATTTAGGTTGAATGAAAAAAAGGAAAGTCATGACTTGTTCTATGTTCTGAAAATTTACAGAAAAGAGGTAGCATTTAAACATCTAAGAGCATATTCTTCCAGTTACTCTGATAGCCCATCTCTGAGTGTTCACTGAATAACTTATAATTTGCTGAAATTGATGCTAAGCTATTGCATTCCATCCATGAGTAAACCCTCACACTAGAAAATGAATGTTGAAAATTAGAAATTTGCATAAAATTGCGAACTCGGTTAAGTAGTACAAAGTCAGTTGCTAAAGAAGAATACCTAGATTAGAGGATTTGATACAATCACAAAGTCATTGCAGGTATGTCTAAGTGAGTTCATATTCCAGGAAGCAATCAATATCTACAGTTGCAAGCTGGGCTTGGTGGCCCATGCCTGTAGTCCTACCACTTGGTAGACTTAGGCAGGAGAATCCTTTGAGTCCAGGAGTTTGAGACTAGCCTGGGCAACATAGTGAGACCCTGTCTCAACAACAATACAAAACCTCAAATTTGCATTTGCCAAAAGTGCAAGATATTTCACAGGTCATAGGAAAAATGCCATTCACTTTAATTTAATATTTTAAATGTTTGCACAATAGTTACAGAGAATAGTGGGTTTCATTGCTGCATATTTGTATATTCATATAACATAATGCATCAATTTCACTCCTCCTCTTGCCCTTCTCTCCTCTCTGCCCCTGATATCTTTCCTCTACCCTAATGGTCTCTCCTCTACTTGCTTAATTTTAACCTTGCTTTTCCTTTTCTTTTAACAACACAATTAGGATGTTGAGGGTGAATTTGAAGAAGCACCCAAGGTGATATTTACAGTGACAGCATAAATAAGAATGTCAGTCCCTTGCTGAGCGTTTTACATACAACCTCAATATCTATTTTATTAACTAAATTCATTAACTATGAGATGGGTAGCATTAATTACATTTTTCAGATGAGAATACAGATGGAAAGAGTCAAAGTAAATTATCAGAAAGTTCAAGTGCTAAAAAAATGCAGATAATTCCAAATCTTTTTTTATTTGTTCTTTTTAGTTATATATAACAGTAGAATGCATTTTGACATATCATACATACATGGAGTGTAACTTCCCATTCTTGTGGTTGTAGTGGTTGTATTTGATGTGGAGTTACACTGGTCGTGTATTTATATATGAACATAAAAAAGTTATGTCTGATTCATTCTACTGTCTTTCCCATTCCTACCCCCATCATCCAATCTGGTGAACTTCCATTCCCCCTTCCCCATATGTTGTGAATCAACATCTGCATATCAGAGAGAACATTCAGATTTTGGTTTGGGGGTATTAGCTTTTTTAATTAGCATGATAGTCTACAGTTCCATCCATTTACCAGCAAATGCCATTATTTTATTCTTCTTTATGGGCTGAGTAATATTCCATTGTATATATGTACCACATTTTCTTTATTAACTCAAACTTTGAAGAGCACCTAGGTTGGGTCCATTGCTTAGCTATTGTGAAATGAGCTGCTACAAACATTGATATGGCTAGGTCACTGTAGTATGATGATTTTAAAACCTTTGGGTATAAATTGAGGAGTGGGATAACTGGGTAAAATGGTGGTTCCAGTCCAAGTTTTCTGAGGAATCTCCATACTGCTTTCCAGAATGATTGCACCAATTTGCAGTCCCACCAGCAATGTATGAGTGTAATTTCTTCCCCACATCCTCATCAACATTTATTTTTATCTGTTTTCTTGATAATTACCATTCTGACTAAAGTGAGATGAAATCTCAGTGTAGTTTTAATTTGAATTTCTCTAATTGCTAGTGATGTTGAACATTTTTTTCATATATTTGTTGACCATTCATATTTCTTCTTCTGTGAAGTACCTGTTCAGTTCCTTTGCCCATTTATAGACTGGGTTATTTGGTTTTTTTTGGTGTTAAGTTTTTTGAGTTCTTTATATATTCTGGAGATTAATGCTCTATCTGAGGTACAGGTGGCAAAGATTTTCTCCCATTCTGTAGGCTGTCTGTTCACATTCTTGATTGTTTACTTTGCTGTGAAGAAGCTTTTTAGTTTGATAGGATCCCATTTACTGATTCTTGTTTTTACTTCTTGCTCTTTAGGAGTGTTATTGAGGAATTTAGGTCCTAAGCTGACATAATAAAGATTTGAGCCTACTTTTTTTTTTCTTCTAGTAGGCACTGGGTCTCTTATCGAATGCCTAAGTTCTTGACTCACTCTGAGTGGAGTTTTGTGCAGGGATTAAAGATAGGGTCTAATTTCATTTTATCACATATAGATTTTCAGTTTTCCTAGCATCATTTGTTGAAGTTATCTTTTCTCCAATGTATGTTTATGATGTCTTTGTCAAGTATGAGATAATTGTATTTGCATGGGTTTGTTTCTTTGTCTTCTGTTCTGTACCATTGGTCTTCATGTCTGTTTTGGTGCCAATATGATGCTGTTTTTGTTACTATAGCTCTGTAATATAATGTAACATCTGGAATTGTGATGCTTCCTGCTTCACTTTCCTTGCTGAGGATTGCTTTGGCTATTCTGGCTCTCTTATTTTTCCAAATGAATTTCATGACTGCTTTTTATGTTTCTATAAAGAATGTCATCAGAACCTTAATAAGACTTGCATTAAATCTGTATAGTGCTTTTGGTAGTATGGCTATTTTAACAATATTAATTCTTCCTATTCAAGAACATGGGAGAGCTTTCCATTTCTAAGATCTTTTACAGTTGCTTTCTTTAGTGTTCTGTAGTTTTCATTGTAGAGGTCTTTCACCTGTTTTGTTAGATTCATTCTCAAATATTTTATTTTCTTTAAGGTAGACAATTCTAAATGGCCCTCACTCTGACCTTTGTCCCTTGTTGATCCATACTCTACATAAACACACCTACTGTACACCACATATCTAGCATGTATCTGATGCTTCTTTCTTGCATGCTGTCTATAAGGGGTCTTATCCCCTACAAGAAATGATCCAGGCTTCTGTCCATGGCTGATATGCTTCTCCAGCTCCATTTCTCCATGTATGTTCCAGCAACACTTGGAGACACTGTGCATTTCTTCTCCATATTTAGACTATCATTTGCTTTCAGTGTCCTTTCTCACCTTCACTTGGTCAGTTCTGATTCATCCTTTAAGATTCAGTTCAGACTGGGCATAATGGCACATGCCTGTCATCACAGAGGCTCAGGAGGCTGAGGCAGAATGATCCTAAGTTCAGAGCCAGCCTCAGCAACTTAGTGAGACCCTAAGCAATTTAGTGAGAACTTGTCTGTAAGTAAAATATTTTTAAACAGCGTTGGGGATGTGGCTCAGGTGTTAAGTGCCCCTGGGTTAAATCCCCAGTATTAAAAAAAAAAGATTCAGTTCAGATCAGTTCAGATCATTTCAGTCTCTAGAAATTTTCTTCTACTCTTCTGTATCCTCACCCCATCCTCAAACTTCTTGGCACTTCATATACTTTCTCCAGTTTTGCTAAGCAAGACAGCTATAATTTTGCTCTTTGATACCTTCTCTATCTTAACATTAGTGACCTCCTGGAAGAGAAAAACTGTGTTATGTTCATCTTTATATCCTTATACTATAAATCAGTTGTTCTGTGAATGTTGAAAAGTTTACCAAATATCAACTTTGTTAAAAGTTTAAGAACTTCCTAAATTGATTTTGTCTGTGGTCTGTGTAATTTTGAATGCATATCAAAAAAATGTGTTAATGGGGCATAATGGAGTGCTCCTGTGATCTCAGCTACCTGGGAGGCTGAGGCAGAAGAATCACAAGTTGAAGAACAGTCTGGGCAACTTAATAAGATCCTATTAAAAAATGAAACAAGTTGGGCATGGTGGCATGCCTATAATCCCAGCAGCTCAGGAGGCCGGGACCAGATGATTGCAAGTTCAAAGCCAGCCTCAGCAACGGTGAGGTGCTTAACAAGTCAGTGAGACCCTGTCTCTAAATAAAATACAAAAATAGGGCTCAGGATGTGGCTCAGTGGTTGAATGACCCTGAGTTCAATCCCTGGTACCCAAACAAAACAAAAAGATGAAAAGAAAAGAAAAAAGATAAAGAAGAAATAATATGTTAATCTTTTCGTGTAGCTAGCCAGAAAATTCCAATATCCAATTCCAATATCCAATATTTTATACTGACAAAATGTGATAAAAAGTGTATAAAAAGGGGGAGGTTATTACTAGAATATTGGAAATGGAGGGGACATGCAGGAACCATTTGTTTTGCTAGGTGGTCTGCTCCTCTGGAGGTGATATCCAGGATGTAGCAAAGTGTCCCCACACACTCACATCACACTTACCCTCCCAGCTCAGCCCAATGGTTCAGCAGCACATTCCCAGTGAATGGCATTACATGGTGTGGCTTTCTTTCTGGTGACCACAAGCTGCCCTAGGCTCTACGGCTCTGCACTCTTCATTGCCTGGCCTCCTTCAGTTGAATGACAACTGTTGGTATTCTATCCACATCTAGCCCTTTGGCTTAGGTAGGACCCTGTTCACTTCAGTGTGGTCCTGCCATCATATTGATATATTTCTCTATCTATAGATCTACATGAGTATTTATATGTATGAAATATAAAAAATTCTCCTTAGGCATTCCATGTGATATTAGACACGTGTCTCCCAAAACACTTGTTTGTCTTTTAACAGGATCTTATTAAGTTGCCCAGATTGTTCTTCAACTTGTGATTCTTCTACTTCAGCCTCCCAAGTAGCTGAGATTTCAGGTGCACTCCACCATAGCCCACTAACACATTCATTTTTATATTTGAGTGTTGGAGATCATTTTTTTGCCCCAAATACCTCCTCTGCTTTGTCTCATGGGCAAAAGCACTATGAAATACTCTCATTGAATTCATATTTTGAAGTGGCAGCTATTTATGATTAGCCCCCTCCTTCAGCTTATCCAAGAACACAGCTCCTCTTTCCCCTAGAGGGAATGAATTTGAGCAAAGTGTCATAATAGGAGAGGAAAGGATGAGGTGAAGTGGGGATATGTGGCATATTGCTGTAGAGGACCCAAACAACCGGGAACAGCTTGAGGTGGTGAGCACACAGAGGGGAGCCTGCAGCAGGGGCAGCAAGACTGAGTAACTCGTTCTTCTGCTTAGAGCACATCACAGATTCACATGGGTGACTCAAATTCTTGCCCAGTGCCACCAAAGTTGACTCCTCCAGATGGTGTAAACTGCTGTTCCTGACTTGTAAATAAAGTCCTTGAAGCTGAGAGACAGATTTCCTAAGAAAGCATCATGGTATATAGAAGCTTTTCCTGATATGATGAGTGACTCTGCATGTCCCCTCCATTTCTGATATTGATTGGTATAATATATATCTATAGTCTTTTCTTGTTATGTGCATTTAAAAAATGATTATTAGTAGAAAAAAATTTCAACAGATGCTGGACTTGGAAAGTTAGAGTAGAAAATAAATTATGATAGCTTCTATTATTATATGATTATCTGGGTCATATCCTGATCTATATTTGGAAGCTTACTTTTTTTCTTTTTTTAATTTCTTGCAGAAATCCTATCTGTGTTTCCAGAAACTGGGAGCCATGGGGGAAGAACAGATATCACAATTACGGGAGACTTTTTTGACAATTCTGCCCAGGTTACCATAGCCGGTAACTATGTTGGGATAGCTGAAAATAGTTCACGGTTTCAAATGCTGTAGGAGCTTACATATCTCTTATGGCCTGGGGGGCTGTGAAAAAAAGCAGTCTTTGCCTTTTCTATCGTTTCATGTCACTAAGATCTTTTACTGGTGTTTGGTTGTGACCTAGTGGTCCTGTTGCTTTGCCAATAGGTTATGGGAACAGGATGTCCTACAGACACACTTAAAATGCATGGGTAATTTCCTCAGGTGTCCCATCTTGGGGGGTGAAGAGAAGCAAAAGATACAGTTGCCTCTTCACAGAGGTTTACTTCTACTAAAAAGCAAGCTCTTTCCTCACCTGCTCTCCTTACCAGGAGTAGGTGGGCACTGGCTCTGTAGACTCCTCTGGAATAGCCCTTGGAAACTCTGTCATGGTACCTGTCTGGAACCATTGGTTCTGACAGGTGATCTGCTTCTCTGGTCGGTGATATGTAAGATACAGGACAGAGTCCCCACACATTGACATCACACTTATCCTCCCGGCTTAGCCTAGCGGTTCAGCAGCACATTCCCAGTGAATGGCATTACATGGTGTGGCTTTCTTTCTGGTGACCACAAGCTGCCCTAGGCTCTATGGCTCTGCACTCTTCATTGCCTGGCCTCCTTCAGTTGGACGACAACTGTTGGTATTCTATCCACATCTAGCCCTTTGGCTTAGGTAGGACCCTGTTCACTTCAGTGTGGTCCTGCCATCATATTGATATATTTCTCTATCTATAGATCTACATGTGTATTTATATGTATGAAATATAAAAAAAATTCTCCTTAGGCATTCCATGTGATATTAGACACGTGTCTCCCAGGAAGATTGAGTGCACCACCCAGGCTCCAGGAAAGGGGGCAAGGCTCACTGCTCCTCAGGCAGGTAAGAAAGTCACCAGGCTGTTCAATGAACTCTCCAGTTACGGGCTTAGTCACGAGGGCCTGGAGAATAGGAACAAACATGTTTGAATTCTGTCTCAGCTGCTTGGCAGGTTAGCTCAGTGAGCTCCCAGTCTATGATACCATTTCAAAGCTTTCATATCAGGGAGGCTCTGAGCTTTATTCAGTTGCTTAGTGACATTGCACTCCCAGCCCCAGTCAATGTGTAGCCAGTGGAGTTCAGCAGAGACCATGATCCTGACAGCATAACTACCATGCAGACACGAACTGCTGAAGGAATCTCCAAAACTGCCTCCCTGCATCTGAGGGGTCAGTTGCTTGTTCTTTATCTAAGAAGATAGGAGCAGTGGAGTGTGCTCTTCTGTGCTCATAAGAGTACTATTAGATAAGACAGGAGAGTTGGGCACAATGGGGTGCATTTAAATGTTGTTTTTCTCCCCTGTGGGCATCTGTCTGCTCCTTTCAAAAATAGGGTTGTATCATAACGTTGCCACTAGCAGAGGCCTGCAGTGGGTAGGAACAGAGGAGGCAAAGTAGCGGGTGCCACCTGTCCTCCTCTGTTGAAAGCTTCCATCTCATAGCTGCAAGCACTTTTCTGCTAAGCATTAGTATTGGAGGCTGAAGTGTAGTTGGGGACTAAAGGTGGTTGGCATGTTACCCAGCCCAGAAACACAGGCTGCACATCTGTGCACAGTGCCTGACCTAATGGTTAGACTAGATGCCATGAGAGTCAACTCCAGAGGCTCAGTACTTGGAAGGAGAGTTGCCCCGCAGGGGAGGAAAACTTTCTAAAGAAAGGCCATTCAGGTGTGAAAATGCATGCAAAGCTTTGGCTTGAGAATTCTCCAGTTCCCAGATCCACAGTTTTTACTTAAGGAAAGCTCCCATTCAAGGAAACAAAACTATTAAAACAAGTAATTGAGAGAATGTGTGTTTCCTGTGTCAGGAAATATATAGCCTGCTCCCTCGTTGAGCGTTTCCCGCTTTAGCTACTTGGATAGTGGTAGGGTAATTTCCTGAAAGCAGCTATTTTTGACAGTAGTGTCCTTTATGAAATGCTTTTGAAGTTTCTGCTATGGAAGTAGGGCAAGGTACTATGCAAAGAAGTGTTTTTCCACCATGAAGTGTGGTGGATTCTGCCTCTAGAGGACATTTGGCAATGTCTGAAGGAATTTTAGCTGTTTTACTTTGGGATGGTGGTAATGATACTGGTATCAGGTAGGTAGAGGCCAGGGCTGTTGATTAGCATCCTGTGGTGCACATGACAGCCCCTACAGAGTAACCCAGACCTAAATGTCAACAGTGCTGAGGTTGAGAAACCCTGGGTTAAGGTAACATTATTAAAATATGTTCAATTTTCTGCTTAACCCTTACCTACCTCTCCATCTTATGGAGGAACGACAGTAGAAGTTTAAAATAATAATAATGACCCTAGCCATCTCTACTGAACACTTATTATGTTTTGGACTCTGTATTTAATATATTTCCAGCTTCCTTTTTACTGGGTTATCATCTCTATTGGCCCCATTTTGGTGCATGAAAAAATGAAGACACAGGAGAGAGGCATTAAGCAGTTTGTTCAAAGCTATATGGCTAGTTAAGAGTCCAGAGTTTACCCTTGACCTGAGTCAGTATCCAATATTGATCACACATTTGCTTTGGCCTCAGGTTTAACTTAATATAAAACACAAATTAATAAGCACATTGTTTAAAGTGTCACATATTAGCAGTATGCCACATAATTGGCTCTGAATGTACTTCCACACGTTGAGGTTGTAGCACTTGAAAAATTTAAGGATTGCCAGTTTTCTGGGAAAAGTGAATTTTATGGAATGGAATTTTCAGGCTGAACTGGACTTTTAAAGATACTGAGGTTCACTTGAGGCTTTGGGAGGCACAAAGACAGGCCATGCCACAAACACCCAACCACACTGTTCTCCTTCCCTCACCCAAAGCATTTGTCTGTTCTACTTGTTCCCTAGGACTCAGTTCTCTTCTCCAGAACTCCTGTTAAAAAGGGCTCCCTACTCTCTTCTCTGGTCCTCTAAGAGCATCTCCCTTTACTGTTTCCCATCAAGTGTCTCTTTACAAGAGATGGCGGTCTACCCAAGGAATGTTTTCTGCTTTCCAGAACATTTGTAGTATCTGTAGAGCCTCTCATCTGATTACTCCACCTTCTCAGATGACTCACCTTTACAGAGAGTACCTGGGTCATTTTCACTCTGTAATTTTAAATAAGTAGTCTCCCAATTTGGGGAGGGTTGCTGTCTGAAGATTATGAAAAAAAAAAAAAACTATGTCTTGTAGGCAATCGAGGGCTTCTTTTTGAAGTTGGAGATGCTTCTGATGGCTTGGAACTGACTGAAGCCACCCCTGGGTACAGGTGGCAGATTGTGCCTAATGCCAGTTCTCCATTTGGGTTTTGGTCAATGGAAGGACAACCTTTCAGGTATGTTGTAGAAAAGGTGGAAGTACTTTACTAGCTTCTGTGAGGGTGATACAGATAATTAAGGCAGTGAGGTTTCTGGAGGAGAATTCATCACGCCAGCAGATTTAGCAATGGACCTGGACAGTGTTCTCAACTGCTAGTGATCAGCATAGCCAAATATTGATCAATATGTAAAATTCACATTTTCTACAACTCTGCTTACAATCTGCTTTGGAGATGATAATCCACTGGAATATCAAGCTAAGCAGTCTTGGTGGATAGCAGAGTAGTATCTCCTGCAGATATAGTGGAGGTAAAGTGAACATCTGGTTGACACTAAAGTAAGATGCAAGAATTTCCCTTTGGGCCTGTGAAGGATCAAAGGCTGGGCAGCAGCAGTTCTGTTGGAGCAGCCATCCTCATGGCCAGTGTACAGCAGGGCAATCTCTTGTGGGCTCTGCAAGATGTGGTTTACTGCCATAGTTATTGCTTGTGATCATGATTTTCCTGTTGAGTGTTTTGAGTCTTTACTTTCTTCAATGCTGAGATTTATAACATTCTATAGTAATCTTAAAAAGATATGAAAAGTTCAAGAATTGTTTAGACACTGCTTCGTTAGTGCACTCTCAGGGTAGTTAGAGAAGCTAATCCTTTGCAGCTGATCCCTTCAAAATCCTTCTCAGAGAGGACAGTGGTGGTTCCTGAGTGTGAACGTCAGTCCGTCTGAGACCTCCTCAGGGGTATCACCTTTTATATTTCAGCTTAGTTGTGGAATGAAAGACATTTTTCCTGGTCTAGGGAATTCCAGGCAAGGAAGAAGCCAAGGAGGGAAGGAACACTGTTGGTGGAATAATGCTTCCTGGAGCCTCACTGACTAGGAAGTGAACCAACAGTCTACCATTGAAACGTGCTATTACCTGGGGTCCATTGCAGCACCTCGTGTGCATCTTTATCAATAGTTTTTGAGGACCATTAATAATGTTCAATGAAAAACTTTTCAGCTATATTTACTGTGTAAATCAGTGACCCCTGACCTCCTCAAAAGGCAAAACCAAAAAAACAGAAAGGGTTTTGATTCATATGATAGGACATGTAGGTTATGTCCCTTTAACTGTTATTTCGAGGAGCCACAAACTAGATTGTAAATCATCTTCCACTCTCCCTCTTCTTCAATTTTTAAAATTAAATATTGTTGTATTGATTGATTGATTGATTTATAAGGTAATGTTGTTATATTGGTGACCCTTTAAAATCACTATTTTGGAAACCATTTTCAAATATAAAATTCTCTCTAAAGACAAAAATATATGTATACATTAAAGGAAAGATTTAAAACTTCTTTATAGTGATGACCTGATGATTTTTAGATAATAATATAAGCAAAAACTAGTGTTGGTATTTATTTAAGTGCTTTGATCAGTTTTTAAACTGTATCTGTCTCTAAAATAAGATCACTAGAATTTATCTTGAAACATTTCATTGAAATGGTCTTATTTTTAAAAAGTTTCACAAGATTTCCTATGATCTTCTTCAAGGATGCAAGATTTATGGCTCTTCCTAGAATACCCTGGAAATCATGTGGCGTAAGAGGCAGGATTTTCATCATCATTACCATAAAGAAAAGCAAAGTACCAGGACAACCATATGTTGGCTCAGTGATTCAGACCTTGGTTAATCTCACTTGACTCTGTGTTCTTCTGCTTTACAGAGCGCGGCTCAGTGGGTTCTTTGTGGCTCCAGAGACAAATAATTATACATTCTGGATCCAGGCAGATAGCCAAGCTTCCTTGCATTTTAGTCAGACAGAGGAACCAAAGACTAAGGTATTCATCTTCCTCTCATTTTCCTTTTCTTCGTCCTCAGTCCTGTACCCTTGAAAAAAGAAAGAGTCAAAGCAAAGTTCTCATTTCTATAGGTGATTATAATATTCCATGAGATGATCAGGGGCTCTAATTGTTGAAAAAGAATGTGGTCGAATATAATGGTATCTATTATTTATTGAGCATTTACAATAAGCCAGAAATTCTGCTATAGTTTTTACATAGCTCACCTCTAATCTTCACTGTATATCTGTGAGATATGTAAATTTATCTCCATTTTCCAGATAAGGAACTTGAGGCTAAGAAAGATTGTATGGCTAATCCCAGACAGAATGGATAATAAGAGGTATATTCAGGATACATAATCATATTTGTCTGACTCCAAAATGTATGCCTTTCCACTAATTTTGAGTAGAGATGTAACCAGCCTCATAAAGAAATTTCCTCATAAACTTTGGAGGAGAAGACAAGATGCCTTTAAAAAATAGCCAAATGAAACCATCATACGATATGACCCAGCTATACCACTCATAGATATTTGTCTGAAAGAATTAAGTCAGCATACTGTAGTGATATGTGTATACCCATGTTTACAGAAGTAGTACAAATCACAATAGCTAAAGTATGAAACCAGCCTAGATATCCTTCAGTGAAAAATTCCATAAAGAAAATGTGGTATATATACAGAGTGGAGTTTTATTTAGCCATAAAGAAGAATTAAATTATGCCATCTTCAGGAAAATGGATGGAATTTGAAAACATATGTTAAGCAAAATAAGCCAAACTTAGAAGATTAAGGGTCATATATTTTTTTTCTCATATGTGGAAGATAGAGAGCAAAAAGAAAAAGAAAGGTGTGGGGGGATCTCATGAAAATTAAAGGGAGATCAGTAGAGTAGAGGAGAGGGACCAGGAGAGGGAGGAGGGGAGAGAAATACTGGGGACTGATATTGGCCAAACTATATTGTTACATTGTGTGCATGTACAAATATGTGACAACAAATCCCGCCATTATGGACAAATATAATGTACAAATAAAATATGGAGAAATAACATAAACATAAAAAATGCAGCCAAGATTCACTGTGCCATTGACAGAGAGCCACGATACTTTTAATTTAGAATTGATTTGCTAGTTGGTTAGAGAAAGGTCATAGATTGTGATGTTGTTGGGTCATTCTAGGTCAGATAAGGAAATTGAGGCTAAGAAAGATTGTATGGCCAATCCCATAGGGCTTAATACAACTTTTAAGTAATATTAAGGGCTTAATACTACTTTTTTCCTCTGGGGCTTAATTCTACTTTTTTCTCTAGGGCTTAATACTACTTTTTTCACAACATCATGTAGACCTGTGTTGTTAGGGTTGGCTGTTCCTGCTTTAAATATGGTCTGTCTGGCCTCATTTGAATACTATTCAGAGAGAGAGAGAGAGAGAGAGAGAGAGAGAGAGAGAGAGAGAGAGAGAGATAAAGAGAGACCACAGGGCTAAGGTGAGGGGCCCACTTACTGGGAAGGGCTGACTGGTTCAAAAGTCTCACATTAGTAGCTGTCCAGACATCCAAAATTTGAGAAGAAAATGACTGGAAACTTCATAATGTTTGTCCTGATATGTGAATTTGGGCACAGGTGGAAGTGGCCTCCGTCAGGGTTGGCACTGCTGATTGGTTTGACTCCTGGGAACAGAACGGGAATGAAGGGCCCTGGCAACAGAAGACAGCCAAATTGGAGCTGTTGGGGGGAGCCAAGTACTACCTGGAAGCAGAGCATTATGGGACAGCCCCCAGCAGGGGAATGAGAATTGGGGTCCAGATCCACAACACCTGGCTGAATCCTGATGTGGTCACCACTTACCTCCGAGAGAAGCACCAGATCCGAGTCCAAGCCCAGAAACTTCCAGAAATACAGGTCGGCATTTCCTTCAGTCCCACGAAGCAGAAAGTCTTGCTTAGTAGAAGTACTGTCTGGGAGAGGGGACCTGAGTTGTAATTATACTAGGACATGTACTAGATAAGATTGTGAAGCTGTTTTCTTAAAAATGCAATTTTATTATTGAGATTACCTTACTCATTGACTTAGCTTCAGGAATTTAAGTTTCAGGTAAGTCTTTTTTTTTGAAAACTTATTTTCTAGATCCTTCAAACACACACACACACACACACACACACACACACACACACACCTCATGTGAGTGCACACACAGGAAACACCAGTTTTTTGACTAATGCAGGTCCTATTTCCTGATATGCTGTGCTTTCTAAGTCTACTCATAAAGATTGTCCTACTTAGTAGGTCTTTGAGTTTTGCCCCATATTTTTGGTGAGAAACTTTGATGTACTTTTTGTTGTTCACTTTTTGATGTACAAAGACAAATGGATTTAGACTCTGCCTTCTAAAACTTCTAGTCTAACAGTATCATGCACATAGATAACCACAGAACAAAGTAGAAAATGACATAAGATTTAAGGGATTAAAAGCTACACAGATCTTATTCCAGAATAAAAGTGTAATGGGTGCAACAGAGAACGTGTTGGAAGCAGAGACTGAATAAGCCTCTGGGAGAGTGGGACATTTCTTATGGCTGCTTCTGTCTCCTGGGCCACCATGGGAGAAAGCACTTGGTGAGAAGGGCTGGAAGTGCGGCATTCAGTGGCGACTTTAAGTCTTATGCTCTCAGAAAATTGGTGCAGATTAATAGGGAGGCAGATACATATATTACTCCAAGAAAAGTTTCCATTAGGTGAAGACATTGTGCCTTCAGAGCCTCCTACATCAGAGTGCATTTAGAAAACTGAAATTATAATAAAATGGAAATAGCTGGGGAGGAGACATGTTCTGTGTTTCTAGACTGACTGTGTCAGTTAGTCCTGTCCCTCTTGACTTTTTAGATGCTGAATGTATCAGGCAGAGGCAACCTTTTCCTTATGTGGGACAATGTTTCTAGCCAGCCAATCCCTGCAAATGCCACAGCCCATCAGGTGAGATCCTTCTTCAAATAATGAGGAGTAGGGTGGGAGAACTTGGGATGGTCATGGTGCCTATCATATGGAATCTTAGTAATATATATATATATATATATATTTTTTTTTTTCCTTTTAATAGATTCAAACCACCATTGAGGAGTTACTTGAAGTAAAATGCACCCTAGAACCCCTTTCAGCCAACATCCTCCTCCGGCTTGGATTTGAACAAGGTGGTGTTTCTGGCCTCCATCTGGTTCTCTTTTCCATTATTTTCTTTTTCTACTTTTCTGTAAGATAAAGGAACAATCTTTGTTTCCTTTCCAAGGTGCTAACAGATTCAAAGAAAAACATGAACACTAGATTTGATACTGAGTGACCAGAAGAGCAGCGAGAAGTTTGGCAGAGAGGTCAGGAGAAAAGCTAGGTGTTCCTCCTGAGCTTTGACTTAGGGTGAGGCACTTTCTAGGAAGTAGGAGGTAGGAAGAGGTGCAGACAGACATAGTGGCAACTTTATAATCCTGTTTAATTCAAAATGTGTCTAAAAGAATTATTACATTAAAATTGGTCTTAAGAAATTTTTAACATGTAAAGACATCTTCTTAAAACTACACTAAGGTGAACTAACTTCCAGTTGACTATCTTTGTCTCTTTGCTTCTCATTCTTTCTCATGTCTTGGTACACAGAGAAAGTGGTAGTGGATTTCCATGTCCAGGCAGATGGAAAGGGTTTCTGAAAGCTGGAGCCTTCTAGCTGCAGGCTGGTTGGCACGATGCCATGTCCAGCTCTCCCAGAGGCTGAGGGTCCAATATCAGAGCGAACACACAACCATTCCCTGCCCACACATTGGGAAGCTCAATCATGTTTAACATCTTTTCCTGCCTTGCTGTTTTACCTGAACTGCATCCAGGCCTGGAAGGTTCCAGCTCTGATGGGGACATCACCAGTGGGACAGAGCCCTTCTGTGGCAGATTCAGCCTCCATCAGCCTCGACAGCTTGTCCTGACCCCCACAGTTACCCAAATGAGCTATCGACTAGATGAGTACCCCCATGTGAGTAGCAGCCCTCATGCTTCCAAGTCCAGTGGGTCATGAAGGGTTGATAGTGTTCTCTGGGTTTGAGACTGAAAACCTTCTGAAAGAGGAGTGGTTGCTGTGATTTCCCCCAGGCACCTCAGGTGGGGGGGTCCTTTGTGTCTTAACTGCTGTTCCAGGTGTAAATAGACACACCTAGCCACCATTTGTATGTTGCCATCTAGAAATGCCTATATTAGCTATAAGCCTACAGAAGGCTTTCTTTGTAGACTCTGCAGTCAGACGGTCAGACCCTCTGGTTTTGAATCCTGACTATACCTTACAATCCCTCAATATCTTATTTAAGTACAGCATGCCTTGGTTTATTCATCAGTAAAATCGGTAATAATGTGGTCTAATTCTCAGGAATGTGGTGAAGATTAAACAAGATGATCTATTAAAGTGTTTGCCCAGAGGTCAGGACTCAGGAGGCTAGTTATTGTTGTTATGGTTATTGTTATTACTGATGGATTGATTGACAGTTTTTTTTGAACACCTTTGCTTCAATAGCTCTGCCATCCTTCATAAAAGGGCTGCAGCTCATTTGCTCTTTGGGAACCACAGTGAAATCTGGAAAGGTGGAGCTCATGACAGCAGCTTTGTGTTTTCATAGTTGCGCTATTAGCTGTGGGAGAGGGATTAAATGGTTCTGGTCAGGGGCTCGGCTATCTTTAACCTCTCCTCTATGGCAGGCTCCCACTGGGGGCTGATTGCCCCTTAGGGGAGTGTTGGAAATGCATGGAGATATTTTTTGTTGTCACACTGGGGAATTGCTATTGGTATCTGGTAGGTAGAGACCAGGAATGTCTCTGAACATCCTATAATATGTAGAAATGTCCCCACAACAATGAGTTACCCAGCTCCCATGATATCAAGAGTGCTGAGGTAAAAAGTTTCTTGTGGCAGAAATCCTTGTGTTTATTTGAATTAGAAACCAAGGATGTTGGGGGAGTTAGAGTTGAAGAAAGGCTCAAAGAGGGTGAGTGATTTACTTAAGTTTGCACAGATAATTGGGTTAAAGCAATTAAGATTGGATACTTTAAAATCCTTAGGCATTTAAAAACTCTGTTGAATGTTGATATTTTTGATCTCAAGAAAGCATTTACTCCACTTCCCTCTAGCTTTATTGAAGTAAGTAAATAACAATTTGCTCTAAATTATTCGTGTCTCAGCTGGACTGGTAAGCTGCAGGAAAGTAGGACTGGGCTCTCTCATGGCATGTGGCAGGGTTCTAGACATGTGGCCCCTCATTATACATTGTTTAAATGGCTGCTTCTTGCACCAGTGGAACTGAAGAACATATTTTGTGTCTGTAGCTGTGTATCTCATACAAAGGCTATATGAATAAGATCCTAAAGATGACTGTGTCTTTCACAATTGGCTTTCAAACCATCAAAAAGAAGAACAGCACCTGTGACTGGAGTCTGCCTGGGACCAGCCCTGAGAGGTAGGGATTTGGTGGGAAGGGGAGGAGGGGATTTTTCCAGCTGGGGGAACTGGGGGACAGTGGCCCACTTGAGATACTGAGAGTCTTATATTTGGGACTCAGTTACTAACATGGGGCTTTGAACTTGTTTTTTGTTGTTGTTGGTTTAATTTGACAACCAGTTTGACTTAAAAGCAGTCAGCTATTAAGGATAGAATAGTGCTGGGCACGATGGTGCATGCCTGTAATTCCAGCGACTTGGGAGACTGAGGCAGGAGTATTGCGAGTTCGAAGACAGCCTCAGCAACTTATCAAGGCCCTAAGCAACTCAGGGAGACCCTGTCTCTGAATAAAATATAAAAATGGGGTGGGGATGAGGCTCAGTGGTTAAGCACCCCTGGGTTCAATCACTAGGGTCAAGGGAGAGAGAGAGAGAGAGAGAGAGAGAGAGAGAGAGAGAGAGATCCTTAAAGGAATAGAATTGTAGAACCCCTATTTGGGAGAGAATTTAGAGACCATCCGTTGACATAATAGATGAGGAAAACTGAGAACTTATGATCCACCAAAATGCATTCAGTTAGTGCCTTTGGAAAAATGAAGGCATCCTGATCCTTGATTCAGGGCTCTTTGCACATGTTTCTTCTGGGTATTTTCAGCAGCTTTAAACCTAAATGAGTCAGTAATGTCCAGCACCAATCTTCCCTGTGGTTAGAGCTAAACATATAATCTTCTTAAGATGTCCAATTAAATTGTAATTTAAAAATGCTGCTGATGCCGAGTGTCACGAGTGAATGATTGACTTACAGAGTGACTGCCTAGTGTTACAGCCAAAACTGAGCTGAGCCTATGCCAGGTGGATGTTTGTACCCAAGGCACACAAGCTGCTTCGGCACAGGGATTGTGGAGTCTGGCTGCAAAGTCCTTGGACAGGACTGTGGATGTTACTCAGAGGCCTTTTCCCCACTGTGCTGTCTGCAGCTGGGAGTTCACATGCACTGACCTCTGGGACACCTGCATGCATCGCTTCGGGGACCTCCAGCTGCCTCTGTCAAATGTCCCTGTGTCAATTCATCAGATTGTCCTCCTTCCTTTGCCCCAAGAGACTGGTCAGCTCTATGTGGATGAAATTATTATCACAGACACAAACATAACAGGTGATGATCAAATGTGCAGTCCTCCATGAACCTGCCTGTCAAATGCCTACCTCGCACTTTCCCTCTAGAGGTTGTCGTTCTTTTAATAGAGTAATGGCTGATTCTCTACTTTATCTGCTGTGGTTCTGAAAGCAGAATGATTGGAGCTAGGTGACCTTGGTTCTACTTCTCTCTCACTGGTCCTTTTTCTCCTTATTTATCTCATTTATTGACTCTTGTTTCTGGTGCTTGTGTTCTTACTCTATCACTTTTTGGCTGGGAAGCTTTGGTTTCCTCATCTGTAAAATGGGCATAAGAAGGAACCTACCTCACTGAATTTCTGTGAAGCTCAACCAAAGTTTAATATAAACCACTCATTACAGGTTCTGACCATAGTGTGCTTTACAAATGGAAGCAATTATTATTATTGTTATTAGGCAAGCAGGATTTCTCCACCTCTCAGTTCAATGTATCTGTCATACAGAGTGCTAGAAGTATTGCAATGATATTTGGTCTCCTATATAGGCTTGAGGTATGATTTATGAACTTGAAGGAAGACAGGGAGAGTGAGGAGCCATATGTTCCTGAGAGAATGTCCGTGTCCTTCTTTAGGTCCATCCACACTCCTCCCACTCATTCTTCAGAGCTCAGACCTAGTCCCTTCTTCCACAAAGTTTCCTTTGGCCTGTTTTGGGCACAGTGTTCTACCCTAGCTGGGTTGTCCTTCTTGTGGTAGAGACAAAGTGTTACCAGGGGCCCAGTGAATCTGGCCATGTTTAATGTGCACCATAGCCAAAACCAAATGGTGCAGTTCGCTCTTAGGGCCTCCCCATTTCTCAGTTTTGTTCCTTTTCTTTTTCTGTTATTTTATGACTTTGGGGCTCAGCTTTCCTGGTTTTTTTTTCTTAATAGCTTCTCTCTCTCCAAGGAGAAAAAGATGATATAGTCACTTGAACTTTGATTTACAAAGTGCCTAACTTTTTAGCTTTTTTTTTTTTTTTTTGTCTAAAAATTGCAGATCTGAGTATAAGGAGATTGAGGATAGGTGACAAGAAGACTCTTTGTCAGCCCTGAAATTACATCATCTCTGATACTCATCAAAATTTCATTTCCTATCTGTTTAAATGAGTTAAGTGTTTTTTTTTTTTTTTTGAGCTGCTGGGTCAGATTGGGCCATTGCAAAAATATTTCAAACCATTCTTATTCTGGCACACTTAGAAAATGACAGTATTCCAAAGGCATGCATCTTGGATTTGTTGGTGCCTAAGATAACTGGCTGGGGGACTTTGGTGTCCCCAAGTGCAGTCTGGATTTCCAGAGGGCTGAGGGGATCAGTATTTCAAACACTTGAACCCACTGGTTGGAAAACTCTGGTGCCATTTCACTTTCTCCTTTAAGTGGCATCCTGGCCCTCCAAACCCTGGAAGCCAAGGGTCCAGAACCTTTCTTGATACTGCCATCTTTTCTGCCAGCAAATGCTGGTAAGGAGGGAAGAAGTAATGGAGAGAGTGGGAACAAAAAAGAAGCCTGAGGTTGGCTTGGGTGAAATGGTTTTCTTCCAACTTTGTCAACTACTCAATTGGGCTCAGGTTTCAAAATTAATTATATGTTATTTATTTGATAACATATAATTAAATTTAATATTTAATTATATTCACCTATCTAATGTCCTCTATAAAATTATTTTAATCTAGTGTCAGTTTCCATTTATTTTTCATTTAGTTCTCAGAAGCCCATAAGATGGTCCTATGATCTCCATCCTATGCATGAGGAAACCAAGGCCAATGGGGTATCTCTTAGCCCTTCACTTTCTCCTTTCTCTTCTTGCAGAGCACACAGCTGGGATGTGAGAGAGATCAGAATCTAGGTATCACTGACACTTGAGCAGACCCTTCAGAGGCCCAGTTGAGCTAATAATCATGTACTGAACACCTACTCCATGTCCAGTGTTGTTCTAAACATTGAGCACACAGAGATGGATAAACCAAAGATGTTGCCCTTGAACTCTTTATAGTCTAAATTGTTTTTTTTAATTATTGGTTTCTTTTAGTTATTCATGACAACAGAAACCATTTTGATATAATTATTCAGGCATGGAATATATTTTATTCTAGTTAGAATCCATTCTTAGGGGTGTACATGATGGTGGGATTCACTGTGTTGTTTTCACATATGTACATGGGGAAATTATGTCAGATTCATTCTACTGTCTTTGAAGTTGTATTTTTTCCCCAGTGCCTAATAGGAGGGTAAAAAGATATTAAAAATATATGGTGCTGGTCTCACTAAACTCCCTGCCATGAGATTGTTATCAGTCATGCATGTCAGGATCCCCACTTTACAAATGGGAAAACTGCATCATAGGGAGTTCATGTCAGTTGGCTTACTGGGGACCCAACATGAGTGGGGAAAGTGTGTGCTCTTTCAGCACCCTGGGAATTAACACTGTGATAGAGGACCTGTATGGGTCTGCCTCCAAGAGCACAGTCAGTGACCTTTGGCTGACTCGGAGCTTATGGGACTTTGCCTTGGAATCAATCATCCACTGAAGCCATGACCTTGCATTTCTTTTTGGTATTAAACTGAATGGTGGGTCCTTCTGCCACCTGTCCCTTTGCTTTCTGTGGCAGCAGGTGGGTAGGAACCTGTGCTTTAAGGGTGCACTGTGAGCTGAGTAACCTAACACCTCCATGTGGGATTCTTCATACATTGCTCTTTCGCCTTGAATTACTTGATAATAACAGGATCATTGGTCTCTAGTTTCTCCAGTTGATTCCGGAACAGCTCGTCCAGGTGGGAACCTGGTGGAATCTATCTCTGTGGTGGGATCCCCTCCAGTCTACAGTGTAGCCTTCTGGCTGGCAGGGTGTGGCCTGGAGCTCCCACTTATCACTGCATGGTAAGGAGTGGCTTTGTACCCCTGTCCCTCCTTAGGATTGCTGGTTGGCTGTGAGGATGCAGAAATGGGACTTTTGTCTGGACAAGGACCTGTTTTACTGCTTAAAGGAATGTTTTCATCTTGAGCATCTAGCATCAGACTCATCAGGAGGTCTTGCTAAAACAGATTGCTGGGCCTTGCTTTCAAAGCCTCTAATGAAGTAAGTTTGGGACAAGGCCTGAGAGTTTGCATTTTTTGAATTTTTTTTTAATATTTATTTTTCACTTTTCTGTGGACACAACATCTTTATTTTATTTTTATGTGGTGCTGAGGATCGAACCCAGCACCCTGCGCATGCCAGGCGAGCTCATTACCGCTTGAGCCACATCCCCAGCCCGAGTTTGCACTTTTTAATGAGTTTCCTGGTGATGCTGATTCTGCTGTTCTGGGGACCACACTTTGAGAACTATTTTATGTTAAATTTGTTTTAAAATAGTTGAATTTTTGTGCTGTTTCGAGATTTACATTCACATTGTTTTCTGTTTACTCTCCCATTCCATTCCCCATATATTGATCTTGTTGAGATCCTTTGAAATTAAAAGAAATAGTCTTAAGGAACAAAAACAGGCATTTCTGAAAACTTACCACCAGATGGCACTAGAACGCTATAAGTCTGGCTTCTTGGCAGTCAACTATTTCTAGAAATTGGTTTATAAAGCAGCAACTAATGGTAAGGCTCCCAGAAGTCTGTGGAACACATGCATACTTTAACTCATTCTTTTAACTTTTCTCTTAAACCCTGTGTCTACAATGGAAGAATTCAGATGCTCTGAATTTCATATGTGCGTTTCATAGTTTCATACATAGATATGTACATATGTGTGTTCATGTATGCCTGCTTCGAATCTCTTTCTTTTGTTTCAAAAAATGAGTTATCATACCTACAACCTGCTGGATGGTATATGAAAGGGAGGGAAAGAAAGCTTGAATCTGTGCTTTATTTTCCTTGATATATTGTTTGTTCCATGGTCCTCTGAGCAGGAAATGTGTTAAATCCACCACCAGAATGAAGAGGTGAGAGAGCTTTGGTGATGGAGAGGAAGCTTCCATAGTGGTTGTCTCTAAATGCCAAAGTTATTAACTCTGAAGCAATAGTGGCTAATTTACACCACTGAGTAGTTTCATGCTGAGAGTGGTCCTCATAACCTTCTTTTCTGAGTGTTCCTCAAATCCCTTGGCTCCTCTGGAAGCTTCTGGCCTAAGCAAGACAGAACAACTTTCAGACTAGGTTCTCCAGGATACATTCCCCACCCAGGCAGTGCTACTCTGTCATTTCTCTATGTTGGCTCATATGCATATCAATATGTGGTACTTAAATAATACTATTGACAGAAATTGTATATGTCTCTTATTGAAATTTTGGAAAATACAGAAAAACACATAGAAGATAAAATTTATTCATAGTCTCACCACAAAGAAATAACTCCTGTTAACACATTGGGCCTATATTCTGCTTTTTTTCCCCCACAGCAGTGTTTGCATACGTATATCCATGTATATATTGACTTTTTAAACGTCAAATTGGGATCATACATTACATACTCTATGTATTTACTCACCCTTTTCAGCTAATATTATAGGTTGAATCTTTAAACCCATTGGCAATGATTTCTTTCTCTTTTTTAATATTTATTTTTTAGTTTTTAGGTTGACACAGTATCTTTATCTTACATTTATGTGTCGCTGAGGATCGAACCCAGTGCCTCGTGCATGCTAGGGGAGCGCTCTACCACTGAGCTACAACCCCAGCCCTCAGCAATGATTTCTATTGAGTGAATTGGTCTATTTGGCTTCTGGAACAAAATAACATAGATTGGCTATCTTATATAGAACAAGGACTTATTTCTCACAGTTCTGGAGGCAGGGAAATCCGTGATTGGTGCTCCCACAGGTTCAGTGTCTGGTTAGGGTTTTCTTCCCGGTTCATAGATAACACCTCATCATGTTCTCTCTTGGTGGAAGAAAGGAACATCTCTCTGGGCCTATTCTGTAAGATCACTATTCCCATGCATGAGGGCTGCACCCTGTGACCTAATCACTTCCATAAAGTTTCCACTTCCCAATAGCATCACCTTGGGTATTAGGATTTCAACATGTGATTTGTGGGGACACATATTTTCAGACCAGAGCACTAGCTAAATAGTGTTCCATTTCACGATGTGTCACAATTTATTGAACCAATCTGTCATATTAAAAAGCAGGATTGGATTAGCCATGGTGGTGCACACCTGTAATCGCAGGGGCTCAGCAGGAGGATCTCGAGTTCAAAGCCAGCCTCAGCAAAAGTGAGGTACTAAGCAACTCAGTGAGACCTTGTCTCTAAATAAAATACAAAATAGGGCTGTGGATGTGGCTCAGTAGTTGAGTGTCCCTGAATTCAATCCCCAGTATCCCCCCAAATAAAATAAAAATAAAATCAGGATTGGGTGCGTAGTCTGTAGATAGGAGTTATATAAGAACTGGGCTAGCTGGAGTGACTGACCGTGCTTCAGCTGGGGATACTAGGTGAGGCAGCACCTGTGGACCAGAGCACACTGGCTTTTTGTTTGAATATGTACATGAGACTAGAGAAAACCAAGTTCTCTTTCAACTTTGTGGTGACTGAAGTCATTCGCTGTTCTCTGCTCCTAGAATTAGTGTTGGGTGAAGGGTGGAATGCTCTTAAAGAATTCTAATGTTTATATTGCACTTTTCTTGCTGTGGTGGAAGAGGGATGCTCAACATATGGGAGCTTGGGCTCCTTTGGCTGGGACCATGGGTGATGAACTAACTGGTCTTTGAGATGGAGCAGTGTTCTATGTGAATTGGCACGTCTTGAAGGCTATGTGGTTAATGCTTTGCTTCTGACATGCTGCAGCTCTGTGCCCACTGAAGAAACAGAAGGATCTGGACCCGTCCATGTGACAGCACAGAGACTACAGAGGACAAGTCCACCTTTGGGAGGACATTTTCGCATCCAACTTCCTAACACAGAGATTCCTGGTAAAGGGGGCAATTTGGGGGTGCAAGACCTCCCATTTCTATCTCTCCTCTCAGACAAACACGTCCTGTGAATCGTCAGATAGTCTGATAGTCTCAAAGCTGTTTTGTTTGTCTCATGTCTGAAAATGGCCTTCTTAAAATTAAAGATGTGGAAAGGGACTTACTGTTTATACAACCCCAACTTTTAAATTTTGTAGATATGGAAATTGAGTGGATTTGCTTCCTGGAATTGTCACAATAAATTATTACAAACTGAGGGACTTAACACTACAGAAATTTCTTCTCTTCTAGTTTTGGAATCCAGAAGCTCAAGATCAAGTTATTGCAGGCCCACACTCTCCACAGCAGGTTCTAGGCGAGGACCCCTTTCCTGACTCTTCTAGTTTTTGGTGGACATTGGCGTTCCTGAGCTGTGGATATATTACTCCAACTTTGTGGTCATGCTGCCACTGCCTCTTCCTCTCTGGTCTCAAAACTTCCCCTGCTCTTTCTTATAAGAATATATAGAATTACATTTGGAGCCTACCTAGATAATCCAGGATAAATTCCTCTCAAGACCTTTATTTAACCAAGTCTTTTGCCACATGATAATATTCATTCCTTCCCCTTGTAAGGTAACATTAATATGTTCAGGGTGTTAGAGCATTGGCATATCTGTTGGGGGCCACTGTTCAGCCAGCTACACTGAGGCACACCCAAAGATCATACAGATAAGTAGTCGATGACAGGGTCTGGATGAGAACCTGTGTATTTGAGTCTCAGATCAGTCCTCTTCTCTCTAGAGCCTCCTAGGCCAAGTTCCTTGATAGCAGTGTCCTTTAGAGTTAACCTAATGGTGACACCATGGGTTCTTGAGTATTTTAATGGTCATAACAATTGTGGAAAGAAATTGCAGATGCAATTAGGATAGTGCTTTTAAATCATGTTTCACAACAGATAAGAATTAAAAGTGATAACAGTATGTTACTTATTTGATAGAAGTATGAAGAACCAAAAGGGAGGCTCAGGAAAAAAATCAAGAGAGACTGGATAAAATTTGGTCCATGGCTCAAAAATCTCCTGCCGGAGCAGAGACACTCAGCTTGCAAAGGATCTTCTTGAGTGGGAGGAACACGAGAGTGTTTTTACTGAAATCCGGCAACTTAGGAACAGTTGAGGGCCCGCTGGTCATTATCTGATGCATGAACAAGTGCCTGCAGTGTTCCACTGCCGTGATGTCCCATACCTACCTTTACTTTTCACAAACAAGAGAGATTATTCGAGAGAGTCCTTTCTGCTGTCCTGTCCTGTTCTGTTGCTGATGTTCCTCACATTGCTGCCTGCAAAACAACCAGGGGAAGTCAGATTTCACCTGGCATTTTGAAATGGTGATGGGCCTGAAATTATGTTTCAATGTAGAAAAATGATTTTTTTTCCAATGATGAGATAGTTTTGCCCACTGAAGGAACAGAAGGAAAATGGCATTTTATTAACCCTTCAGGGCGGTGTGGAATTCAAGAGGAAGGCTCTTGCGTCAGTACAAGGCACCCTGTGTTTTAATCTAAACCTCTCTCATCAGGTTGGCAAGCTTGTGAATATGGTTAGTTTTCATTTTCTTCATCTCTGAAGTAGGCATCAGTACCCAAGTGATCCACCTCACAGGGCTGCTGGAAGCAGCTAATGAAATGGAAACTTTTGGTAAAGCATGAAGCAGGGTTCAAACAGAGCTTTGTTATTTCTCTGTGGGGATGTGGAATGGGGAAGCAGGTGGTTGGGCTTAAAGAAAATTCTAATAGAGAAACTGAAGTTAAATGCCAACATTCCTCAGCTGGGTTGGCTAAGTTTTTATGGGTGTCAGCTGCCGTATGCCTCCCCCACTCCCTGTGAAAAGTGGCCAACTTTTCTCTGTTCACAGGGCCAGCTAAAATTTTCCAGGGAAAACCCGATGTTTAATTAGACTTTCAGCCTTTCTATAGATGTCTGGAGCTTATGTTTCTACTTGACAGTCGAGACTGTTTTGTCTGATAAACTGTGTTCTCTGCCTGCTATTTGATATGATTCTGATGGAAGATATTACAACATAAAAAGTGGGCATCTACTTGAGTTTGCACTGGGAAAAATGTTTCAGCTAAGGCTGAAAGTTCTCTTGAAGCTATATTTTGAATTGGAAGGTCTCCTGAAAATTTAGTAGGCATCCTTGATGATGAGACCCTGCAAGATGAATTAACCAGACTTGTGTTTTCTATGCCCTAAACTTCCCTTACAGATGTCCCTGTGCACATTTCTGCAAGGCACCTTCAAAAACTCTTACAGGACTATGCTGATAACTTCACCTCCAGATACCTCAATGTCAGTGATTTCATTGTGAAGGAGGATCTAAACTCTTGCTATGAACATGTATGGACCCTTTCGTGGTCCACCCAGATTGGGGATTTGCCCAATTTTATCAGAGTATGTATGATATCACGTTGGGTGCTGTGAATTTGGTGCCTTAGGGAAATTTTGTAAAAAACAAAACAAAACAAAAACAAGAGAATCAGAATTATATGAATTAAAACTCTCATGGATTATTATTTTGTTGGAATATTCAAGCAAGGGATCCTATGCTTTCTTTCTGGAAGCTTTCAACAAATATTTTGCACTTCGTGTTCCTCTTGAACAATTTAGACTCAATGTCTCTTTCCTAACTCTCTGTAATAGAGAAGTTGTTGGTCAGTGTCCGTCGTTCAATAATTCCACATCTGTTATTGGATAATTTAAGCAGATGTGATTGACTTAGATTTTCATGGAGGCAGATGGTAGAACAGAAGGAAGTTTAGAGAAGGATTTGCTGTCTTTGGATAATGACAAAACCAGATGCTCTTGCATATTTAGGATTAAAAAAATAATCTAATGAACATCTAGCATTTGGTTATTATAAAATAAAGCCCATGATGAAATTTTATTCCAGTTATATGGTATTAAGGGTCATCTGGTTTTCAAACAAAACCATGGAGAGGAGATGGAAAAAGTGCTCTTATCTCAAAGCACTGTTTTCTTACATTTCATTTTAGTATTTTGGATTGCAAACACAGAAAATAGAGAAAAATATAGAAGGAAAATATCACAAGATGTAGAAGATTGGTTGGTTATGTCTCTTTTTGAATGTCTCATTTTTAAATAAGTATTTTTCTAATCTACTGGGATTTCATTAGCTATTACTACTGAAGGTTTCTAGATTTTAATTCTTTGTCAATTCAACTTTATTCTCTAGCTATCTGAATATCTCAAACAGAATGTGAAAAACCTCTTATCATTTGTTTTAATCAAGAATACATTTCTATTCTATGGAAGAACTTATCAGAAATTTAACTGTCTCAGGTGTCTGATCAAAGTCTGACTGGGATGAATCCTCTGGTAACCACTCGCGTGGTTTTTGATGGTGGAGTTTTTCTTGGACCTGTGTTTGGAGACATGCTGGCCACTGCCAACCAGCACACTCAGGTGAGAGTAGATGGGTTCCTGAGGTGCAGGCAGCAGTTCATGAAGTGAAGGTGGAAGGAAAATGTCTATTTCTTTGGCATTTATTCTCAAAGAAAGGTTTTTTTTACATGAGTGAGTAGTACCCAGTTGAAATAGATTGATTAGCAGTCTATGCAGCTTGCATTTATGACATTTACTTTTGTATGCAGAAGAAATTTACTAAAGATTTAGCATATTCAGCTGTGGGTGGTGGTAAGTACCCAAAGTCCCACCTACTCAGGAAGCTGAAGCACAAGGATCTCTTGAGTTTGTGACCAGCTTGGAAATCATAGTGAGACCTCCATCTTTTAAAAAAAATAGCATATTTAACTGTAAACATGAATTTAAGTCTTTCTACCATAAATTTAAGAACACTTAACGTGTTTTGTGCCATTCATTACAATTTTAGGTTTTAGGCTTATTACTGGGAAAATAGAAGAAAGAAATGGGAATAAGTGAATCATTAGCATATTTTAATTTGGGAAATCTTCATAAGTACTTTATGGCTATTCTTGTGTGTATGAACTGTCCACGTTGTTTTAACTTCTTTTACTTTGTTTCAGGTGGTTGTACGAGTGAATGACATACCAGCTCATTGCCCAGGTTCCTGTTCTTTCCAATACCTCCAAGAGTCAACTCCCAGCATCCATTCTGTGTGGTATTCCCTTGGTATGATTTGTGACTTGGCACTGAGACAGTCATGAATCTTAGACTCAGTGATTTTATTTAGAGGCCATGTAGCTGGTGCTGAGGGATAGAAGGTGCATTAGTTCAGTAAGTAGAGAGTGAATTATGAAGCAGAAGGTCCATCTTGAGGTCCATCTAAGGAATATGTTTATTATTTGAGAAGGAAGCAATTTTTTTGATAACCTAAATGTTTTTTTTTGTCTCTTATTTTGAAATATTCATTTTGATTTTTTTAATTAAGTAGTGGCCTCTCATTACTAGTTTGAGAAAATTTAAGATGGAGTCTGTGTGCTACAGTGAAAAATGCAGTTGTCGTGGTTGAGTCAGCATTTGACTCTCTGAATTTTAGGAGGGAAAAATGAAAGAGAATAAAAATTTGATGTGAGAGAGTGATATCACTTAGAGATGATTTTTTTTTTAATTTTTAAATTTCTTTCCTCTTTTCAGATGGTGACATCAAGCTACTGGTTTATATTACTGGAACTGGTTTCTCTGATGATTCCCAGTCTTTACAGGTTACGGTGAACAAAATGAGTTGCAAAGTTATTTTCTCAAATCAAACGAATGTAGTGTGTCAGTCAGACCTGCTGCCAGTCGGAGTACATCCAATCTCAGTGTTGGTGAGACCCTCTGGTCTTGCCGTCAATGCCAGTGGAGAAGGCCTCTTCCTGTACGTGAGACCCAGGCTTGATGCTGTGGAGCCTTCCAGAGCTGCAGAGATTGGTAATCTGGGCCTTGCAATGCATCTGACTCTCTGAAGCTAGCTTTCTAGTCAGAATGCTAAATGTAATCCTACAGTGTAGTAAATTCCATATACACCGTAATTTACAGCTTTATGTTCCTATACATTTCTGCTAATTAGCAACAGACCCTTAAGCCCTTAAGTGAACTCCTTTGTAACATAGTGTAGGTTGGCTTTGGTGTCAAGCATAATGAGTTAAGTCACCCAGTCACTGAGTCCATTGGCCTAGTGGGAACAATGTTGGATTAGGAACCAGAACATTCCTGGGATTTTGCACTATCTCAAGTCAGATGTGTGAGCTTAGAAACTGCAGTTAATACCAAGGGATTTAGTTTCCTAATAATGATGATGACAGCAACAATATTATTTATCAGGTACTTCTTTTGAGTAGTCACACATCTTAAAGGCTATACCTGCCCCCCCACCCCCCATGGAATGATTGTCCACATTCTTCAGATGAGACAATGCTGGTTCTAAGAGGAAAGTGTTTTGGCCAAGGCTTCACAGGGAAAGAGGAAGAGCCAGTGAGCAAACCAGAGCTCTCCGACATGAAGTCTCCTTGCTGCCTTTATGTGCCATACTGTCACGGCCTTACCAGTACAACCACTAATGATGCTTCACTTATAGGCTAGCTAGCCTTGTGTCAGAGGAAATGAGTTAACAGTTGGGAAAGCCCCTTTAACAGTAAAATCATTCAAGAGATGTGAAGTATAGAACTTGTCCACTAGGAACTTTGTGCATTGCTGATATTTCACAAATTTGTGTTAACTGATATACACTTGGCTAGTGTACAAGGCAAACTCCTGTTTGAGTAGTAAGGATCCAGAGGGCAGTGAGTCTTGTTAATATCTGCCCCATGAACTGGGTCTTAGTTCCATGGAAAATGAGAGATTTCCCCACGACTTGCTACTTTCTAGGGGACACTACCAGTTAAAAACAACCCAGTTGGATTGTAAGAATCTCAGGAATACTCATGCTTATGTTTGCTGATGTAAAAATTTTGGCGCATAAAACTCCTTTCCTTAATGCTTTGGATTTTTCTTATTGTTTGTTCTGGTGACCAGAGGCTTGTAGCTTAGAATACATTTTAAAGCAGTGTATTTTGGCCATGAACTCATTGTTCAAAGGAACAGTTTGTTTCTGACACTACTTGGCCTAGAAGAGTAAATCACAAGGGCCACCCCACTTCTTCTCTGCACATAAAACAGAGAAAGCTCTTATTTTAGGAAGGACCCAGATGACATGTGGTACTCAGAGTGAAAGATCATATTCCATATTGATCCAATAATTGCTAGCTTGAGTTTAGGGTATATAGGTCTTCCCACTAGATTTATAAGGGATTGTGATTTTATTACAAAGTTAATTTTGCAGTTCAAGTCACGCCAACTCTCTTCATCTCTCCCCACTAGTTTGTAGACACCATATGTGCAATGGGTGGCTCAGTTCCGTACACAGAGTGCCTGGCATCAGGAGGGTGGCTAAATGTCCCAGTTTTCCTGGGATGGAGTAGGTTCTCAGGATGCAAGATTTTGAGTTTTTAAACTAGGATGCAGAACTTTGAGTGTTAAATATCGGTCCCAGGAAATCAGTTGGTCACTGTACCAGGGATGTTGTACCAATGATACATAGTGAAGGGATTTAAAGGTCTGGGGTGGGGGGTGGGTCATGCATCAAAAGGTGGAAAACTCTGAGAAGGGATAAATACTAGTTGGGTGCAAATTTACTTTTATTAAGACTACAGGTAATGGAGGAAGAGAGAGAGGCTGCATCCTGGGTCCTGTGTTTAAACTTTCTCTGCCAACCTACGAAGCATTAGCCTATGTTAGTCACGCACACAACACTAACTGTGCCACCCAGTACAGAGTCCTGTACTGTAATGGCAGTACGGTATGTACTGTATTTCAGTACCAATTGGTACTGAAAGGGTGGTCCTGGACCAGCAGTATTGGGATCATCTGGGAGCTTGTTAGAAGCATGGAGCCTCAGGCCTGTCCCAGACCTCCTGAACTGAAGTGTATTTTTAAAGGCTCCTCAGACAATCTCTATGAATAATACAGTTTGAGAACTGTGCTAGAGGTGCTTTAAAGAACACCACATGGAGGACTATGAGAAAAGAACAAAAGAAGACCCGAGTATGTAATGAATATATATCATGTCATCCATAATATTCAGAATCACCACTTCCCCATATGCTGAAGTGCCCTCAAAAAGATTTTTGAGCACAATCTTGATTGTGACTTACATACTCCCTTGGTCCCCTGTTGTGCTGGGTAGATTGGCCTTCTGCTTATGCAAGTGCCCTTGTGAGGGATCTCAGCTCTCATTGAAGAATGGAAAGTGTCACCTCCTCAATGACTGCCTTCAACAATGATCAGGATGACAAAAATCGACTTAGCTCTAATATGCCAGGCAATATTAATGCCAGGGATATAGCAAATAAAAGCAAAACCCCCTCTTTTTGGGAGATGGTAGTAAATATATAGGAGAAAAATCAAGAAGGGAATGGGATGAAGAGTGATGGAGGGGTTTGTGTGCTACCATGGTCATTGGCATTGGAGGAATGGAGTGGATAACTCTGGAGAGTGGAGACAGGGATGCAGTGCAGGAATGAGTCCCGAGGAAATCTTGGGGGAGAGAACTTGAAGCAAAAGAAACCTCAAAGGTGCCTTGAGTTAGAATGAGCTTGGCTTGTTTCAAGGACAAGGAGGTTGCTGAGTCTGGACTAGATGGAGTGAGGAAAGTGGGGTAGATGACCAGGAGCAGATCATATGCCCTATGGGACTATGACAGGAGGTTAGCTCTTATTCTGCATAAGATAAGAGCCAATGGAGGATTCTAAGTGACATGATCTAACTTAGGTTGCTGTATAAAACAATACTACAGGAAGGCAAAGATGAGCCTGAAAGCTATTACTATTATCCAAGAAAAGAGGTAATGTTGGCTTTCATTCAGGCCATATACAAGTAGATTTGCTCTAGTTTTTTACTCCAAGTGTTCTTTCTTTGAACTTGAAAAATTAAGACATAATTCCCACACAACAAAATTCACCTTTTTTTTTGGTTTATCACATTTTTATGGGTGCATTACAGTTGCACATAATGGTGTGATTTGTTGTTACACATTTGTAATGCATACAATATAACAATATGTTTTGGCCAATATTACTCCAAAATTCACATTTTAAAAGCGTACAATTCAATGGTTTTCAGTACTTTTGGGCTGTTAGAAATAATACTTCTCTGACAAGGATTTATGGGAATACATATTTTCAGTTCTTTTGGGCATATATTTGGGGATGAGATTGCCATATGGTGACTTTGTTTCATTTCTTGAGGACCTACCCAACTCTTTGCAAAATGTCTGCATGAATTCCCATTCCCACTAGGCTACAGATCACCAACACTTGTCATTTTCTGTTTTTGCTTCTGTTTACTTTTTATAGTAGCCATCTTAATGGATGTGAAGTGGCAGTTCATTGTGGTTTGATCTGCATTTTTCTACTGATGTTTGCATTTCCTACTGATATTTAGCATCTTTTCAAGTACTGATGGGCCACTGTGTAACTTTGTTAGAGAAATGATTGCTCAAATCCTTTGCCAATACTAAAAGTTGTTTTTTTTTCATTTTATTGTTGAGTTATAGGTTTTTAATATATATATATATATATATATATATATATATATATATATATATATTCTAGATACTAACTTTTATCAGGTGTATGATTTAAAAATATTTCCTTCTATCACGTGGAGTTTTTTTTTTAAACTTTTTAAATAGTGTTATTTGAGGCACAAAGTGTTTGTTTCTTTTTTCTTCTTTTTGTGGTGCTGGATTGAACCCAGGATCTTATTCATGCAGCAAGTGCTCAACTATTGAGCCACATCCCCAGCCCTAAAAAAGTTTTTAATTTTGGTGAAATCCATTTCATATTTGTTGTTGTTGGTTTTGTTTTTGGCACTATATCTATGATATCATTGCCTAATCCAGTGTTACAAAGGTTTATGCCTGTGTTTTCTTTTTATAGTTCAGCTCTTACATTAGGTTAGATCTTAGACTAGTAGCTCTTACACTTGAGTTACGCTTTTTATACAGCATGATATATGTTTCCAGTCTTTTTGGTTTTTATCAAGTTTTTAGGAAAAAAAGCAGCAGAAATTGAATAATTTTTAGTGTGTTTAAGAGGCACTATATATTCTTTTGTAATGAACTGTCCATTTCCTTAGCTCATATTTTCTACTTGAATTATTGTTCTTTCTTAGTGATTTTATTTTATTTTTATTATATATATATCACATTTATGAATTGCAAAAAATAGAAAATAAGAGACAAATAAAATATGTAAAATGTGTGTGTATATATATATATATACACACACACATACATCTCTACATATACTTTGTGGTACTGAGGATTGAACCTAAGGCTCACACATATAAGTGTTCTACCCTTGAGCTAAAGCCTCAGTCAATTTAAACATTAAAAAAAATTATTTTGAGACAGAATCTTGCTATATTGCTCAGGATGGGCTTTATTTTGTGATCTTCCTGCCTAAGCCTCCTGAGTAGCTGGGATTACAGGAATGTACCAATGTACCTGACTAAATAGCTCTAATTTTAATGTAATAAGTTAGATCTTCTTTTTATGGCGTAGGAGTTTATAAAATACTTAAGATGAGCGTTCAATCTCTGAAGTTATGTGAAAATTAAAATTCTATTTCCTCCTAGGTTTTTTGGTGCTTTCTCTTATGTGTTTGAATATTTGATAAATTTGGAATATATTTTTGTGAAGGATGTGAGTGAGGTACAAAATCAGATTTAATTTTTTCAGTGTTAACCATTTTTAAAAATTTACTGAATAAATAGTCCGTATGTTTCACACTTATGTGAAATGTCATATTTTTCGTATCCTATAGCCACATATTTATCTGAGTTTCTTACTGGACTCCTATTTTATTCCATTCCATGGAGCTGTCTAAGCATGCTCTGTTATTAGCTTTTGATTATATATTTTTTCAAGATATTTTAATGCCTAGAAGAAGATATCTTTATTCTTACTTTTGAAATTTGCTCTCAACCTATTTTTATTTTTCATTGACATTCTGAAGTAGATTTTATAATTTAAGTGAAAATTCTAAAAAGAACTTTTACTGGAATTGCATTGGTGCTTTTGTTTAGAGAGATTGTATATTTACTCTCTCTATTAATTTATTTTAATTTTCTTACCTAAGTTTTAATCTACCCATTAAAATTTTTTTTTCAGTAGAATTATAAAGTTTCTTTATATTTTTCATCTTCTTTTGTTTTTCTCATCAAGTTTATTTCCACATATTGTCTCTTTTATGTTGCTCTTGTAGATTGCCTTTTCCTTCTATTTTATTCTCATTTAAAAGTGTATTGTGGTCTTGCTCTGATTCTTCAGGACAAGCTACATATTTAACCTCAGGATATTATTCCACCCAGTCACCTTGTTGCCAAGGGTTTTCTTCAGGTTGTGTGACTTCCCTTTCTCTCTCTGACATGCTTCTGGCCCCTGCCCTCCTCCTCACTCTCAATGAGTACACATGTCTATTTGGTGGCCTTCAATACTCTCTTGAATCACCTTCTAGGTAGAAGTCAGAACTGAATCATTTCCATTCTGAATAATAAGAGGGTTTTCTATTCATCAGCTGGACCAAGGCCTGCTTCTCCAAATAAGACCCTTTCCCACGATATCAGTAGGACTGGCATCATCTCTCTTCTTACCAACCTCTGCCGTGAGGAGGGGGGAGTGTCTGTGGCTGCTTTTCAGTGGCTGGCAGAGAACTCCTGATGGCAGTGGGTGATAGCACCAGTCATTTCTATACCATCATGGTGACTAGAACCTAGTACATGTGGTATTAAATCAAAATCAGTAGAGCTAATGCCATCATTTAAAAATGAGGAAAGTGAGAGCCAGTGAGCTGAGGGACAATACTACAAATGACCTGCTTTAAGTGGCAGAATATTCTGTGATCTTGACTCTGAGCCTACTGCTCTCTTGACCATGATGCTCTCTTATACTTGGTTTCTCAGGAAAACAATAAGTTTTACAGGATTGGCAGGAATGATATTTTGATGATATTTTCGAATCTAGGACAGAAAAACTTTTCAGAGACTGTGTACTTCTCTGACTTGTAGCAATAGTGCATCCTTATGTTTTATTCTTGAAGATCTTCAGGATTCATTGCTACTACTTTCTGCCCTCTGGCCAATATTTCTGTGTGTATTGTAATTTCTATATTTCAACTCAGTCTTTTTCTGTAGTTTGAGCATGGCCTTGTATTTTGACTAAAGAATTTCATAATTTAATTTCACTTTCTTTCTCTTCTGATAATTAATTTTTGTCTGCCTATATGCCTGTGGATCCCGTATGAAAATGCTGGTTTTGTTACAGGAGGGCTCTGGGCCACCATCCGAGGCTCTAGTTTGGAAGGTGTTAGCCTGGTGTTATTTGGATCTAAGTCCTGTGACATCAACATCACCACAAGTAATTCTCAAAGAATTCAGTGCAAAGTTCCACCCAGGGTAAGTGGAATCTTCTTTTGGGCATTTCCCTTTCTTTGGGTGAACAACCATTATTTAAAGAAGGTTTTCAGTTAAAACTGCTTACAATTAAATTAACTAAAAATAACTTCTCATCATAAGAGTTTGCTTATGTTATTTATATTGTCTATTTTGCTATGAAGGGGGAAAATTGATCCCACCGATAGTGTTTCTATTTAACATCTGTTAATTCTTTTAATAATAAGAGAATCCAGACAGTTCTATTCTACATGTTCAGTGAATATTAGTGCCACAGAATAAATATATTTTTATTGGGTACACATTATGGTAGTAGTTTGCAAAATTTAAACATCCTATAACTTCTCTTCTTTCTTAAGCAAATGACAAAGAACTTAGTGTTCACCAGCAATTTTGTTTTTTGCATGGATGTGAATCCTGGAACTCGGTCTTGTAGAATGCCTGATTCCTATGAAGTATCTTTCCAGTAGACTCCTGCCTCTTTCTTTTCCATTGAAAGCAAGTCCCTGAGATCTGGTTTTCATTTTGGTAGTGCTCTGTCATGACCCATTAAGGGAGTTGGGGGTCTTTCCTGGTACAGTCGGTGAGTCACTCACAGCTGCAGTTGGATTTCTATTTAGGGTTGATGGTGGGGGGTCAACACACCTAGCACACCCATGATCCCCAAAGGTGTCTGTCTACTGAACAAAGATCTGTAGGAAGTAGGATTAAGAATATCCTTTTATCCCTGGTTCTGAAATTTTATCTTATCCAGTTCCTTGAATATTATGAAAAGTTGGCTTTTATATGTAAACTACATGCAAATTCCAGTACACTGTATTTTAATTTGTTTAACTCTTTCCTATTGTTGGGCATGTAGAAAATTTCTAGATTTTTCTCTATTATAAATAGTGAAATTTTGATCATCTTAAAAAACTATAATTTTTTAGCACACTTCCCTGCCCACCCCCCCCCCCCATAAAGTAATCTAAATTCTAAAGCTTTTGGTATCTAGTATTCAGTTGCTTAAAATTCCTTTTCAGTTTATATTCCCACCATCACTGTGCAAGCATCTGATTTGGGGCATTTTGGACAACCCTGGGAATTATCTCATTAATATATTTTTTAATATATATTTACCATTTGAATGAGTAGAATTTGTACTGTTTGGATTTCCTTTATAAGAGTGGATACACATTAAAAAGCAAACTTGTGAGTTTGATCAAAGTCATATATACAAAGGCTCAAAGGAAAATAAGCCATAATGTTCTCCTACCTGCTTTTCTTCCTTCTTCTAGTCCTCATTTTTGAAACAATAAATTATTTTGAATTCTAGCAACTTAATTTGCTTAATCGATATAGCATGTATACATTTTAATTATTTTAAATGATGCTGACAGAACCATAGAATTTTTTTTGGTATTTTGATGTTTTTTTCCTAGAGTTCCTGTTTTTTTCCTTACCATAGAAATATACTCTCTTTTTAAAAAAATCTCATCATACCAGTTACTTATTTTCTTTGAAGCTTTCTTGTTTTCCTGTGTCAATCTAGGTTGGTTATTTTCTAGGTTATTCTATAGAGTTCACTCCAGTACTTTGGTTGATTACTTTTCTGGTTAGGTTTACTGTTTCTTTGAGTTTATATCTCTTCTTCTTCTTTTTTCTTTTTTTGGTTATATTTATCTGTGAGGTCATAAATTAAAAAAATATGCTACAAAAGAAAATTCAGAAAGAATGAGTAATAAATAGTGTCTGAAAGCACTTGGATGCTTGATTGATAGTTTAGCTAGGTATAAATATTTATTTGAAATTGCTAACACATTTGATGTGTTAGTTGACAATCATTCTTATTTACCTTTGAGAGTAGATCCTTCTGCATATCTTCTGCACAGAAATTGCCTAATCTCTCTCTTGCTTTGAGAGAGAGAAAGAGAGAGAGAGTGTGTGTGTTAAAAGTCACAAATATACCTCTTATTGACAACTTTATTAACCTTTAAAATAGAACCTTTTAAAATAGAAATCCATATGGATTTCTTTTTTTCTCAAATCGAACTGAGATTGGATTTTAAAAATCTATTTTTCAGGGGAAAGATGAATACAGTGTGAATGTGACTGTTATCAGAGGGGATCATTCTGCAGTTCTTCCCAGAGCATTTACATATGTCTCCTCTTTAAATCCAATGATTGTGTCTCTGAGCAGAAATCAAAGCAACATAGCAGGTAAAATACATGACATTATAAGATATTTATTTTTTTAGAGCGCCTACTTATAAAAAAGAAAAGCAATGGTTTATAAATTTTGTTGTATTTTAGATCAAAGCTCCTTTTTTATTCTGAAAGCCAGAAAACTATTTTATTCATGTTAACTGTCATTGAATTAATCTTTTTACATATTTTTCTTTAAAATTGACAATATTTCTATTCTGAAAATTATGTGAGAATTTGAAGGCATTAATTCAATAAATATTTATTGAGTACTTAGTATGTGCTAATAATAGCATAAACATGTATTAGAACTTTATTTAATCCTTACCACTATTTTTTATTAATTTTTACCACTTATTTATTCTCTAGTCTGAGAGAATAAGTGACTTGTTTATTCCTTTAGTAAGGAACAAAGCTGAGATTTGAACCATAGTCATTTTTGGCAATAAGTCCTATGGAGGTAATAATTTAACACAATTTGAGAATAAGGTGTCTAGATTAACTAAGAATTCTTGTTCTTTGAGACACTATGTATGTAAAGAATGGATTTTTTTTAGTACTAACTGCATGAGCTATTTTAACCTTTGATAATTCAAATGACATGACAGGTTGGAATTATAAGAATATCTTGTCATGACATAACAATATAAATTCAGAAAAGCAGCAGGTAAGATCCCTTTCTGGTTTACTGAATGCCAGATAACAGATAGTTTATGGCAGCCATGTCTAAGGGTTTATTATAAAAAGACCATAATATTTCCCAATGAAAAAGCTTGAATTCAGTTTTTCTGGTACTATTTTCATTTTCCATAACTCAAGAGTATATAAATAAAGAGAAGTGTCCTTTAACTTCTTAATATTATTCAGCTCAGATAGTGCAGAAGAAGAATTTGCTGCCTCAGGCAACCAAAGTGTGTAAAATTTCCTGGTGGTATAGATACTTCCCAAGAAAGTAGAAAAACAGGGAGGAAGCTCCATGTTATATTCAGATTTCAGTGACTTAGGCTCTTGATAGACTTTCCTACCCCTAATGAAAAGAGTAAATACATTTCATTAGTGCCTCAAAGACATTCAGGATTAGCTTGACAACTGACCACATGATATGTGATGCAGTGCCTTCTTTTCAGAATTTACACTCATATTTAAGTCTTCCTACAGGCATAATAAAGAAGAACATGTTATAAAACCCACAAAGTGTAGTAGCCTATTAGGATAAGCTCTTTTCATTTGGAGCACTGCCCATCTCCTTCCAGGAAATGATGCTGTTGATAACAATGAAGCCAAGATGAAATGGAAGAATGAGGGAAGAAGGGAGAGAAAACAGGGAGAAAGAATTTGAGGTGCAGAATGATTAGTGTGGTTATTGTAGTCAGAAACAACTTGATCTGAGTGAACACCAGCTCAACCACTTTTTAAAGAAATACTTTTGACAAATGAAATTTAGCAGTTTGAGTGAAGAATGATTTACAAATTTGGCAGTCCTCAGAACCAGAAGAGGTGCACAGCGCTCCTCTCTGCAGTGTGAGCAGACAGTACATATAGACAAAAAATGGAAGTGAGATAAAAAGCAGCTTGGTTGGCTACAGCTCCCTCTTTGCCATATTTGACCATGGTCACGTTGTTTGATGGCCTATGATTGGTTGAAATTCAGCTGCTGTGATTGACTGAGAATTAGCTAGTTATTACAAAGGATATACTCAAAATAATTAGGCTTTCAGTTTGTTTGCTATTTTGTTAGACGGTAGTTTGTCACACAGGGATTGAAAGTATGGAGGCAGACTCAGGTCACATAGAGTTTGATTTAATATAGAGCCTCAGACATTAAAGAAGAGGTTGGGAAGACATGAAGAAGAGGATTTTAATGTGAGGAACAATATGAAGTCAATTGACATTTTTTTTGTGTGTGTTCTGTACTCTATTTGCTTCCCCAGGATATCTAAGTTAATTCTTACAACAAACAACTTGAGATGGACTTTATTACCATCTGGTTGATGAATTCCAAGTTGTTGAGGTTCCAGAGTGAGTTCTCCAAAATTAAAGAGGTAGTTAAATGACAGATGAAGGATTTGAATGTAGAGTCACAATCTTCCCATTACATCACATCCCTCTTTTTTGACTTTTTCAAGAAACCTCTTCATCTAGTTGAGAATGGATTCTATAGGTGCTGACTGTGCAGTGATTCTACAATGCTAAGGCTAAAGGAGTTGCAGAGGTGATTTACCTCCAGCTGTGGGCACATTGAGACACAGGAAAGGCAGGCACACTTACTTCCACCTGCTATTGTATGCTTGATTTCTGGACTTCATAAAGACTCTAGTTATCTGAAGACTGCATTTCTCTTTCCCTATAATTCTTTTTATCTTATATACTGGAATAGCTTCAATATATTCCTCCCTTGATTATAAATATTTGGAGGTGTTCACAATACATTAAATTCAGTAGATATTCTTCAGGATTAGCTTTTCTGTATTCATCCATAGAAGCTCATAAACTTGACCTACCTCCATAGAGTCCCTACTGATATCCACATGTGTCTTATATCCTAGAAAGTCACCCAGTTTTATTTCTTTTTGCCCAAACCACCAGGTGACTATGAGAAAGTACAACACAAGACTAGATAAAATTGTGAAATTTGAAAAATTGAATTTTAAGTCCCCTATGACCTATCATTGTATCTTGGGATATATCTTTCAAATTGAACTTAAAGTGTCCTCTTGTCCTACCATAAGGCCTTTCCTGACATTCAGAATGTTGTTCTGATTTGAACAATCTCACATCTATTTATGACCTCTACTGTAGCATATCTTCTATTGATGTGATTCTACCACGTATTTTATCATTTTTGAGGTCTTCTTTGAGGGCATATTTGTATTTAACTATTTTTGTGCACGTGTGGCATCTTTCTATAAGGCTCAATATGTATTTGAGTTATAAGGAACTGAATTGAAGTGTTCATTTAATTAAGTTTTTAAGTTAATTAATAATTTTTATTAAGTTAAAATATTTTATTAAGTTAAATTAATTAATTTATTTTATTTGTTCTTTTTAGATATATACGACAGTAGGGTGTATCTTGACATATTATGTATACATGGAGTAAACTTACTCTAATTAGGATCCCATTCTTGTGGTTGTACATGATGTGGAGTTTCACTGGTTGTGTATTCATATATGAACATAGGAAAATAATATCCGATTCATTCTACTGTCTTTAATATCCAGCATTTTAGTAAAGATGCTAATTATACTAAAAAGCTATGGAAATTCAATATAAAGTCTGGGCCATAGCCTTGATGTTTCCATTTATTGTTATGAGGCTTTTGTTGCTGACCCTGTTTCCTCAAATGCAAAATGTCAGTCATGCTAACTGTCCCATATGTGTCATTAGGAGAGTTAGATGATCAAATGGAATCGTGTGCATGAAAGTACTGTAAACTATGAGCTGTTACACTTACATACAGCATTATGTTAAGGTTCGTTGCATACAGGAGCTAGAACTTTAGATTTCTGTTGGTAAAAAAAAAATTAGAGAAAGGACAACAGGAATTTGCTAGTGGAGAAGACCATTAGCTCTTCAAACTTATTCTTGAGTTGTCTTTACATGGATTAAATTCATGCTTTTTGAATCTAATTGCCCTGACAGTGTTGAACTTCAAAATTTTGAAGTTTTAGGCTGTAGCTCAATTAAAAGATTTATTAGAAATTTCATTTAAAAAGTTACGTTAAAATTCTTAATTACATTATTATGTTGAGGGCTGACCATGTATTTAATCCTGAGCATAGTATAGGAGGTTGAGGTCATAAACCCTCATCAAAGAATATTTTAGTAGGCTTTTTTACTGCTGTGACTAAAAAGATCTGACCAGAACAAATTTAGAGAAGAAAAGTTTATTTAAGGGCTCACAGTTTCAGAGGTCTTAGTCCACAGAAGGCAGACTCCATTCCTTGGGGCTCGAGGTGAGGCAGAACATCATAGCAGAAGAGTGTGGCAGAGGGAAGCAGCTCATGGTGACCAGAAAGCAGAGAGAAAGGTCTCTACTTGCCAGATAAAAATATATACCCCAAAGCCATGCCCCAATTCTCACCTCCTCCAGGCATACCATACCACTTCAATTGCCACTCAGTGAATCCCTACCAGGGGGATCAATTCACTGATTGGGTTAAGACTCCTATAACCCAATCATTTCTCTTTAACCTTCTTGCATTGTCTCACACGTGAGCTTCTGGGGATACCTCATATTCAAACCATAACAGAGAGGTAAACAGATTCTTCTCAACCCAGGAGGGGAGACCCTTTTCATTGGAATGACCCGGCTGCTGAACTATACAGATTTGGATGTGGAAATACACATCCAGGACACCTTGGCTCAGGTACATGCACAGACGGCACAGGGCCTGGAGGTGGTGCTGCCCCCACTGCCAGCCTGTCTCCACAGAATTTCAGTCTCCATCAATGGGGTCATCATTCGCTCACAAGGGTAAGTGGAACTTTGCAGAACTTGGTTAGGATGGGAGGGTGTGGGTATCTGTAACCAAAGAAGGGAAGTCCGTGCTGTAGCTCTTTAGTAAGATTTCCTCTTGGGTTTTAAATACATGGTCTATAGTAGTTGCCTGGCCATGTCCTTCCCTTAGCTCCCTCTTTGTCCTGAAGTTGCTCCGCCTGGTATTTCTCTAGAAATTCCCTCTCCCATTTCTGAAAAGTAGCTGAAGTGTATGGGACTGATGTTACCACATGATACTGACCCAGCATCTTTCCCCCACCATTTCCTTTCTTCTCTGTTCCAGTTATCATTCACTCTTGCTCTCCATCACTGCTCCATTTCTTTTCTCCCTCCCCTCCAAATATAAACACCTCTTCTGCCTTCCATCTTTATTTTCTCTCTTTCTAGCCCTGTTGGTTATTTCCTAACGATATCCCTGTCTTCTGCAGGGTTGATCTGCACATCCAGTATCTCACAGAAGTTTTCGGCATGGAGCCTTGCTGTGGGTCCCTTTTTGGTGAGTGGTTCCGACATCACTGGTGTCATTTACCCGGTTTGCCTATTTATCGAATACACAGATTTTATTCCTGGATTAATTAACTTGTCACCCTGAGATGGGACATCAGGAAGAGACTTTCCTGAGGCTCTGGTATAATTTAAGGGTAGGAAAACTTGGTGATGCTTCAGCTCAGTGAGCTCATGAAATTAAAGAGTTTTCATGAAAAGGAGATATGCCTGGCTTTCTTTTCCTAGAGGAAAGACTGAAATAGCTAATGAGCAGTATTCTTGAGCAGATATTAGGAAAACAAGAGAAGAGCTTGAAGAGCTTCCTGTATCAACATTTTAGACCCTGTGTGTTCAAGGACCCAAGGAATGAGTCATTGTATCTGTACTTTCTTCCAGGGATGCAGATGGAGGAACAGAAATAGAGCCACAAATATCAATGTGGGAAATGTAAGGACAAGAAACAGAGCAATTCCTAAAACTATGCATTTTCAGAAAAAAACTAAAGATCTATATATTCACATGTGAATAATGGTTTTAACCTTGCATGAAGTAGCACCTTATCTTTTTGAGCACAGGAAAATCCTTTTTAAATCTGGATGCCTGTGTCACAGACTTGGTTAGGATATGGGTTTTGTTGCTCCAATCTCTGTTCTGAAGATGGGGTTTGGTCTTTGATTATCTCTCAACTTAAGGATAAGACAATGTCTGTGTTTGTTTGTCACCACTGTAAGTAAAATACCTAACAAGAAAAACTTAGAAAAGAAGGTTTTAGGGTTTTTGTTTTTTTTTTGGCTAATGGTTTTGGAGGTCTCAGTCCATGGTCAGCTGACTATTGCTCTGGGCCTGAAGTGAGGCAGAACATCATGGTAGAAGGATGTAGTGGAGGAAACGTGATCAATGTGGGAAGCAGAGAGAGAGATTGAGGTACCAGGAACAAAATATAAACCCCAAAGACACTCCTCCAGTGATTACTTCCTGTAGTTACTCCCCACCTGTCAACAGTTACCATCCAATATAGTAGTCTTCTCAAATTATTAATTCATGAAATGGATTAATCCACTGACTAGGCTACAGCTCTCATAATCTCACTTTACCTCTGAACATGGCTTCATTACCTAACATGAGCTTTTGGGGGGGCACCTCGTATCCAACCCTTAACAATGTCTGTTTATATAACAGAAAATTCATTAGTATGTTTTACTGGCTTTTGCTATGTGATATATATGTAATGCAGAATATATACAACATATTAGAATATATAATACTATGTATATGAGTTCTTGGAATAATATATAGGATAGTATAGATGATAAATAGAAGATTTCAACAAACTTTATTTCTCTAGTTTGGAAGTTGAGTGCATATAGAATATGTAGAATAATATGTCATATAATACAACAGATGACCAGAAGACTAAATTTGATTTTTTGTTAGCATGTAAGTGGTAGTTTGTAGGATATACAAAGGTACTTGAAGCGTTTTATCTGAAATATTATAAATATCCTTCTCATATATATATATATATATATATATATATATATAATTTATATTATTTTACTGTTAGTGAATTTTAGTACATCTGACTCCTGTAGAAATGATCACAAATTTAGCATTGCTGGGGATTGAGGTGAAATCACCTAGGTTTCTCATACCCCATTTTCCACTGAATTGCCTCAGAGCTGACACAGGGGCTCCAAGTTCCTAGTGAGAATCAGCTCTAACTTTTGTTTTCCATCTCTGAACTTCAGGTGGAACCATCCTCAGCATCTCAGGAAGAGGGTTTGGCAGGGACCCAGCTTTGGTTTGGGTACTTGTGGGCAATCAGCCCTGTGACATGGTGAACTTGACAGAGGTGAGCATCTGGTGTGAGACCCCACCGGCCCCGCTGCTGCCCGATGCCGAGGCTCTCACCATCTCAGCCCCCGTGGAGGTCTGGGCTGGCAGTGCAACCTTCATCCATGGACCTTCAGCAAGCTTGGTGGGGAAGGGCCTTACCTTCAGGTATGAAGTGGCAGCAACACCAGTGGTCACCGCCTTGTGGGGAGAAGTCACAAACAGTAGCCTGAAGTTGTATGTGGAAGGAAGTGACCTCTCCAACTCTGTCATCCTCTTGGGGAGCTTGAAGTGTGAGGTTGAGACACAGTCTCTTTGGGGCAACCTGAGCCTGTCTGGGTGCTCCTTTCCCCTGTACACTGTGGAAGCAGGTGTCTATCCTGTCCAAGCACGTCAGAAGGACAGGGGATTTGCCAACATGTCTGCAGTGCCCCAGCAATTTGTGGTGACACCTCGGATAATGACCATCTTGCCAATGCATGGTTCTGTGTGTGGTGGGACTGTGCTCACTATCAGGGGCTTGGCTCTCAACTCTAGAAGGAGGTCGGTTCAGATTGACCTTTCAGGTCCTTTTACTTGCATGATTTTGCATTTGGAAGACCGTATAGTTCTCTGCCAGATCAACCAGATGGGTGACCCCTTGCCTGGAGCTTCCTTCACTCTGAATGTCACAGTCGTGGTCAATGGGCTGCCCAGCGAGTGTGAAGGGAACTGCACTCTCTTCATGCAAGAGGATGAAAGTCCTGTAGTGGATGCCTTGATCATAGGCATCAGTGGGTCTCTGACCACTCTGCTGATAAGGGGTCAGCGGCTGGACCCCAGAACCGATGAGCCAATGGTATTTATAGATGATCAACTTCCTTGCAATATAACTTTCTTTAACGCAAGCCAGGTGTTGTGCCAAATAAGTGGCTTGACCCCAGGACTCCACTACCTATCAGCTGTCCAGACAAGTAATGGGTATGCTTGTTTGGGTAACATTTCCAGGAATTTCTCCATCATGCCTCAAGTCTTTAATTATTTCCCTAAGAATTTCAGCACACATGGTGGAAGCCTCTTGGCCATAGTGGGCACAACCCTGAGAGGACAGAACACCACATTGATCTTTGTTGGCCAACAGGCCTGTCTGATGGTGAACATCAGTTCTGAGCTCATCCAGTGCATTGTTCCTGCAGGGAATGACTCTGTTGCTCTGGAAATAGAGGTAGATGGAATTGGGTACCACATCGGAGTTGTTGGTTACAGCGATGTCTTCACCCCAGAATTGCTCTCTGTTTCTCAGAGTGATGGCATTTTAACCTTTGCCGTGGCCCGCATCTCAGGAGCTGCCAATGTTGACATATTTATTGGGAGGACACCTTGTGTGGGTGTGTCTGGTAACTACACGGTTCTCCAGTGTACCACCCCTTTTCTTCCTGCGGGGAAGTACCACATCAGAGGTTATGACCGCATCAGAGGGTGGGCCTCCTCTGCTCTTGTGTTCCTGTTGAAGGCTACGATTACAACAGTGACAGAGAACTTTGGTAAGTCAAGCAAGTAATATTTAATGGCTTAATAGCTTCTCTCACTTCTAAGAGGTGGAAAATCAACATCACTCCATGCAACAGAAGGGAAGAGAAGCCCAGGTGACTTCTTGGAGTCTCAGTGTCTTCCTGTGACTCGTCTTTGTCATGCTCCATTTATGAATTTTATTTTTCATCAAGGAAACTGTACTTATTCTCTAAGTATTTTATTTTAATGCATTAACCATTTTTAATTTATGTTTTAAATTAATATCTTTTGTAAGAGCTCATAATTTCATCATTTAAGAATATAAATGCTTTCACCTAGTTTTAGACCTATATGCCAATTTGCATCGTTTAAAATTTATTAACTGGGATTAATTTTGATCATTTTATAAAATTTCACAGATGAATTCAAATGCCACCAATAATAAGCCAATAGCATAGGACAATTGTATTGGTTTAGCTTTTCTCTGCTTTTATTGTTTTGTTTTGTTGTAGTGCTGGGGATTGAAGCTAGGGCCTCACGCATGTGAGGCTAATGCTTTACCTCTGAGCCATACCCCCAGATCTTCTGCTTTACCTGTACTGAGATTTGCCCTGCTTTTCCTTCCAATGATGTTTTAGGTCTCTGCTCACTGAAAGCCTTGCTACACTTAAGGTCACTCAGATTTGATGGTGGGTATACAGTAAATTATGGATGCAGGATCTTAGATTGATGAGGTACTAATCAAGCCATTTTTAGAACAAATTTGTCTTCAACTGGGTGGAACACTGTGGAGATTAGAATTTAGGACTGGTGCTGTGACCAACGTAGCTAATTTAGGCTTGACTTTTCCATGCCTCAGCTTCCTTTTTAAAATTTTGTAGTATTGGGGATTGAACCAAGGGGTATTCTAGCCCTGAGCTTCCTCCCCAGACCTTTCTTAATTCTTTTGTTCCAAGACAGGGTTTTGCTAAATTGCCAAGACCGGGCTCAAACTCCCAATCCTCCTGCCTCAGCCTCCAGAATTGCTGGGATTACAGGTCTCTGCCACCACATCCAGATTAGCTTCCTTATTCAATAATGATATTTGGGCTGGATGCTCACAAAGTTTCCCTATCTACTCCCTAAATTCCATGAAGAAAGAGCATCATGAAATACACCTGAAGAAGACAGAGCTGCCCCATGCGCCTGCAGGGTAGGCGGACCTGCGACCCACCAGCAGAACACGTCCAGCGGCCTGCTGAGGGGCAGGCCCGCCCCCTCCCCCAGTGCCTGCAAGGTAGGCGGAGCTGTGACCACCGGCAGATCAGGCCCAGTGGCCTGCTGAGGGGCGGAGCCGCCCCCTCCCCCCGCACCTGCAAGGTAGGCGGACCTGCGACCCACCGGCAGGTCAGGCCCAGCAACCTGCGGAGTGTCAGAGCTGCCCCACGCACCTGCAGGGTAGGCGGACCTGCGACCAACCGGCAGAGCAGACATAGCGGCCCGCCAGCGTGGTAGACAGATCACCCCAATTGGAGGAGGATCACAGCCACTACCTGCCCTGCAAGGGAGATTTTTCAACTATACAAGAGCAATATAAATAAATAGAGGGAAAATTTCAAAAACACAACAGTTTCACCAAGCAGAAAGAAACGGGAGCAGTATGAAAAGACAAGGAAAGAAAGGACCACAAGCAATGCAGGTCAACTCAACTTTAGAAGAGGTAATAGCTGCAACAGATGGAATGTCAGATAAAGAATTCAGGATATACATGCTTCAGATGATCTGGAGTCTCAAGGAAGACATGAGACAGCAAAATCAGACAATGAAAGATCACTTTGACAATGAATTACATAAACAAATCCAAGAAGCAAAAGATCAATTACACAGGGAGATAGAGGTAATAAAAAACAAACAAATAGAAATCCTAGATGTGCAGGAAGCAATAAACCAACTTAAAAACTCAATTGAGAATACTAACAACAGAGTAGATCACTTAGAAGATAGAACATCAGACAATGAAGACAAAGTATTTCAACTTGAAAAGAACATAGACAGCTCAGCAAGACTGCTAAGAAACCATGAGCAGAACATCCAAGAAATATGGTATAACATTAAAAGACCAAACTTAAGAGTCATTGGGATACAGGAAGACACAGAGCTCCAAACCAAAGGAATAAACAATCTATTCAATGAAATAATACGAGAAAACTTCCCAGACTTGAAGAATGAGACAGAATCCCAAATCCTAGAAGCCTACAGGATGCCGAATGTGCAAAATCATAAGAGATCCACACCTAGACACATTATAATGAAGATGCCCAACATACAGAATAAGGAGAGAATTTTAAAAGCTACAAGAGAAAGGAAGCAGATTACATTTATGGGTAAACCAATCAGGATAACAGCTGATCTTTCAACACAGACTCTGAAAGCTAGAAGATCCTGGAATAACATATTTCAAACACTGAAAGAAAATGGGTTCCAACCAAGAATCATGTATCCGGCGAAATTAAGCTTCAGGATGGAAGATGAAATTAAAACCTTCCACGATAAACAAAAGTTAAAAGAATTTGCAGCTAGAAAACCATCTCTTCAAAAAATCCTTGGCAAAACATTACAGGAAGAGGAAATGGGAAATAACAATGAAAACCAACAGTGGGAGGTAGGACAGTAAAGGGGGGAAAATAATCAAAGATGAAAACAAATCAGGTTTAGTAACATTAATAAACAAATATGGCTGGAAGAACAAACCATATCTCAATAATAACCCTAAATGTTAATGGCTTATACTTACCAATTAAGAGACACAGGCTAGTTGAATGGATCACAAAACAAGACCCAACAATATGCTGCCTACAGGAGACACATTTGATAGGAAAAGATATACATAGACTGAAGATGAAAGGTTGGGAAAAATCATATCACTCATATGGACTGCGGAAACAAGCAGGAGTGTCCATACTCATATCAAATAAAATAGATTTCAAGCCAAAGTTAATCAAAAGGGATAAAGAGGGACACTACATACTGCTCAAGGGAACCATACACCAACAAGACATAACAATCATAAATATATATGCCCCAAACAATGGAGCAGCTATGTTTATCAAGCAAACTCTTCGCAAGTTCAAGAGTCTAATAGACCACCATACAATAATCATGGGAGACTTCAACACACCTCTCTCACCACTGGACAGATCTTCCAAACAAAAGTTGAATAAGGAAACTATATAACTCAATAACACAATTAACAACCTAGACTTAATTGACATATATAGAATATACCACCCAACATCAAGCAGTTACACTTTTTTCTCAGCAGCACATGGACCCTTCTCAAAAATAGATCATATATTATGTCACAGGGCAACTCTTAGACAATATAAAGGAGTAGAGATAATACCATGCATCTTATCTGATCATAATGGAATGAAACTGAAAATCAACGATAAAAGAAGGAAGGAAAAATCATGCATCACTTGGAGAATGAACAATAGGTTACTGAATGATCAATGGGTTTTAGAAGACATCAAGGAGGAAATTAAAAAATTCTTAGAGTTAAATGAAAACACAGACACAACATATCGGAACCTATGGGACACATTGAAAGCAGTTCTAAGAGGAAAATTCATTGCTTGGAGTTCATTCCTTAAAAAAAGAAAAAAAAAACAACAAATAAATGATCTCATACTTCATCTCAAAATCCTAGAAAAAGAAGAGCAAAACAACAGCAAAAGAAGTAGAAGGCAAGAAATAATTAAAATCAGAGCTGAAATTAATGAAATCGAAACAAAAGAAATAATTGAAAAAATTGACAAAACTAAAAGTTGGTTCTTTGAGAAAATAAATAAAATTGACAGACCCTTATCCATGCTAATGAAGAGAAGAAGAGAGAGAACTCAAATTACTAGCATATGGGATGAAAAAGGAAATATCACAACAGACACTTCAGAAATACAGAAGATAATCAGAAATTATTTTGAATCCTTATACTCCAATAAAATAGAAGATAGTGAAGGCATTGATAAATTTATTAAGTCATATACTCTGCCCAGATTGAGTCAGGAGGATATAGAAAACCTAAACAGACCAATATCAATTGAGGAAATAGAAGAAACCATCAAAAGACTACCAACTAAGAAAAGCCCAGGACCAGAGTTTTACAAAACCTTTAAAGAGGAACTAACACCAATACTTTTCAAGCTATTTCAGGAAATAGAAAAAGAGGGAGAACTTCCAAATTCATTCTACGAGGCCAACATCACCCTGATTCCGAAACCAGACAAAGACACTTCAAAGAAAGAAAACTACAGACCAATATCTCTAATGAACCTAGACGCAAAAGTCCTCAATAAAATTCTGGCGAATCAGATACAAAAACATATCAAAAAAATTGTGCACCATGATCAAGTAGGATTCATCCCTGGTATGCAAGGCTGGTTCAATATACGGAAATCAATAAATGTTATTCACCACATCAATAGACTTAAAAATAAGAACCATATGATCATCTCGATAGATGTGGAAAAAGCATTCGACAAAGTACAGCACCCCTTTATGTTCAAAACTCTCGAAAAACTAGGGATAACAGGAACATACCTCAACACTGTAAAAACATACCTCAACATTGTAAAAGCAATCTATGCTAAGCCTCAGGCTAGCATCATTCTTAATGGAGAAAAATTGAAGGCATTCCCTCTAAAATCTGGAACAAGACAGGGATGCCCTCTCTCACCACTTCTGTTCAACATAGTTCTCGAAACACTGGCCAGAGCAATTAGACAGACGAAAGAAATTAAAGGCATAAAAATAGGAAAAGAAGAACTTAAATTATCACTATTTGCAGATGACATGATTCTATACCTAGCAGACCCAAAAGGGTCTACAAAGAAACTATTAGAGCTAATAAATGAATTCAGCAAAGTGGCAGGATATAAAATCAACACGCATAAATCAAATGCATTCCTGTATATCAGCGACAAATCCTCTGAAATGGAGATGAGGACAACCACTCCATTCACAATATCCTCAAAAATAATAAAATACTTGGGAATCAACCTAACAAAAAGGTGAAACAAAAGGTGAAAGACTTATACAATGAAAACTACACAACCCTAAAGAGAGAAATTGAAGAAGATCTTAGAAGATGGAAAAATATACCCTGTTCATGGATAGGCAGAACTAACATCATCAAAATGGCGATATTACCAAAAGTTCTCTATAGGTTTAATGCAATGCCAATCAAAATCCCAACGGCATTTCTTGTAGAAATAGAGAAAGCAATCATGAAATTCATATGGAAGAATAAAAGACCCAGAATAGCAAAAACAATGCTAAGCAGGAAGTATGAATCAGGTGGTATAGCGATACCAGACTTCAAACTATACTACAGAGCAGTAGTAACAAAAACAGCATGGTACTGGTACCAAAACAGGCGGGTGGACCAATGGTACAGAATAGAGGACACAGTAACCAACCCACAAAACTACAACTTTCTTATATTTGATAAAGGGGCTAAAAGCATGAAATGGAGGAAGGATAGCATCTTAAACAAATGGTGCTGGGAAAACTGGAAATCCATATGCAACAAAATGAAACTGAATCCCTTTATCTCACCATGCACAAAAGTTAACTCAAAATGGATCAAGGAGCTTGATATCAAATCAGAGACACGACATCTGATAGAAGAAAAAGTTGGCTACGACCTACATACTCTGGGGTCGGGCTCCAAATTCCTCAATAGGACACCCATAGCACAATCAACAAATGGGACTTACTCAAACTAAAAAGTTTTTTTCTCAGCAAAAGAAACAATAAGAGAGGTAAATAGGGAGCCTACATCCTGGGAACAAATCTTTACTCCTCACACTTCAGATAGAGCCCTAATATCCAGCGTATATAAAGAACTCAAAAAATTAGACAATAAGATAACAAATAACCCAATCAACAAATGGGCCAAGGACCTGAACAGACACTTCTCAGAGGAGGACATACAATCAATCAACAAGTACATGGAAAAATGCTCACCATCTCTAGCAGTCAGAGAAATGCAAATCAAAACCACCCTAAGATACCATCTCACCCCAGTAAGATTGGCAGCCATTATGAAGTCCAACAACAAGTGCTGGCGAGGATGCGGGGAAAAGGGTACACTTGTACATTGTTGGTGGGACTGCAAATTGGTGCAGCCAATTTGGAAAGCAGTATGGAGATTTCTTGGAAAGCTGGGAATGGAACCACCATTTGACCCAGCTATTCCCCTTCTCGGTCTATTCCCTAAAGACCTAAAAAGAGCATGCTACAGGGACACTGCTACATCGATGTTCATAGCAGCACAATTCACAATAGCAAGACTGTGGAACCAACCTAGATGCCCTTCAATAGACGAATGGATAAAAAAAATGTGGCATTTATACACAATGGAGTATTACTCTGCACTAAAAAATGACAAAATCATAGAATTTGGAGGGAAATGGATGGCATTAGAGCAGATTATGCTAAGTGAAGCTAGCCAAGCCCTAAAAAACTAATGCCAAATGTCTTCTTTGATACAAGGAGAGTAACTAAGAACAGATTAGGGAAGAAGAGCACGAGAAGAAGACCAACATTAAACAAGGATGAGAGGTGGGAGGGAAACGGAAAGAGAAGGGAAATTGCATGGAAATGGAAGGAGACCCTCAGGATTATACAAAATTACATACAAGAGGAAGTGAGGGGAAAGGGAAAAATAATACAAGGGGAGGAATGAATTACAGTAGAGGGGGTAGAGAGAGAAGAGGGGAGGGGAGGGGAGGGGAGGGGGGATAGTAGAGGATAGGAAAGGCAGCAGAATACAACAGACATGAGTATGTCAATATGTAAATTAATGGAAGCGTAACTGATGTGATTCTGCAATCTGTATACGGGGTAAAAATGGGAGTTCATAACCCACTTGAATCAAAGTGTGAAATATGATATATCAAGAACTATGTAATGTTTTGAACAACCAACAATAAAAAAATAAATAAATAAAAGAAATACACCTGAAGCAAAAACAAAACAAAACAAACAAACAAACAAACAAAAACCCACATTATTCTTGAATTTGTCAGGTGGCTGTGCAAGTAGCCCCATTCCCCTTTTAGGACGAAGGCTGGAGACTGGAACTCTGTGTCTCAGAATGAACTAGAGCAGTGCACCAGCTTCACTTGCCTGAGTGTCCCTAAAATTTGTAATTCTTGCAGTACTATTAATAATAGCAACAAAGAGACATAATGAAGGTATCAGGCAATAGAAAATTTGTTAAACAAATTGTGCCTTAATGATGTAATGAGATTCTAAGTAGCTAGTAAAATGAACTGTAATGACATAGCTTTGGAAACCTACCTATACGGTACTTTTAAGTTAAGAAACAAGTTGTAGAATATGTATAGAGTGATCCCTGTGTATCAAAAATATATGTATGTTGAAAATTCTGCAAGGAGTCACAAAAAAACTGTAAATGGAAACCTCCAGGGTTCAGACAGGTGTTTGGGGGGAACTTTCACTTTCATTTTATGCTCTTGTATGGAAAGTTTAAGAACTATAAATAATCAATACTTTCAACATAAAATGGTCACATTACAAGATGCTTTAACACAATACCTTGTTGAATATGGTTCGAATCTGGTGGAACCCTGGAGTCCAGAAGCCCGGTGAAGAAGAAGCTAAGGATATCAGAGCCCTCCAGCCAGCTGTGTGGATTCTGCAGGGCATAGGAAGGATATGCAGAAAGAAAGCAATAGTTTGAATTTTGAGTTAAGACAGTTTTTCTTCTAAGATCATGGACTTGTGGTTTGTCTTTAAAGGCTGCCTGGGTGGAAGGCTTGTCCATGTGTTTGGAGCAGGGTTTTCTCCAGGGAATATCTCAGCTGCTGTGTGTGGTGCTCCTTGCCAAGTCCTGGCTAATGCTACTGTGTCTGCATTCAGCTGCTTGGTTCTGCCCCTGGATGGTGAGTAAAAAATCCCACATATATATTTTTAAAGAATGTGTATTCAAATGATGTTCTTTGGCTTTTTAAAATATTTGTTTTTGCTTCTCTACTAACCATTAATTTTTCCAGGTGTTTCTGAAAATAGAATTTTTCTATTCTCTTTCAAAAATGGTTGTTACTCTCTGGGGCCACCTATTAAAATGGTCCATAATATCTTTTGTCATGGGAAGGGGTCAATATTAAAGTAACATTGAAAAACTTATTGCCTATGTCCTATGGAGTCACATGACAAGGAAGAGACTAATTCTGGGTTCTGAATATTAGTTCCAGTGACAGCCATAGACATCAGGAAGGAAACAAGCTCTTGATCTTGTCCTGAGATAAGGTTGCCGAAGACATCTGCTTTCTGGAGGGACCAGGAGACGGTGAAGATTGTCAAGCTGAATATCTTTTGAATATCAGCTCAATTCCTGAATTCTTATTATAGTCAAAAGAGCCAACATTCACAGTATTCTCTTGTTCTTCAATGTCCAAGTAATTACCTGATCCTCTACTCAGTAGAAAACTATGATTTCTCTCTGTTTTGAGCTGCGTTCCCATCATGTAAATTGTGGTACCAGAAGCACCGTGTTTATGGGGAGAGATTATAGAGGAATGTGCAAAGCTGAGGGCTTCGCAACACATGGTAACTACCCACTGAGCTTCAGGAGGGGATAATCAGAGGAAAAAAACTACCATTTTCATTACAGATCTTTACTGCATTTGAGAGAACTCAAATTCAACTAGCAATTATCTCATTTACATAATCATAGATCTGGAACCTCTACACTTAAGACCTATTTACAAACATGCTTTGTGTGTGGTGTTTTGAGTTATGTTCCTAATTTTTTTGAATGTGAGATTTACAAAGTAATAAGATCACTTCATCTGAGTTTGGATAATAATTCCATGACGGACAATACTATTGTAATGGCAGTTCACAGTGTCCTCCTAAATGATGAGGAAGAAGAAGAAGAGAGGAGAAGAAGAAGATAGTGGTGGTGGTGGTGGAGGGAGAAGGAGTGTTAAGGAGAATGAGAATACAAAAAACCCTTTAAAATACTAGAATCTGAGTTTCCTAGTATCATGTACACAATGGAGGAGAAATGATTGCGCAATAAGAAACCTATGATGCAATAGCAACTTTCAGATGTGTTCTTTTTTTTTTTTTAACCCTGCTACCTCCTATAGCACAGTGTCAGTCAAGAGTATGTGGAAATGAAACTGAGATTATACACAACTAGGTTCTAAAGCTTACTTAATATTACTTCTCTTTAAAAAATCGATCTCTTCTTCCACTTATATAATATGCATTGCTTAAACTAATAAACTTTAAAACCCTTTTGGTATTATTTCAAAACACTTAAATCTCAACTAGAAACACAAAATAAAAATTAATGAGATTTCAGGTACAGGTAAATTGTAGTACTGAGAACTCCTAGAAGAAAAATAATAAAATTGTTATATTGTAAAAGATTCATTTAAGATTTAGAAAAGAACATCTCAAAATTCCTTGATATTAAAGTGTTTGGAAGCTGTAACTTTTAATCTTGCCACTAGGTGTCACCAAAGATTCATCTATTTTACAAGGATCCTGTTTGGTGAAAAGGATCTCAACTGTTTTCCTCTTTCATTAGGAAGGAAGGAAGGAAAGAAGGGAGGTTGGAAGAAAGGAAGGGAGGAAGAAAGAGAGGGAGGGTGTTTTTAAATACTTTTAACCACATTCTCTAAAAATGAGGAGCTAGTTCCAAATTTTCCTTACTTAAAATCCAGGATAAGATACTGGGGATTCTGTAATTCTACTGGAACCCAATGAAACCTTTTGAGTCTATGATCATAATTTGGTTTGTTTTTCTAGTTAGTAGGTCTGTAATGGACATCAAAAGTTAAAGGTGTGTGTGTGTGTGTGTGTGTGTGTGTGTGTGTGTGTGTGTGTGATGTGAGAGAAATCATTGGAAGCTACTACTAATTCTCCTGCTTTAAGATAGGATTACATATAACTGTTAACTTCTCTTTAGGATTACGTTTTATTTCAAAGAGGTTTTTAGAAGTGGCTTCCCACCAGCTATCCTCACACCTGTTTCACACTTGCTTTTCTTGGAGAAATCCATCATTCTACCTAACTAGTGCTCCCCCACTTAGCTTCTTTTCAACCTCAATCAGCTGATAGCCTTTGGAAAGCTCAGGTCACAACGGGAGCAGTTCTCAAACTGTGTTCCATATGGCCAGCACAGCAGCAACTAGTTTTGTGTGTGTGTGATGGGGTGGAGGCATCTTAGAAATGTGAATTCTTGGGACTCACCAAGGCCAAAATTTTCCAAATAAACATTTTAGTATTTCTTTTCTGTGCTGTCTCTGAAATTTCACATGCTTGCCTAATTGAATCCCCAGACAAGGTAACTCTTCTGAGTAAGCAAGATATAGTCATATTGGGTAACATCATGAAATGCCTGCATATCATCTGGTTCCAGATCTGTTTGTAAAAGTACACTGATGTTTTGCTGGTTTATAATTTTTTGTTACCTATGATTATCCCAATGTGTGTGTGTGTGTGTGTGTGTGTGTGTGTGTGTGTGGTGGGTGGGTGTGTTTCTAACATAGCTGTTCACAGCTGGATTTTCCTCATATTTATATGATTTATTTTTTCCTTATGTAGTTTATTGCCTTACTGTTTTCATTGGGCTTTTTGTTTGTTTCTGTTAACTTCTCTAATTTACCAAGGTCACTTTGAATTCTGACTCTTGCTTTGAATTTTAATCTTTAGTTTGACTTTGCATGATAGAGTGATGTTTTACATTCCAGGTTATTGATGATGTCTCAGAATCCAAACTTTCTTAATTATTATTTTGTTTGTTCCTATGCCACAGTCCTAATGTGCTTCATTTTCATGACTGGGACAGGATATTTAAGCATGGGTCTAAAAATAAAGTTATTTTGCTAGTTTTGTGGTCATCTATCTTTACCTTTCCCCCCAAATTATACTTCTTACCAAAGAAGAATTTTACTTTTTCACATGATGGGTTGCTAAAACATCCTGTTAGGTAAAACTAACACTTTGCATTTGTTTAAAAAGAGCAAAGATCGTTGATCTTCCCGTTTCTTGCATTTATACCTTGAATTATACCAAATGACTTTTTCATGGAAACTTTAACTTTTCCAAGAGGCATGAAAAGCTAAAGCGATTAAGGTCACAGAGCTATTTAGCGGTAGAACTTTGAGTAAAACCCATGGATTTTGATCCCCAGCCCTAGGTGCTTTTTATAATCCACCTTGTCAATTTGCATCCACTTAATCACCTATAATGAATTCATTATTTTATAGGTGTTGAGCCTGTTTTTATTTGCCTTAGGGCTTACTAACTGAGAAGTTCTCATGTTTTATCTATCGCAAGAGAATCTTTCTGTCAGTCATTTTTGTTGCTATTATTCATTTAAAGCACATTTACAGAGAACTTCCTTGGTATCAGGTGCTTTGGAATGTAGCAGCAACTATGATAACATCTGGGTGTGATCACAGAGCTACAAACCTCTCCTTTGGCCCTTGCTGAGGCACTATAATGAGAAAGGCCATCAGAGGCTCAAAGCCTACAATCCTTGATGGCTACTGTGGTACCTGCAAGAACAGGTTAGCCACAGAAGTAACAGACCAGAGAGATTTTTCTTTTTCCTCTTTTTTTTTTTTTTTTTAGAATTTTCAGAGTTTCTCCTAAACCACTCATGTAGAGACTTGTTCATCTCCCAGTTAAAGATTATTGTCAATCTGACTTATTGATGCTTTTTACATGTGTCTCATGACCCAGAAAGGGATGGCCTGAGGGTCAAAAAAACTAAAACACTTGCTTTTCTTCTTAACAAAATATTGATGGTCATACATATATGACAATCAAGAAGTTCTGTTAATAAGGAAACCATGTAAAGAGAGAAAAGTCTAGCTATAAACTTAGGAAAGGTAATAGTTAGCGTAAAACCTTAAGAGAATTAGTACCCAAAATACACAAATGAATAGGAAAAAGACAAATAGCCCAATAGAAAAATGGGCCAAGATCAGGAATGGGAATTTCATAGGAGAAGAAACTTTGAGTTATTACTAAATATGAAAAATTGTTCAACCTAAAAAGTAATGATGGAAATGAAAATGAAGGCCACATTGAGATACCATTTTATACACACTTGACAAAAATTAGGAATCTGATCATTTCAAGTGCTGACAACTGTATGGATAACAGGAATTCATGGCTGGTAGGAATTCAAATGGCATACCCACTTTAGAAAACAGTGTGGCACCATCTTGCAAAGCTGAACTTACACTTACCATTTGAACAAGATATTTTCTTTCTAGTCATTCACCCTAGAGAAAACTTTGCACGTGTTTGTAGTGGCAACTATTTGGAAATACTCCCAATTCCACTGGAAAAAGAATAGGTAAACACATCTTAGCACTTTCATGAAGTGCAGTCTTTATCAACAGTGAGCCTGTATCTGCAATAGTTACATGCAGTACCATAGAGAAATCTTGGAAATTTCACATTGAATAAAAAAAGCAAGATCAAGAATATTTGGTCATGCATTACATTTTATAAAGGTCAAAAGAAAAACTCAATAACCTCTTGTTTGGGAACGCAAACCTGTTTGATAAAGCTATCTAAAAAATGCCAAGGGATTATTTCCGAGAATGAGAAGGAAGGGAATGGACCCATGAGGGAGCAGACAGATTTAGAAGTATTAGAACTGTTTTCAATCTCCTGTTGGCTGGTATATACACCCAAGGTTTTTTTTATGATGATGATTTATATTTTACAAAATTGTTATGTCTTCTATTTGCATAAATTACACATAATGCATTTAGAGAGCAAACTGATGCTTCATTTTCCTATTGGAGGGGGGACATATGAACTTCGTTCTTAAAACAAAGAGCCTTTGGCTCTTTCTGTGAATTTGCCTGACCTCATAGTGACTGTTCCCCACAGAGTCCTTGGCCTTCCTGTGTGGCCTGAAGCCCAAGGAGGACAGCTGTGAAGTCATCAGCCACACCTATGTGCAGTGTGATTTGACTGTATCCATGGGGACGGAGAGACTGCCTGAATTGTGGCCTTACCTCTATGTTTGTGAAGAGAGTTCCCAGTGTCCCTTTGAACCAGATCATTGGAAAAAGTCAGACTTTCCATCATTATCTGGCTTCTTCATCAGGTAGCTACCTTCTCCTTTCCTCTCTGACCTTCCTGATGGCCAATGGACCCAAGGAGTCATTGGAAAGCCCTGGCAGGGTGGACGTGGCCTGGGGGCCTGCCGCTCTCTTGGAGGGGCCATTCCATGGTGGATTCCAGCCAGCTTGCATATCAAAGCATCTCCTGTCTTTTTCAAGTGTTCAAGAGAACATCTGAAAAATCTGCCCAGTAAACAACTCACTTTGTTCTTGCTTAGATTTTAATATTTATCTTCCGATCCAAAGCAACATCTGGTGAATGCCAATGGGGAAAAAGATTAGACATTATGAAAAACAGAAGGCTTTCCCCCCTTTTCCCTTTTTCTTTTCTTTCCAAACAGATTCACAAGTATGAAAAAAAGTCATAGAGAAATCCAGCAGATTGCACAATGTTTATTCAAAAGAAGGGGGGTTACACAGAGAATTACTGTAGATCTAGAGCTTAAAAGCCATAAGCTCATAAGGATTTTTTTTGAACCTAAAAAAGAAAAAAAAATCTAACAAATGAATACCACAACCTTCCAGGTTAAACCCCTTTTCTAAACAATTTTTTTTTTTAAAGTGTGACTGCGTTGGGAACTCTGGATGGCCTTAATTTCAGTCAGCAGTTCTTTTCCCATATGCAGGGTACTAACTCAGGGATGAACAATGCCCTGCATCTTTATTCCTTATCTAGATAGAGTGGTTACATCTGATAACTTAACGAATATAAATTTTCTCATTAAGTGGCTGGGGATATGGCTCAGTTGGTAGAGTGCTTGCCTCGAATGCACAAGGCCCTGGGTTCAATCCCCAGCACCACACACACACACACACACACACACACACACACACACACACACAATCTCATTAAAAATAAAGCTAAACAAGACCCATGGCTCTCAGTGAAGGATATAACCAGTCTGATTTTTTAATGTCTTGAGACAGTCTGTTTTATCAGGAACTTGCCACCAGAGTTTGGTGTTTAGTCATTGGAAAAGAGGAAACTCCTTGGCTGATTGCTTCCTAGAAGGATGTGGAGCATCTTGCTGAGGTGGCACAGGAAATGGGGCATTGAGGGTTGTGCTCTGGTGAGGCTGGATCTCAGAGCTCACAAATGCTGGATACCAAGAAGTACTAGCCAGCAGTTCCTGCTCCACTGAATTCAGGACTCTACCTGAATACCCCCAAACAATTCCCTTGGATTCTTTGTGCCCTTCCTCTTCACTCTATGCTGAGCCTGAGGCAACTGAGCCTCAGATACCATTAGACATTTATTATTCAATATCATTTCAAAAGTCCTGTGTAATGTTCTGGCCATTGCAACAGAAAAACTGAGTGTTTTCTTGAGTTAGAATTAAATGTCCTAGGATTTAAACAATATGGTTTATATTTAGTGGTGATAACGATGGGGATCCAGTGCTGTCCTTTGTGACCAGTGGGAAGTCAATATGATCATTAGAAGATGATTTGGCAAAGCACTAATAATACCTTGGTATTCTTCATACTCTATAGCCCAGGAATTTTATGTCTAGGATTTTTTTCTAGAAAAGTAAATAGACATTATAATAGTCACAAACAGCCACATTCTTTGACATTCCAGGTACAATAAAATATTTTTTAAAAGTTTAAATAATAAAGAATGCATCCAAATGATAAGGCATTAAGAAACCTATAAAAATCATGATGTAGAGTAGTTAAACAAATAGAAAATGCTTTCAATACATTGAGAAGTGAAAATTACAGGTCACAAAATCGTGTATCAATTTAATCCTACTGTTCCATATAATATATATGTATATGTATATACATATATATTTGTACACATATGAGTGATTAGCAAGATATACAGGAGAGACATATTCTAAATTGATAGTGTCCATATCTACGTAGCTGAAATACTGATCATATTAATTTTTTTCATTGAATTTTTATGTATTTCTCTAGTGAATATGTGCTGATTTAATAATTGAGAAACAATATAAGTTAAACAAGGGACATTAAGAAAAGAATGCTTCAAATAGCTTACTTGGTTTCTGTTAGGTTTATGCTTGTAAACCCAGAGGACTATTTTCCAGGGTCTTTTCAGGGAATTCACTTTCATCAAATGCTTTATCTCACGGCCAGCACTATCTTATGGCTTTATTCCATTTGTCAAAGACAGTTATATAACTGTGGTTTTAAAAAGTATGCCTAGCCCATCTGTTCATCTCTCCTGCCATCATCCACCCATCATTTATCAAGAGTCTAGGTATTCTGCCAGGTGCTGGTAACTCACTGGTGATGAGGCAGGAGAGTCCCTGCTCTTAAGAGCTGTGGACTAAGACAACAAACAGTATGATCACATGTTGTGCTAAATGTCTTAATGTGGTAGAAAAAATGGGGCTGCTTTGGATAGCTTCTTCGGAGGAGTACCTCTGAAGAAGTGTCTTTTATGCTGCTGTTATGGTTGGGATGTGAGGTGTCCCCCAAAAGCTCATGTGTGAGACGATGCAAAAAGGATTAGAGGAGAAATGATTGGGTTGGGTGGCACCCTTAACCCACTCAGTGAATAATCATCTGATGGGGTTAATTAAGTGGTAACTGAAGGCAGGTGGTTGTGTGGCTGGAAGAGGTGGGGCATTGCAGGAGTGGCTTTGGGGTATATTTTGTATTCAGCAAGCAGAGATCTCTTCCTTTGCTTTCTGACCATCATGTGAGCTGCTTCCTTTGGCCACACTCTTCCGCCTCAAGGAATGGAGCCAGCTTCCTATGGACTAAAACCTCTGAAACTATGAGCCCCTAAAATAAAGTTTTCCTCCTCTATGAATGTGCTCGTCAGGTCCTTTAGCCACAGCAGTGAAAAAGTTGAGTAAAACACCCTTCTCTTGATCCCAAGAGTAAGGGATCACTCTGTAAAGCCAGGGAGTGGGGAGGCAAATGCAAAGGAACCATTAGATCTTATGAGCTGTGAAGAGGCCAGTTGAGCAGGAGTATAGTGAGAAGGAAGGAAAGCTCCTGGGGAGCTATAGGGGCTTTTAGGCCAAAGAAAGAAGTTGGGGTTCTCTCCTAAGATAATCACTTTCCAAAGTCCACAGTCAAGGCATGGCAGCGGAACCCAAGGCTTCTGACTCATGACATTCTTACTGCCATGCTGGACTCTCTGTGTTTGTGATGATAACCTCAGCTGAGCCACATGGGGCCAATGAGATTCCAGAGCCAGGGGAGCAATTTCAGGCTATGTGGGGGAGACAGAATTTCTACCCAAGCCTTTGCTACCTATTTCAAAAGTGTATACAAGAAGATTGCCTTCTGACTTTAGGATCTGACGAGCCCAACCAAAAGGGCAATACATTGGGAGTCAGGAAACTTAGGTTCCAGAACCATCTTTGTCACTATATGAACCTGAAATATTTATCACAGTCTCTTAGATATATTTATATATATGCATTTGTGCATGCATGTCCATCTTTATCTAAATCTGTATCCATGTCTGTATCTCTACATCTATTTGTACCTATATACATTTTTTTTCTATTTAAATCTGTCCAATTCATAAAATTATTTGGGAGGAAAACAAAGCTATTAAGAAAATTTGAAATTTTGTAAATGCTTGTCTATTTTTGATATACTGGTGTCTCAGCTAATTTGGATAATGGCTTTTAAAAGAAAAAACAATCTTCAGCGAGGTAATCAGGGACAAATAAAACAGTCTAACAGAAAGGGACTGAACTCTCTTCAGAGCAGGAAACATGTGATCAGGGAAGACTCATGTTGCTGACAGGTATGCACAAGGAGGGCAGTGTGACCTGGCCCACTTTACTCACTTCTTTGCCAGTGGAGCCCAGTAACGGGGAAAGGTGATGGGCAAATAGTCTCCAAAGTAGAAAAGAAAAATGGGAGAATTCTGGAAATTCAGACAACTAAGCCTGACATTAGCCCTGCCACAATTCTAGGAGGAGTGTTCAATCAGGTGGTTTGTGAGCCTTCAGAAGTAAAAGAGGTTGTTTGGGAACCAATTCACAAAGAGTATTTTGGTATCAAAAACCAATGTCATTTCCTTTTGGATAGGTCTACTTGTGACTTATGATGTATATGGAGGGCGAACTTTCCAAACTATTCTAACAACCTCTCCACCCCCATTAGCAAAACAGAGTTCTGCAAAGTCCTAAGTGGCCTGACACTAACCTCAAATTAATTTGAAGTCAGGTGTTTTAAAAGTTTATTTTGGTTTTGCATTCTATTCTGCCGTATTGCCATATCTACCTAAATATTACATTGCAATTGCATTTTAATTCAGAAGTTATGTTACTTTGCTTCTCCTTTCTGAATCTTGTAGTTTGACTGACTCTCTAGGAGCAAATGGTGTATTTATCCCATGGCTTCATCTACCCCTTGAATGAGCATTCAACTAAATGGATTTTTATGTTGATTTTAGTCTCCCAATTAAAAAAGTATTGGAGTGATGTGTTTAAGTCTGTGAGGTGAAATAAAGCAATAAGGAATGTAAATTTTCATATCTATATTTCAATAACACCATCACCTCCACTACCAACAAAAATTGTGACAACAGTTGCCTTTGTTAGATGTTTACTGTGTACCATGTTCTGTGCTAATCATTTTGTGTACTTCATTTTTTCTTATTCCTTAATACCTCTATAACATAGGAACTGAGTTATTAGTCACGTCATTTTATAAATGTGAAAACCAAAGCTCACAGAGTCATGTCTTCAAGGCCATATAGATGGGATTCAAATGCAACTGGCCTGTTTCCAAGCCTAACATTTACATGCTTGGGCTTCTCCGAGAATCAACTGACAAATGCAGCATGGGGAAATTCTCTGGCAATTGCAGCCCTGGGACTTTGACTTCACTACTCTCTTCCAGCAAGCTTAAGGGGACACAAAATAAACTGTGTTAAGTGTTATAGGTGGGAGAGCTCAGATAAAGGGAGACCAGTTCCTCAGTGGTCAGCCCAAACCCTGAATTTTGTTCTGGGTGGTATAGTATTAAAATATCAATATAACCCCCAAATAGGTCTAGAGGACAGTAGGTGTTAAAGTCCTGTCTTGGTGGCACGGGGCTGAGAATATTTTAGCATGGAGAAGAGTAAATGGTGAGATGTGATAGTTCTACTGTTCATTATTTCTCGAAAATTGTGGGAGAAACCATTTCAGTATTGATTTGAAAAAAGACGCTGCAGTTCAACATGATTTATAGTTTCTCAGTCAGTGACCTTTTGCCCTTTCCCCCACCCTTCCTGGATTCTGCCATCTTCACTACTGAAGTTCAATCAGCATCTGAAAATTCAAGAGTGCTGCTCCAAGGAAGCAGGACACCTGGATTCTGAATTTGGGAGCGGCATAATTTTATGTTGACTTTATGCAAATCCCTGATCTCTTTGGGTTACATTTTTTATTCCTCCACCTAATTTACAGGCTGAAATGAGATCATACATATGAAATTGCTGAAAAGTATAAAACATCATGCATTATTATTACTAATAATCTTTGAGTTAGTTGCAACAGTGCCTAAAGCCAGGATTATTTTTGAATAAATATCACACCTGTTGGGGCTGATATCCTGCAATATCCATGCTTTCACCTCCTCTAGACTGCTTATTTTCTGTAATGCTACATACACTGCTGTTTTTTATTTTAAATCTAGTCTGGCTTCTCCCCTTAAAGCAAGGGGACTTTTAAAGTGAGTGGCTGGTAGTATAACTGGCACATATATCGCATCTCCTTAGTCTGGGCTGTTAAGTAAGTTTAATTAATTTACTAAGTTAATGTTCCACTGCTAGCAACAGAGCCTCATTGCCATCAGCTGGGGAGAGGGAATTGAAAGCCTAAATGAGCTCATTTTTTCACAGTTGGAATTAGGGACCAGTTAGCCAGTTGTGTGGGTTTTCCAATTTCTCCATCTGCCCTGGGGGGATTCAGGCAATTCACTCCCCCAACACTAAGTGTGAGTAAGATCAGGAAAAGGGAAGGGGAAAAGGAAAAATTTAAAAAAAACCCTCTGTCCAACATTAGTTTCCATTTTTGGAACTGGAAGTATTGTCTTCGTCTTTTAAGTTGGGTTTGGAGAAGCTTTTACTGATGTTCCCGATAGATTGGGAAAAGAAGAAAGGCCTCACTGAAAGATATTTACCATGTGCATTTTCATTGCAGGGTGAGCAGATAAAGGAAAAACAAATAAACAATAAAAGAATGGAAACAAAATTACAGAAATTTGCAAAATTTGACAAATGGTGGCCTGTAGTTGCCACAAGCTAATGGCTTGCAATGATTAATAAGAGTAAAAATAATTGCATTTCATTAAGATTGATGACACCCCATTTAACCTCCCCTCTCGTTTCAGCCCTAAAGTGGAAAGAGATGAAGTTCTCATCTATAATAGCTCCTGTAACATTACCATGGAAACTGAGGCAGAGATGGAGTGTGAGACGCCTAATCAGCCAATTACCGCCAAGATTACTGAGATACGGAAAAGCTGGGGCCAGAACACTCAGGTATAATCAAATCTTTTTTACAGACTGATTCAAACAGCTCAAATTAAATTTGTAATATTGTGTACATTAAAAAAACAATTTAGTCCAAATGGCAGCGATATATAATATTAAATGCTCTCAAACTTTGAGGAGCTGGTCTAATGCACAACATCTGAATTCATAGTTAACTATGGTTAATCATATATTTTCTCAAAAATAAATGAATGCTGCCTGGGCTCTTTTAAAGCAAATTCTGAACAGATAATCTCCCAGCATTTTGTCCTGATTTCTGCATGCATATTTCTTCATAAAATAAATGGCCTAACATTTAACCAGGCCCTTCTGGAAGGCCTCCAAGTCACTCAGCCCTCCTCAGTGTGGTGGGACAACGAGTCCCTGGTCCATCCTGTTTCTGTCTGTTTCGTGGGGAGCAGAGTGCGAATGTCCACCTTGGTGGGGATTGTGTGGAAATTACAAATGAGAAGGATTGCAGGGCCACTGGCCCACCATCTCTACCTCAATGCATTTGTTTTGAAATCACCCACACCACTCCCTTCAAGTGGCTGTTCTAAGAATGTGTCTTTAAGTCCCCAGTGAAAGATTCACAGCCTCCCCAAGGAATTTGCGAGAATTGAAATCAGAGGCTAAGAGCTCTTTGGAAATGGATCAGATAATCTTTTACAACTCCCCAGGCTTCTCACTGTACACAGACAAAAAATAATATTTATTGAGCACCTTCTCCCTCAGGTGCCTTTCTCTTTATGAAAGCAGTTTTTAGATTTTTCTTCTCTCTCTTATTTGGAACAAACGTTTATTAAGTGCCTATTATGTGCCACACACTGTTCCAGATTTACTCAAGAGTGCTGTTTGAGTCAAACCGTCTAAATCCAAAACTATACTTCCTGGTTCATAGTATATGTTTTTGTCTAACTTTTGCACAGGTGCTGACAAGGTATGTAATTGCAAATATTTTTTTTTCCTGTCCTTCCTAAACTGCTCCCTGTCATCCTTTTCACCCCTCTGGGGTTTCTGTGTTTCTTCCATCACTTCCTAACCTTCTTCCTCCCTTTACCCTCCTTTCAGTGATTGTCCAAGGCTGTCACTTCCTGTTTCTTTGTGTCCCCCTCAAATGCCCCTTCCTTTCAATTCACTGTTGATGTGAATTTCTCATTTCCAGAACCACTGTCTTCCCATTGCAGCCTCCCTTTCACTCTGTGCCTCTTTCTTAGCAGACAGCTCTAACTGACATTTCAAAGTGAGATGAAACTGCTGTGGGACAGTGAGCAACTGTTAATCCTCTCTGGGCTTCAGTTCCTGTCTGGATACACAGTCGCTTAGTGTTGTTGGGATGCTCATGTAAGCAAATGCTGGTAAAAGGCAGGGATAGACAGGTTAGCACAGTGGTTAAATCTCTGAGCTTCAGAACCAGAACATTCAGGTTTGAATACATCACTTTCTACCTGGGGGACTTTAGGCAAGTTACTTACCACTTCTGTGCCTCCATTTCTCATCTATAAAGTAGGGGATAGCAACAATAGTCACCTAATAGGGTTGTTCTGAGTCTTACACATAGTGAATGTCCAGTGTTAGCTATTGTTGGCAATGCTAGTCATGCCAGAAAAATGATAGAGTGTTGCTTCTCTGTAGTTCTTGCTACCTGGGCCAATCATTTAACTTCTAAGATCTTATTTAACTTTTCATTATCTCAAAGTTGAATTTAGAGACTCTTTGAAAGTTACATGCCTCACTTGTTTTAAAATATTTATGCAACACATAAGTATTGAGGTTTTTTTAAATATTTTTAGTTGTAGATGGACACAATAACTTAATTTTATTTATTTATTTATTTTTATGGTGCTGAGAATTGAACCCAGTGCCTCACACATGGTAGGCAAGCATCCTACAACTGAGCCACAACCCCATCCCTATCTACTGAGTTTTAACCATGTTCAAGAGCCTCTGCCATGCTCTGAATCAGACAAGAAAGTAAGACAGAAAGATGCTCCTATTATTAAGGGATATTGGGAAGTGAGGGCACACATGGAAGTAGGTGATGTTTGAAAGACAGTATCTAAAGTCAGTTTACCACAGTAGGATGAAGCATAGGGCACCATCCAGACCAGACGTCTCATTTCAAAGATGAATTAAGATTTAAAAGAGACCTTGGTAAAGGTCACAGAGCTCATTATTTGGCATCATAACCCATGCAGCCATAAGTCATTGTGGTGAAGTGAGCCATTTAATCTTCAGGAACCGATGGTGGGGAGGAGTATATTTGTCAGAACCTGCTAGACTAGAGCCTGTGTGGGAAACTTCAGAGGGGCAAAGAGGAGGTAGGTGCCACCTCGAGGTAGGTACCACTGCTGTAGCTTCAAGACATGATCAGCATTGCACTCAAGTGTTGATGATAATGTCACACTCTTAAACGCTCTTTTGGGAGCAATAGCAGGGATTTACAGCAAAATCATCAGTTTAAGACCTACTTTAGCACCAGTGGAGTCCTAAAGAACACAACTAAGGTCTCAAGAACAATTCCTATCATGCTGACTGGATCAACACGGTGGAGTTGGGAAACAAGTATAGCTAAATGTGGCCCGTAATTGTCCAGGGCCCAGAAAGGCAATAGAGAAATTATTCATTCTAGATTCTGCTCTCTGGTAGGGTAGTTTAGTTTGCTTCAGGATTGGAATATAATGAAACCTATAAATAGAGGGTTTATAACTAATTGAACACAAAATTGACTTATCACCCAAATCAGAATGCTTTTGAGAGTGCAAGGCCGATAATTAATAATTGTGTTGGGATAATATGGCACTCTTGTTGGGATATGTGGAAACCCTACTGGGCCAGGGAACAATTCATCACTATGCAATACATGGTTACCTTATCTCTGAATGTCTGATTTTCCTGCTTTGGCTTGGGAACAACATGCCACCTTTGCTAGAATGCTTGGTTGCCTTATCTTGGCTTAGACCTGGGGAAGACCACCACTGGCAGATGATTAATGAGGTCTATAACCCAGGTTTTCACTTCCAAGTTCAAGGATTTCCTATGTGAGAATATGGGGACATTAATAGAATAGATACGTAAGCAATAAAAGGGTTCCAAAAACAAATACATTTGGAAAGTTGGGTGTAAAATATTTGTGTGTGTGCGTGCGTGTGTGTGTGTGTGTGTGTGTGTGTGTGTGTGAGTGTTTATTTTCCCACTTAAGGACTTTTTTTTAGAGCATCCAATATGTGAATATATAATATGATTTCTATAGAAAGCTATAGTGTAGAATGTCACTCAGACTTACCTATGCCCAGATTTCCTCCGGGGCTGTTACCTGTCCCACTGCCTTCAATTTGGCAGGTGCCTGTGCCATGCTTTTTCCCTGTTGAAGTGAGGGCTCTGTCCCATCATCTTTAGGTGGGTCAGTCCAGTGAGCTCTATTGAAGTATTATATTATGATGTACAGTGCAGGTAAGTTTCAGGGAAGCAGAAGAGGAATCAGGGCAGAAGGGACTAAAACTCTAGGACAGTGTGAGGTGCATGGTGCATGTGTAGGGCACTCGTGAGTTGTACGTAATTTTCCAGGGCCCAGAAAAACACACAGACAGGGGAGAGTGGTGATGGGAAGTGTTACTGAAATCTAGAGATGAATGAAAGGTCTGCTTTCTCTTTAAAGAGAAATTGGCCTGCTCATCCCCCTAAATTCTATCCTCCACCCAACTCCAGAATCCCGGCAAATCAAATTCTACTCCTCCCAGGAAGGAGATCAGATATTACTCTAGAGAGATTAAACCAGAACAACTGCTCACAGATGCTGGCATTTGAAAGCTTCCTGAAGTCCTACTTAGATTGATCATCTACTTAGATTTTTAGTGCGTTGCTATGACATTTGAATGGACAGATTTCTGATTTGGGCTAGGAGAATGTAATGATTTTCAGGCTTACCCACATGCCATTCACAACTAGAGAACTAGTCAACGTGTATTTCAGATGTTGCATAACTGACAGCACAAAGCTGAGATCCTTGGAGAATGGAAATACACAAGGACAGTGACTTTCTATCTGTGAGCATTGTTCAAAACCCAGCACAGGGAAATAGAATCCAGACAGAGTGAAACAGTCTCATTGGAGGGATCATTCAGAGATTGGAGTCCAGGCTGGCTGATGTTGGTGGGATTTGCAGGACAGGTTGATAGAGAGGAAGGAGGTCTGTAGAAAAGGAGCTCTAGAAATCTGCATGGGAGTCCTTTGAGACTTTGGCCCAATATTTAAGCAATCATAGTGAGTGCAATTCTGTGATGTCCAGCAGAGAATAGCTACCAAGATGCTTGAAGTGAATAAAAATTTTAAAGTACTTGACAATATAGTACTTGGAAAAGTTCAAGTGATGATCAATTAGGGTGCAGAGACCTCATTCAACATCACAGCATTGAGTTGAGACCAGAGAAAGGCCATATTTTCAGTGGCAAGGAAATACAGACAACTGAGCTAGATCACAAATAGGATAGGAAAGGAAGGATGCAGGTAGGTATTATGGTCAGGCAGCAGCTTCCTCAAGCTTGCTGTCATTGTTGGTGGAGAGAGTTTTCTTGAGTTAAAAATATTTTGAATAAAGCTGTGGTCTTTTAGTGTGTTATTGATTGGACAAGATCAAGTCTCCATGGGTCACTTGTCCATTCTTCTGGTGACTACAGAATAGCTGTTAGACAGCTGTAATTTTTGGCTGGTTAAATCACCATCATTTTTTTAAAAGTATCTATGTTTCAAAATTCATTTGTGTTCTTTAATGCTTTTCTCTCTCGGAAATATTTTTATTTCCTTAAAATTGAAGAATTTTTCTCTTGTGAAATTCCTTAGTACCTTATCATATGCATCTTGTAGAATTTGTCTTCTTATACATTTAAAATGTATTCATTTAACTATCTTAACTGCCAACTAGACACTAGTCTGAGGTTGGGGTTCATGTAGAATTCTTCCTTGATCTGTCTTTGGCAAATGAATGGATGAAGACATATATTTGTACTGGACACTGATAAAAAATAAAGCCACGTTGCTTAATTTAATCCCTAATTTTTGTTTAAGGAGAGTCTTCTAGAAAATTCATGCAATCCGGTGAAATAACAAAATTTACTTTTTCTTTATAATGTATGTACCTATTTAGAATCTAACTTGAAAATACTTTTCATTCCCTAATCAATTTTGCTTCTCCTGTTACTGAAATCCAGAAACAAATTTTTCTTCTTAAATTTTATTTCTTTTCATTTCATTTTGGGTTTTCTTTGCCCCCCCCTTCTTTTTCTTTTTCTTTTCCCTCTCTCTCCCTCTTGCTTTCATTCAGTGTGTATCTTCGAGACTTTTGTGCCTCAGACAGGGGTGTTATGGAAAGCAGAGCTGAGCTAGTTGTTAGATCAGGGATACAAGCTAAAGGGACTTGACAGTTTCCCAACTGACTCCATGGAGCCTTACTGAGTTCCCCGTGCCTGTATTTTCTCTGTGAAATGGGGGTCCTAATATATGACAATTTTCTACTGCAGGAGGAGAACAGTCGAGAAGGTTGACATTTCACATCTGAAAGGGCCTTACCTACCTCCTTAGGATAATTAGGCAGGCAGCAGAGACAAATGGGACACACAGTAAATGGGACTGCTGGTACTTGGTTTCTGATTCTAGCACTGTCCCTGTCTGTGACTGTGACAACTCACTTCACTTTTAGATTGATTGGTACTATCTGATGGCCAGCTTTTGGAGTAGAAAGGCATAACCTACCAACCTGTTAGAGCTGGAGGAATCTAAGTCCAGCAGAGGCATTATGATATAGTAATTACGAATGTGGGCTCTAGGATAAGCCGAAATTTATTTGAGGCTCATTCTTCTATTTGTTATGTAATTTTGGGCAATTTTTTTTAATTTCCCTGTATCTGTTAATTCTCTCTCTTAGTGTAGAAGCAATTAAATAACAAATAGAGAGACTTAGTATAGTGTCTCATCCATAGGTAATTCTCAGAATGTGCCAGACATCATTGTTTGTTAAATCCTACAATTGTTTGTTAAATTCTACAATTGAGAGAGATCATAAATTTGTAAGTGCTCTGCACATTGTTTTACAAGGTTACGGTTGTCATAATTTATGTCCAAGTTTTTCCTGGTGGTGTCGTAACCAGAGCTTGTTGTGTGAAAGCGGTTTTGCCACTTGCTTGAATCTAAGACCTTGCCCTTTTTTAAAAAAGAAAGAGGACATTCAGGTAATATTTAATCTGAATATTGTCTTTAATTCAGCTGAACGAGTTAACTGTGTCTTTCTATGTATTGACTGAATTCATGACAACAGCCTCCTATCATATGTTCATAGTGAATGAGACTGTGGTTTCAATAGTCATTCATCATATTTTGGCAAAAGAGTCCTTATCATTTCTGGTTACTATTATGTCACTGAATAATTACATCACTATACACGAGTTGAATCATCATAGGTAAACTATGCTTAATATTTACCTTAAAGTCACACTTATGACCTCAGTGGAAAACAGTGAGTTTTATGAGCTCTATGAAAATGACCTTATTAATGACAGGAAGTGGGCAGTCCCCCAGGGACACGACATGACAATTTCCTTCTAAAGCACAGCTTCATAAATTGAAGCCATCTTGGTCTAGATAAATACTGTGTGGAATGTTCTCAGTGAAACCTGATACTATGCAGAAATACATGAGCTCATTTTTGGGTTTGACTGTGGGAGTATAATAAGCCTTTCAAAATATGAAATTTTAGCTATCTTGCAGATAGGAATGAATGCTATGAAAACTGCTTTGGATGTTAGAAAGGCCCCTATGAGGCTTCTTTGGATCCTACAGAGGAGATAAGGCTTGGGGAATGAAGAACCTGAAGTATTCAAATTAATTTATTAGTTGATTCATTGAATGGATAACAATTTTTTTAATCTCACATCTTAATTCCCAGATCTGTGTCATAGAAGAATTATATGTAAGACTTCATAACAGCTTGTGCAAACTATAATATGTGGATGTGTTACATTATCAGCATACTTAATTTTTCATGTGAGAGAAAAACTTTTTCACAGGTACATAGTCTAAGGACATTGTAGTAAATCACAATTTCTGAGGCTTGATAGAAAGTTAAAAACACTCAGATATGAGTAGGACCCTTCCCAGGTACAAAGGGTCTCAGATAGCAGTTGAGTGGGTTTCAGAAAGTAGATGTCTTTCTGTTTGGTGTGTGATGTGGTGGTGATGGTACATGTGCATGTGCATGTGCATGTGGATTTGTGTTGAAGGAATGATGTGAGTTTTGTTAGTGTTTGGATATGTGGTTCCTTACTAGACATTTTAATCTATTCTTTTTTTGTCAAAAGTAATTAAATGTTAGTTTTGCACCTCATGTATGTAGCATGCCTATTTTCAAGAGGAAATAATCATAGTAGTCTTGACATACAAAAGACAGTAAATTTGGAGATTATCAGTGTCTTCTTAGTGGTTTCTCCTTAAATCTTGTTGTTTCAACCATAGATCTTCCTTTCCAAGGACCTTGCTGTGAGTACCACTGTGCTGAAGTGTGTTCTTTCTTTAAAAAGCTGTGGTAACTGCTTTTAAAATGTATAACTTCATGGAGAACTATAGAAAGGTTTGACAGATAGCTGCAGAGCAGCTGGAGTCTGGTTGGTGAAAAAATTTGGGTAAGAGTAAAAAAGGAAGGACATTTCATTTTGGATGAAGGAGAATTTGGCTCTTCAAATATTGAAAGTGTTATGGAAACTGACTCCATCAAATTAAAAATCAGCTCAGAAAGAAAGAACTCCTGTCTCTTAGGAGATTACTTTAGAGGAGAAGAGAAGGAGAATCAGAAGAAGCAGGGGTGTTGAGTGGAATTAAAATTATTGAGCTGGTTTCTGATAATAGCTTTACTCAGAGATTATTTAAATGGTATTATCACTTCTATAAGTGTATGTTAACTTGTCATTGACTCTATAAAATTGTTATTCCAGGCATAAGCTTTTCTGTATGATTTTTGCGTGTTCTGCTCCTTTTCCTACTGGTACATTTCAGCTCTGAGGTAATTACACTAACCTCAATGGAGGGTGCATGTGCCTTACTCCACTGAAGGCTTATTTAGCTATAGTCCTTCTGATTCGCAGATTACTTCTGCCAGTGGCAGGAGGATCAGTCAAGATCTCTTCTGGCCCTTTTGTTAATCTCAGCTAAAGTGGGCTGATGGTTGGTTTGTGCAGGGGTATTGAGGAATGTGCGACCCCAACAATAAATAAATTGATAAACAATAAGTTTGGAAAACTTGGGTTTTCCCCAAGGCACAAGTGACTCTCTGGTTACCTTTCTTTATGGAGCTAACACAAATGCAATTGAGAGGAAGAATTTGTGGATGAGAGAATCTTTTCCATAAAATATACTATAAAAGATTATTTCAGTTACATTAGAAAGAAGGAAATGGGTCCTGGCTAAGGGAAGAAGGAAAGAAATGTGTAGAAGTGGTCATTTAATGAGGAAATAAATTGCTCTTAAGAGTTCATATATGTTTTTTTTTTTTTTTTTAAACAGGAATAACAACAAAAAACAAGAAAGGTGTGCCTGGATCCTATAGGTTTTCTAAGAGAATATTTGGCCTTTCTAAGGTATGATGATCACTAAAGGGAGATGCAGAAAAAAAAAAAAAAAAAACAGAAGGAATCACTGTGATGTTTTCTTGCTTCCAGCTATAATGCTGGCAACTTCCTCAAATCAATGAGTATTTAACTAATTTTCCATACTCCTCTTTTTCACCGAAGAGAATGTGTGGCAACTCTCAGTTTTTCCATCTGTTTTTCCATCTCCAGGATCTGGTCTCCTCTGTTTTGAGAACAAGGAAGTACTGTACTTGCCCAGGCTTTTGAAATTTGATGGTGCTGTGTGACTTGCTTAGAATGTGGATAGAAGCATTGCATCTCTGGGGCTTAAGCTCTTTTCATTTGCCAGGGTGACTAGCTCTGACTTTGACTGAATATATGTCAACATATATGTTCTGTTTCAGAGATTGCACACATTTGTAGTGGACATTGTGAGAATAAGAAACAAACTTGTGGATATTGTATGAAGAAAAATAAAATTTTTCCCTTGCCCCCACCCCCCATTATGGATCAGCATCCACTTATCAGAGAAAATATTTGACCTTTGGTTTTTTGGGGTCCACTTACTTTGCTTAGCATGATAACTAATTAGAACAAAATCAAATAAAATTTTGTTGCATCGTGCCATTGAAGATATGGGATTCTTTGTTACTACACACAATCTAGCCAGTCTTGACCAGATACACATCTTTCACAAGTGGCTCTGTGGTCTTGAGGCTGACCCACTGTGTTCCACATGGTGTCTTTAAATGTTTTTTAATGAGTCCACATGGACGTATAACCTGATTTACAATCTTGCTGGCAAATATGACAAGATAGACTATGAAACAGAACCATTTGGCAGAAATTATGGACTTATGTGGATTTAGTGTGTGTGGGGGGGAATGGCTGGATGTTTGATGACGTTTAGTTTCTTCCCATCCTTTGGATTCTCCCTCTGCTCCCCTTTCATTGGTGCTTTGGTCCCTATGCCCTGAAGACCTTCTGTGGACTTTTACAGTGCAGAGAAATTAATCACTTCTTTTGCAACGTTGTTGCAAGTGGGAGTTCATGGGGAGACATGGCTCTTTGTAGCATTTCTGCCCATGCTAAGTCTCTGTTTATTTCTTCCTAAGAAATACTTGTGAATATTATGCAACAAGAAAATTTGTTCAAATAAGGCTTGTGTCTTTATCTATGGTCCACATCCATATCCATAGTGCTTTATAATCTATTTATAGATATTTTTCCATTACTCATGCTTTCTCATTTCTCTCTTTAAATTTTGCTTTTTAAAAATCTTTTTACTGGGAAGAGGAGAAGAAAGGAGAAAAGAAAGGGCAGAAGGGTATAAAAATGTCAGTGAATCCTTCTAATTTGTACAAATAATATGTCAATAATTATGATAAAAATATTGTTATGGATACTTCAACCATAGGCAGAAATAACTCAAACGAGTTTAAATGGTGAGGAGATTGAATGGGTTCACAGGACAGGAAAGCTCAGAGTCCTAGGAATGGTGTGGTGCGGTAGCTCAGGGCTCTACCTGCCTTTCACAGTGTCAGACTCAACCTGGGCATGTTTCTCTGTGCTCACAAGGTGGTTTGCCAGTAGCCCCCAGGGAAGCTTGCTTTCCTGTTCACATCATATAGGAATGAAAAGGTATTTCAAGGCAGAGTATCAGAAGGAGGAAGTTTCTTTCTTAGACTCCAACAAATGTCTCCTAGTGACACATAGGTCCAAATCAAGTTGACCACACTGCCCTGTGCTCAGGGCAAGGGCTTTGCTGATTGATTTCGGCTAATGAGTGGACCTTAGAATAGAGCTAATCCCACCTCAAACAATTGGATAAGAACCTGGGAGCAATGATGCCTGGGAAATTCTTGAGACTATTGATGAGTGGAGAGCTGGAGAGAGGCAATTGGGAAGTGAACTAATGCTTAGCACAATGGTCTAGCTTTTGTCTCTACACATCTACAAGAGGGCCTCTTCCTCTGGTCCTCCTCAGTGCTCCTTTTTGAGAACTTAAGGCATGCCATTGCATGGAATTTTGATAGAGGTTAAAATGTTCCTGTAATTTATAAAGGAGTCAGCTAAGTGAAAAGGAAAGAATTTGGTAAACCTCTTATAGAATTCAGTGGGAGAGTTTGCTTTTAACAAACTACTATGGTTTAGATATGAGGTATCCCCCAAATGCTCATGTGTGAGATAATGCAAGAACATTCAGAGGTGGTATGATTAGATTGTGAGAATTATAACATAATCAATACTTAACTCACTAATATGAACTGGGTGGTAACTGTAGGCAGGTGGGGTGTGTCTAGAGCAGGTATGTCACTGGGTGTGTGTGCCTTTGGAGTTTATATTTTGTCCCTAGTGAGCAGAGCACATTCTCTGCTTTCTGGTGACATGTCCTGAGCTTAGTTCCTCTGCCACATCCTTCTGCCATGATGATCTGTTCTGCCTCAGTCCAGGCCCAGACCTGTAGAATCAGCCAAAATACATCCTCATCTGTATTGTCCTTGTTAAGTCTTTCAGGCACAGGAATGAAAAACATGGACTAAAACACAAACAAGCAACTAAGAAAGCATTATGAACACATACAACACATTTTTCCAGAAACCTATAGGACCTCAAAATTAGTTTTGTGTTTCTTTTGTGATATATGTCTTTCTTATTCAAAATGACAGTAGTTGTTTTTATGATGTATCAGCTTCCATTGGGGGTTCTATGCAAGATAACTCTTCTCTAATAATAAAGAAAAGAGCAATCTAAAGAAAGAAATGGCATGTTCTAGTATTTGCCTCCCATAATGGTCTCCCCAAACACATTACAAATATTAATTAATCCTCTCAGCCTCTGTGTACAGTGAATACCTGTTTATACAGATTGCAGTAGACAAAGTCAACTGACCAAGGCTCATTAGTGGATTAATCTTAAAGACAAGGGCCTTGACTATTGGGGTTCACAGCTGTAGTACAGGCCACCTGAAAACATTGCCATTTAGCTTTCTCCCTTCCTAGAGGGGAGAAACATGCACAGCCAAGCAGAAAGTAATGCATTTTTTTCTGTTTCTGCCTGATACCCATTCACATAAGTTTGAAGGACATTACCTGATGAATTTATTAAGACATGGAACAAAGGGAACAACATGACCAGCAGAGGGGCATGGTTCTCCTGTGGCAGGAAAGTGAAATAATCATTTTAGATCTTCAAATATTATTTACAGGTACCTCAGAGTGTCCCAGTCACTGTATTATATTAGCCATTCTATGGGATTTTCAATTTTTTAAAACAGATAATTGAAGGCTATGAAATTATGAGGGACTTAAAATGATGCATTCAAAATCCAAAATGGTAGAACTAGTCCAATCCTTTGGACTTTGAAGTATTGTAGTAACTTTTTAAAGGAATAAGATAAAACCCCTACCTTGTTGAATGCAATTTTCAGTAGGAGGGATATAAAAACTTGATATGCAAAGGGTTTCAATGTGATAACAAAGGTATTTGTATTTCAATGTGGAAAATCAGTGAAGACAAAGAAATCATCCAACTGGAAAAATGACCTGGGACTTCCTTAAATGTAGCATTGAAACTTGGATCTAAAAGGATTATTAGGATTTGGATGAGAGGAAATGAGGAACAAAGGTATTCTGGTAACTATAGAATCCTAAAGGTGGGAAAAGTAGTTCATATAGAAGTAATTATATTTACCATGGAGTGTAAGATTTGAAAGAAAGCAGTCAGGATGGGAGTCATTGGGAACAAAGGTAGGAAAAAACATCTAGTGTGGTCTTGAGTGCTAAACTCAGGAGTGTAGACTTAATCCATAAGGAAATGCAGGCCACATAGGGGCTTAATAAGTTTTGTAGCCATCATTCTGCCTCATAAAGTGTCCCTTTCAGCCCATAATAGAGTCAGAATGCTAGTCTTATTGAATGGCAGCCCCAGGCCAGACTAGTCCTTACACAGGTAGAGCTGTTCTCTTGCACTCAGGTGCTGGTACATGAAGGGCTTGCTTCCAGTCACAGTGAGAATATCAGGAGACAGGGTCTTCTTCAAGTGTCGGGGAGAGAGGGAGCATGAGTATCTTGGAGGTTGCCGTGTGGAGGAATCCCTAGTGACCTTCTCAATAAGGAACACCATAAGCACAAGGTGCTTGAGATTCCTGCTGAGATACCAGAGAGAGAGTGGGGTACAGCGCTGAGAGCAGGCCATCTGAGTTCTCCCTCCTAGGCTTGGGTTTCCTTTGCCTGTGTGATTATAGGCAAGGCTTCAGGAAAACCTGAGCCTGCCCCCTTATACAGAGAGGAATTGGACTTGTCCACATTTGCTGATGCAAATGCTGTAGGCAATTAGTCAATTAGTAATGTAGGATGTCCTGTTAGAAGATAATCATTCTGTGGTCAAGCAAAACTGAGAAATCCTGCGGACTCAGTTCCACTCTGCAAGTCACCATGGCCAGTAGTAACACATTAAAAGCTTGGAGAGTTCTCCAGAAAGGAAGGTAGTTTTACTCTATTCAACCCAGTCTTTCCCAGACTTATTTGATCATAAGAATCCTACTGATTTTTCTTCTGTGCAACACTGATTGGATTTCTGTTTAACACTCTGGGAAATTTTGGAATAGGTCCTTTGTAGATGTCTTTCCACTTTCATGGTCTGCTTCCGGAGGTTTCTCCTCCTGTCTTGAATTTCAGAATTCCAAAAGAGGTTTATGCTCCAGCCCCATTGAGTGAATTTTCCTCCCTATATTCTAGTATTGACTTTCTCTCACAGTGGAGGCAAGGAGTTCTTTAAAAGTGTTTTTAAAAGAGCTTAGAGATACTCTGAGGAAGACGGTCCCTGGTGGTTTTGTCATATGACTTCATTAGACACCTTGTATGCTAAGGAGCTATCAACTTCAGCTTCCAGTTAGGAATCATCACTTTTCTAACTTACTCTATTAACTAGGAAAGAGCTGAGGGTTTTTTTTTTCCTCTCTCTCTTTTTTGCATCTGTATATAATATAATTTAACCTAGCAAAAAAGACACTGATTGTCTGTCCCACAGGACTTAATTAACTCCCAGCTTCATGGTGCTGCATGGAAATAATAAGAAAAGTAAAAGTTCGAGTGTTCCATACCTGTCCACTTCCACCTCTGGTGCATAATGAGATGTCAGGAACAGTGACACTGATGAGATGTGTAAAAGATGCTGATTGCAGGAGGCAGTGAGCTGCTTGCTTGGCTCCTGAGAGCTCTGGCCAGGCTGGAAGAACCACAGATCCAGTGAGCAGTTTTCACCTTCAGATTACAATTTCCAGCCTTCGCCCCAGTCACCTCTCTGCCACCTGAGCAGTGGTTTTGTTAACCTTTAGCTCTGCCTTCTGCACCCTGGTCAGATGTGATGACAATTGTCACGGGGCAGATGCCATGTTTATTACACTGCCTGTAGCAAATCCAGACTGGTAGTGCAGGATTCTACCAGCCAGCCCTCAGGGGAGCCCATTAAGAAATTGCAAGGCTAATAAAAATCATGCTGGATGAAATTGCAATCCTCTGGTGCCACTCCGTGATGGGTTGACTCTGGTTTTACATTTTAATGGGGACAGGGACTGAAGGTTTGAACCAGGACCCTTGAACCAGTGGTACTGGAGGTTGTACCTTCTTAAACCAGAGCTGGAATGGGTAGCCAGAGATGAGCTTGCTTCTCTCTTTGTGTGAGTTTTCTGCACATTTGAGATAGGAATTTATTAATATTTCTGATACGCTAATACTGTGCTGCTCCTGGAAGAAAGCCTCATTCTGCCACAAATTCTGGGGCATGAAATTTGGGCCATAGTCAGAGTCTCCCTGCTTCTCATTGAAGTCTTCAGTGCCCCATCCAAGGGGGGTCTTGAGAACACAAGACTCTTGGTAAAATTGCTCTCAAACTTTCCTGTACTGGTGGCTTTTTTTTTTATTAGTTGCTCATGACAATACAATGATCTTGATATATCATATATTTGATTCAAATGGTGGCTTTTTAACAAGGACATTGTGTGGCAATAGGAAGAACCATTCCAGCATTCAAAGTCATCTTCACATCACACCCTATAATCCAGAGGTCCCCAGGTCACAAGATGATTCTGCATCCTCTTGCTACATCTCTTCCACACACATAACTCATAACTTGGATAAATCGATGGTGTTCAAACATTAAAATGAAACAACCATATATATAATTGCTGTTTGGGGAAGATTGAGGAAAATAGAAGGGAAAACACAATAGGATATTCAATACCAGGTGTGATGCCAATGACAGAAGTATATTCTGCATTTTATTGTAAAAAGTACTGTTGCTACTAACCATAATAGAAAGAAGTAGTATTAATTGCATGCTGATCTCTTATCAGAATTGGGTGGCATGCTTTATTTGAGCTACTCACTTAATCCTCAAAAGAAAGCTGTGAAATGATTACTCTTCCCATCTGCATTTTACAGATTGTTAACTGATCAGAGATGGTTGGGCATCTTGTTTCAGGACACACAGCTGCTAAGTATCAATCTGAGATTGAATAATTCTAGAGCCTATACCACTACTGCTGATTTTCTTTAGAAAAAAAATTCAAAAAAGGAAAACAAAAACCCATTCTCTTTTGTAAACATCACCCAAGATAAATAAACAAAATTACAATACAAATTTGTGGAAGCAGAACACTGGGTAGTGGGAAAGTGTGAATATATTAAAATTTGCCTTCTGAATGCCAGTCACAGCTGTGAGCATGGATCTGGTGTGCGTCACTACAGTTCCTGCCAGCGCCTGCCTGTTTTGGGGCATTGTCCTCCCACTTGTTTTCTGGACTCTTCCAGTGAGAATTTCTGCCTCCTCTACCCTTCTGCTGTAACAGTTGTTTAAGTGGAAGTGTGTGTGTGTGTGTGTGTGTGTGTGTGTGTGTGTGAGTGTGTGTGTGTGTGTGTGTGAGAGAGAGAGAGAGAGAGAGAGTGTTGGTGGGGATATATATATATATATATATTAAAAGTTCGGTGTTTTGTACCTGCTGTACCTGTCCACTTCCACCTCTGGTGCATAATAATAAGATGTCAGGAATATATATATATATATATATATATATATATATATATATATATATATATATATTTATTTATTTATATATTATAGTAGTAATATACACATATATATTTATATATATATATATTCCTTCTCTGTAACTACTATGATAGCAGACAAAGTTTTGTTGAATGAATACCTGAATAAACATAATTAAAATTTTCCTCATGTGCATCTATGGTTCCATCTGCTTGAGAGACTGAAACCGGAGGAAAACTTGATCCCATGAATTTGAGACCAGCCTGGGTGACATATAAAGACCCCATCTAAAAAACAAACAAAAATGTTGCCTATATCGAAATCAGTTTTACTGTGAAACTTACTGACTTTGTAGACGTTGAGGTAAAAAAAAAAAAGTACCATACTCTGATCAAATAAATAAATTATTTCCAGAGTGGTTTTACTCAGAAATCTTTCCTACTTTAAGGGAAGACATTTTGATGTCCAAAATTGGAATAGTTTCACCATTTGCTATCTGGAGCTTTCTGTAGGTTGCAGAGATGCAGGTGAACTTCACACAGGTGATTTTCAGGGTATCTTCTTGAACTCTTTTAATAAGTCTTGATAGTTTAATATTTAGTAGGAATTCTTTATTTTTCAGTATAGAGAGAGCCTTGTAAGTTCCCTCACTGTAATTTTAGAGAAGGAATGGGTGAGCAGATCTATAGTTCCAGGATGCTTGGTTTAAGTTTGCTTTTTTTTTTTTTAATTTTGAGGGGAATGAGACAATGCTTCTTGTAAGGAAGGGATGAGAGATGCTTGTGTGGAAGATAAAGACATTTTGCGATATTTAGATGGTTGTCAACATATTGCCCCATAATTCCAACTTCCCTCCTCCTAACACTTTGGCTTCTTCACAATATTACTTCAGTGGTTTAATATACAAGAAAAAACATTTAAAACCACCTTCACATCTTATTAAAAAAATACATGCTTAGAGTAGAAAATTTAACACAAGACCATAGAAAGAGAAAAAGACAAAGAAAAAACTCTCCTTCCACAATTTCAGCATAGAGTTGCTTTGTTCCTGGTTAAGAATGTTAGTTAGCTGTGTTGTGAATTGTTAAAGGCTTCCCTCGCATATCTATCATGTAACATGCAAGATGGAGAGTGTGGAGATATCTATAGGCATTGACTAAAGAAGTATAATTTGGTGAAATAATTAAAAGACATTCTTTGTACATTGAAATTTGGAAAAATCATAAGTTTAATGCTAGCAATGATGGGAATCATAGTCTATGTCTATGACTATGTATTTATCCATAAAACCCATCAGTAAGACAATTTTAAAGATTTTTTATTCTTTCTTGGGGAACCTTTCTTTTCAGTATCCTGAGAAATTGACCTATGTTTTTTTCAGAGCTATCACAAGTAAAACAAGTGGAGGTAGGTCACAATGGGCCTATTTAAAGCAATATGCTTGTTGGGGATCATTTTATTTTTATTAATTTTTACTTTAATATGTATGTATGTATGTATGTTTGTGGTGCTAGGGATCAAATCCAGGCCCTTGTGTATGCACTCTACTATGGAGTTACATTCCAAGCCCATTGTTTAACTTTTTAAATGGACAATTTGAAATATAAAAAGTAGAGAGAATAGCATAATGAACTCTACACACCATCACCCACCTTCAACAGCTGATTTATTTACCTTTTAAAAAGACATTTAAATATGAACTATTTTACAGGAACAATGTTAAGGAGAATTTTAAGGATAAGGACAAATTTTTACTTGGGGATCTCATAGTAAAATATTTATTTGAATTTATAGAACATGATACATATGTGATTTAGATTTTAAAAAATCAGAGCAAAATACAGTAAATGAAGTTTTTCTATAATCCACTTTCATTGTCTTTATTTTATGTTTCTCTCTTTCATTCTCATTTTTAAAATTTAAATTCATAAGGTTTAAAACCTCTGTGGTATATTTGAATTTTAAAACAGGTTTCTTAGAGATCCAAATAAGTAAAGTTATAACAGTAGCATAGCAGAAGATCATTTTATCAAGTGATAGCAGAGGATCTTTTTGTATACAGGATAGTTTATAGCTGGTACTCTATTGAATTCCATTGCCAAAGTAGGTATTCATTAACTTTAAGGCAACAGATAGTAGCTCCAATACATTGAACATTTGTATGTAACATGCATATGGCATATAAGTGTTGTTTTCTACGTTATTTTTGCAGCACTCTGGATTAGATGTTGGTAGCTCCATTTTACAGATAGAGAAACGAACTCTTCAAAAGCTCAAGGCCCTGATAGCTTCTTATTTTGGAGCTGGGAGTTTGAAATGCAGTCTGCCTAACATTACACCTTCTCTTACCCATAATGTGGCCTGCTGAATAAGTTACTAAAAATGATAGTGAATGAACAGCATGATGTGGGAAAAGGTGAGGTAGGAGAGAAAATAAATTTGAGTTAAATCAAAAGAAATATTTAGACAAAAATATCACATCTAGTGAACTAAAAGCCAGGCTATGTGAGTTCACTTTAACTTCAAGAACATCCCTGTATTTACTAAGTAACAATAGAGTTTCTATTTTATTTAGACTCTTTTTTTTTTCATAAAAAGGAAGATTCTTTTTATAGCCCATAACTGTTTGCCTGGCTCTGGAATATGGGAAATCTCTGAAAGATGGGAGGGGCTTCGCTCATTCCTACCCTGAGTTACTATGAAAACATGTCCACAGGAATGAAACAAAGAAATATGCCAAACAAGGAAAGCAAAAGGACTCAGGAGCAGATATTATCAGTGCTTGGAGAGGCAACATCTGCACAAGGTTGTTAAGATGTAGCTAGTCAAGATGGCCGCTGCAGTAACCACAGGCTATGGAGGAGATAAATGGTTGACCCCAGCCTGTGTCAGGCTAGGATTGATGCCACTATCAGCCCTAGTGCCTTCCCAATGATTTTTTAAAAAAATCTTTGATAGAGTGTGTTATCTAGTTACTGGCACGAGGGCAATAGCCTGGAGGGGTGAAGGAAAAGGAAAGAATAAAAGGTCACTCCAGGGGGACAATCTCTGTCGGACTAAATGAGAAAAAAGGATCTGGCTCCAAAAGGGAGGGAATAAATAAATAACAATAAAAGCGGCTGCTAGGTGCATGGATGGGATAAGTGAAATTGCTGTTTCCCTTCTAACTTTCTCTCTCTTTCCCTCCCTCCTTCCCTTCTTCCTTCTCTCCTCTCCTGCTCACCTCTCTCTCTCTCTCTCTCTCTCTCTCTCTCTCTCTCTCTCTCTCTCTCTCTCCCCATCCTCCTTTCATTCCTTCTCATTTTTAAAAGCAAGTTCTCTTGCAGCAGGGGTGGGGTGTGTTAGCAGTCATAGCTATAGATTATTTTCCTCTTGAACTTTTGTAATGTTCTGATTGGGATTGTTAAGTCTTTTATGTAAATCTCTAGGAAAGGTGAAATGAAAGGCCTTAGTGAGCACCCCGTCTTCCTGTAAGATAATAGTGATTCAAGAATGAAGGGGGGAAAAAAAAGCAAAATGAAATTCCTCCAGGTAATGGAAAATGTCTTTTGAGTATGCCATCAATAATTTATTTATGGTGAATATGTGAACTCAAATCTTCGATGATTCCTGTCTTCCTCTCCACATTCATTCACATAGACACCCCCACAGGTGTACCCAAGTGCACAGTGTTTTTCATAGGTACCTATATATTCTTCTGGAATGGCGGGAATAAAATTCCTTTTTGCTCTGTATTCTGTTGCTGAACCAACAGAATTCTATTTCATTGTAATAGGAACTTTAATTGGCTCCTTTTCACTTTGAAAAAAAATTTTACAGGGTAAAAAGGAAATAGGGAGAGCTGAAGTAGTATTTATGTCGAAAACAGTACAGCTTTAATTAGTTGAATTTTTCTATTTATTTGACCTGGGAAAATCTAGGCATACACCCCTGCCCCACCCCCAGCATGGAGATTTTTTGTTTGCTTGTTTTTGGTACTGGGGATTGAACTCAGGGGCACTCAACCACTGAGCCACATCCCCATCCCTATTTTGTATTTTATTTAGAGACAGGGTCTTACTGAGTTGCTAAGTGCCTCACCTTTGCTGAGGCTGGCTTTGAACTTGTGATCCTCCTGTCTCAGCTTCCAGAGTTGCTGGGATTACAGGTGTACACCATTGCACCTGGCACTCATTGAGTTTTTCTAGGTGGTAAAATGTTGGGACTTCGGGCTGAAGTGGATCCATAGTATGCATATTCTCTTTTGAGAATTCTATGGCATATGAAAGTATTGGTCCTCCCATTATGTTAAGTGAAATAGGTCAAACCCAGAAGGTCAAGGGTCATATGTTTTCTCTTATGTGTGGAAGCTAGAGAGGAAAAAGAAAGAGGAAGGGGAATCTCATGAAAGTCAATGGGAGATCAGTAGATGAAAGGAACTCAGTGGTGGGAGGTGGAGTGGAAGGAGGTGCTGGGGAGTAACAATTGGCCAAATTATATGTTATATTGTGTGTATGTACAGATATATAATGAATCTCAGCATTATGTACAACTATAATGCACCAACGAAAAAATGGGGGGGGGGAGAAGCAACTCTGTGAAGAGTAAAACAAAATTCAGCAGATTCCATCCTTTTCTGAAGCCATAGGATTTTAGCAACGTGACTCTCTGGCTCTGTGACATTGTTCTCACTGGTCAGTGCTGTTCAGGGCCATCTTCAGCATCCCTTCCCCTGTCAAAGGCTTCAGAGTGGCAGAAAGAGCATGAGACTTGAGGCTGGAAGATGTGAATTTTAGTCCCTGCCAACATTTACTAAGTACTTGGTCTAGGACTTAATTTCTCAGAACTGTAAATTTCTCCTCACATATGTGATGACAGCAGGGTGTTGTCATCATATATAGGCTAACATCATAGGCTAACAATAGCTTCCTGCAGCAATTTTAAAGTTTAAACAGGTATTCAGGTGTGAAAACCCCCCAAAAGTACTACAGCACTACTCAAACCAAAATGCTTACATCAGTGTGGACTCCAGTGTGTGTGTGTGTGTGTGTGGTGGGTAGGTTATCTATCACGTGGCCAAAATACTTGCCTAGAGCAGTGTAGTGTAGGGTTTTCATAGTATAGAAATGAAACAGTGTTTCCTAGAAGTTTCCTTAGGATTATTTAAAGTGGGAGCAAGATAGGAGAATGAAATGTTAAGGCTAGATGAAGAATATGTGGCATGTATTTTTTGAACTTTTAATAGTTTCTAGTTGGCAATGTAAAGTATATGCTGCATAATTTCATATCATGAAAGGTTTGACACACCCAACTTAAAATAAAAGTTTATTTTGTAAAGAATTTCTTTGATTGCTGTGCAAATCATATATAACACATGCACAGATCTTCAGTGAACTGTTCATGAACATATGTATATACCAGGAAGTCCATACCTGTCATGGTCCTGGGAAGGACATTCTCATTCTCCAAGGAAGCTGATTTTGCTTTCATTGCTTATATTATTTTATTTTGCATGAATGGTGATGCCAAAACTAAATCTTTAAAAATTTATTATTTTTTTATTGTTTAAGGAAAATATAGGAAAGGGATGGACCAAGCAATGACACTAAACACCTGTTACATGTGAGGCTCTGAGTTGGTTTTCACATACATCAATTAACTCAGTACAAGAACCCTTGAAAAACCTGCATTTTATGGATAAAGGGTTGAGCTTAGAGGAACTTAGGTGACTACCAATGGCCCCACAGTGAGCATACAGTGAAGTTAGGGTATGAATTTGTGCTGTCTCCAGGACCTGTTTTCTTCAATTGGCAAAATAAAGCAAATGCAAAGATATGGGAACTTGAAAGTCTTCTTTGGGATCAGAGAAATACTGAAAGTCCACATTTTCAGAATAAAAGATCTAAAGAAAAAGAATTTATCTCCTGTGACAGGAGCAAGCTATGTATATACCTTCTGATTGGAGATTCAGTCTGATTTGATCATCTTTCTGTTTCTGAGGGTGCATTTTTCTCATTTTAGATTTACGAAAACTTTCCTATTATTGAGGCTAGTTTTGATATTGCTCAAGGGCATAGGCTACACAGGTTTGAAAGCAGAGCCTCCGGCTCCCCCTCTTTCTAGGGTTTTGTCTCTGGGCCTGTTCCTCTGCTTCTGCAAGTCTCACTTTTGGCATCTGTAAATAGGCTAATAAGGTGGATCTTTATAGAGATATGGAGTGTAGTGAGTTATAGGTATGAAAGGTTTAGCGTGATGTGTGGCTTCTACTAGTGTCCCAATCAGTGCTTATCATTATTGTTACTATTTTTTTTAATTTTTGCAGCCTTTTGCCTTCATCCCTGAGTGCTATCATTGTTCTGGTTTTCATATCAATATTTTTCAAATCTACGTACATCTATTTAATGTACTACAAAATGGTAGGATTTGAGTGGATGACAAAGCAGTAAGATTTTGAGACTATGCCATGTCCATGTCTTGTCCCCAGCCCTCCAGGGCATCCTGGGCCTTGCTGGCTATTGCTCTATCCTGATGCCCTCATGTCATCTATGCCTTCCACCATGCCTATTCCTGTTCTTGTTCTTGTTTTTGTTAGATTGCGTATGTGTCTCAGGGGTACTCCAGACACCCAGTACTGTGCCTGTTTATTAGAGGGTACTGAGTCACTCTTTGTTGAATGAGTAGCATTTCCAAATTCCATTTATTATCAAAACTCCTGATAGTGTCATGTATTTTGCCAGTTTTAAAGTTTCATAACATCTCAATCTTCTCTTTTCTTTGGGGAATGAGAAATATACTTCAGGAGTTTTCGAGGCAACTGAAAAATTTCCCTTAAAATATCAAACCTTGTTTATTTTGGATATTATCTTCTAAAATATGAAGTTTTTTTTCTGCCCTGTTAACTGATTAGAGGTAGTAGTATCAAATATTCATGCTTCTGGATGATCAGCATGAACCTTAGTTAATTTGCTTTTTTAAAAATAATACTCAGGGCTGGGGATGAAGTTCAGTGGTAGAGCACTTGCCTAGTGTGGACAAGGCTTTGATCCTTAGTTCTACAAGGAAAATAAAAGGTGGAAGATAATACCTTTGCCCTAAGTCATAGTGCTGAAATTGCAAGAAGGAGTTCCTCACTAAATGGCCCATGACTGTATTGACAGATTTCATTCCATTCTGTGTTATTGGACTGCAAGTCTCATGTCTGGGTGCTGTCAGCAGCCTCTACTGCTTTCTAATTGCTCCTTCACAAGCTGACAAAAAAAGAACATTTAAAAAATATATATGCAGAATCAGAGTTAAAAGACTCTGAGTGCTGTCTTGAAGGACACTTTCTGAAGAAGGTTTTGTGTATGCATTTTGTGACATATTCTCCTCTCCCCATTGCTCACCAGTCATCCTCATGACTGAGACTGTGGAAGACTGGCTTTGCTCCTCTCTATATTCAGCAAGACTGAATATAGCTGGGAGTGAGAGCACTTGCCTAGCATATGCAATGACCTGGTTGAAAGAAACAATATGATGTATCCATAATACCAGAACCAAATGCAATTGCTTACATTTCTGAATTTTCTAACTTAAGAGGTAATTATAGGTAGACATGTTTCTAAAAAAAAAGTAATTTTTTTTTGTATTTATTCCATTAAGTTTATTTCACTTTCTCAGTTTTATAATTGGAAATATGCTAACTAAAAATAAATTGTTAACAGGATCAGTGCTATTTGTTAATTAAAAACTAAAGTACACTCTGATTCCTTAATGGTTACTGTAAGTTATTTTTGACAAATACTACTTGTATAGCTTTTAGGGATAATTTTGAAGTGATGTTCCTTTATGACAATAAAGGAACATTTAAAGATTTTATTTGGTATCTTAAAAGAAATTATAACCCAATGGTTCTTGTTATTTCTATGGGAAGAATATCCAGTAATAACCAAAATATCTTTCAATGGAGTCCAACTTTCCTGCCTTCCCCTTCTTCTTCCAGGTAGGACTCTGAATCATCTTTGTTGATTTGGCATAACTCATGGGCCTTTTCTCAACTTTGGTTTGGTGAATGAAAACCCTGAGAGTCTATGTTATTTTTAGTTCATAGATCCTGAACTTCCTTTTCTTTGTAACTGAGATTTCTTCTCCGTTCCTCGGAGGCATCCCAGATTAGGTTATAATTTCTGCTTTTACTTTTACTTGGTCCAGAAATGCCTCTGGCAACGGATATTCCTACATTCTCTAGCAGAATACTGGCTTTAGGGAAAGGGTACTGGTTCTGAATTTCATACTGATATTGGCATCCAGGAATGTTCAAGGTCAAGAAACTGCACAGGATCACTGCACACAGGACTGTGTCACAAAGTTCAGAACAATGTCCCCCCCCCCCCTCCACATTTCATGACATCACGCAGAAGGAAACTGACAACATGTAAATTGTGCCAGAGCAGGCTACCTGCAAGTATCCTTTTAATTCAAGCTCATTCCCTCTGTTTTATTTCTTTCTCAAACAAGTCAGAATGCCTTAAAGCTTTCTTTGTTAAGGAGTAAAGCAAAGAGCTCCCTTCTAGGCCTGCCTCTTGGGGAAACCACTTGGTTAATAATGAACTTACTTTCATTCAAAGGACCAGAGTTTTAGTTAGCAAGAATCCACGCCATTTCCCCAGCTTCATTCATCTAGTCACTGTGTTTCCTTCTGGATAATGGCATTACCAATAAAGCATAAATATTTTCATCTTGTCTTTCTACTGAGCAATGGCTGGGGCTGAAGTCTCTGTGATCTTGCTTCATTTTGCCTTATAGTTAGCCTCTTTGTCACAGCTCAGAGTTTCAGACCTGCCTATATAATCCAGGTTGCTGTAGAGAAAGGACTTCATTAATGTTTTCTTGCTAGGTTTGAAAACAATTAGAACAGCAACTAGAAAGAGTTAAGAGCCCCCCGCCCCCAACCTCCCAAACCCTGGAACCAAACAGACATCACAGAACAGGGATAGCAGGTAAAGTGGTTGCTATAAACACTTTCTCTTGAAAGCTGTGTCTTTTCAATAAACACACTGTTAGGCTCTAGCAAAATATTTCCAGTTGACTTCATGGGTGGTGCACTGCTAGAAGCTGTTAGCTCATGCTCGGTTAAATTTCAAATGTCAAAGCTCATTAATAGTGATTTTAGCCAAAGACAGCTTGTAAGGAGCTGTGCAAACTTAACTTCCTCAAATAAAATGAGAAGAAAGATGACCATTTAACATTGCTTTTCCTCCCTCCCTCCCTCCCCCGCCCCTACTTTCTTCACCTCCGCTTCAAGTTTATTTTTGGTTTTATTGACAGTAGGTTTCAAGTTTATATTCCACATTTCCCTTAATTTGCCTTGTCCTTTTATCCGCCCCCCCTTGGGAAATAGGCCTATTACAAAGGTGTTGCGATGTTTCTTTGAGTTTTAGGAGGAGTGTGTTGTGTGTTTGAAGCAGGCCTGGAGGAGTCTGTGAAAGTGTTAAGGCAGAAGGTTCAGCTTTTGAGAGAAACACACTGTGATATGATTATGTGCTCAGATGCTGTTTCCCAGCCCTGTCTGAATACAAATGTAAAAGGATATTCCGGTTACACAATAATGATGTTTCAAACTAAAAATACCAGTACTGGAAAGCATCCCCATTATTTGTAATGTGGCCAGTTCTCACCACTGTGGTTACCTGGAAAATTAAGTGGAATAAAAGATTTTTAAAACCCGGTCTAAATTTATTTGTGCAGTTGTGCCCGTGACTCAACCCAGCTGCTGTGTTACATTCCATGAAAAACTAATTAATGATTGAGCTACTGATTATAAATTTCATATCAATATGGTGTCCCTTTGATTTCAGATTTTCTTAGCAGCAAACTTTATTGTGCTCCCTGTCTGAATTGTCAAAGGCAGTCTGCACTGAGTAAGCAATGCCTGGGACTTTGGCATGTGGTGTGGGTGGCTGGAGGAATCCGGGCAAATACCTTAGAGGTGGTTGGTTCTTGGGTAGATGTTTGGAGCCTCTCTGTAGCTTCAGTGCTTTTGAGGAATTTGAGCTTGGGTTGAATCAAGATTTCTGTGTGATTGTAATCAGGGTAAAGAGAGAGTGTAGTGGGAATAGAATGTAGGGTGAGTATCAGGAATCCTATTGTTAGCAGAGTTTTCTTCTCAGGGTTATAGAACTTCCTGCTTGGGGGTAATCATTGGTCTCAAATGGAGGTTATGAACCATTAGCTTTTTTTTTTTCATTTTTTTTTGACAAAAAAGTCAATTTTATCCTTCCCCCACAATTTGTTTAGATTTCAAGAAGCTGACTGATTTGGATAAATGCTGCTCTGCTGTGGCTGGGGTTGTGGCTCAGCAGTAGAGCACCCGCCTCTCACGTGTGAGACCCTGGGTTCGATCCTCAGCACCACATAAAAATAAATAAACAAAATAAAGATTAAAAAAAAGAGGCTTTAAAAAATGCTACTCTGCTACTAAAGGTGATTAATTGCAAATAGTCCATTAACTTGATATCAAAAGGAATCCAGTTACTTTGTTCAAATGAACTACATTCAGATATTGTTCATAGATTTCAATGATATTTGACTCAAAGATAAATCTTTTATTAATATTGGCACCACATATATAAATAAAATAAAAGGTACACTGACAACTAAAACAAACAAACAAACAAACAAATAAATGAATAAAAAGTTTGTGTGTTTCTTTGAAAAGTCTGAAATATTTTTTAGGTATTTCTGCAAGTAGGATCTTGGGGACATTCCTAAAAATACTACCTTTTAGTTTTTATTATTCTCTACTTTTGTCTATAAACATCCAGATTTTGTCCTTCTAATAAAAAAAAATAAACCTGTTTGCAGTGATTGGCTTGAGTGTTGGGTGTTGGTCTCTTCTCAACAGTGAGAACAGGAAATTGTATCATTTATCATTTTGTCCTTGAGGTCTGGCAGAGTACCTGACCCAATAAATGTTTATTGGTTGAATTTAGTAAAATTTCATTAATTGATACACTAACAACATTATGGTTGAAATATTTAACTTAAGAGAAAAAAATCAATTTTATGGACTCTAACACATTAATTATCTGCATGCAAATAAGGGCTGCAAATTATAAATAAATGCTATCAATTTATTGAAGCAGGTTTGGAGGCGTTCTGCTGGCAGACCCAGTGCCAGCAGTTTGTTATGCCTGAATGGATATTTTTTATAGTTCTTTAAAAAATTAAATAATTTTAACAGAGGACAAAGAAATTATAGGATTCTAAGCAAGAGAAAGCCTTTTAGGAGTTACGGAAACTCATGTTGCTCCCGTTCCACAGTCATAAGGTTGGCTGAATGTGTTAAGTGGTCCGATTATTTGGTAAGTGCCTACTGCTAATGTGCCAAGTATTGTGCCAATGACTGGGAATACTGAATTGAACACATGTCACCCCTGACCCTGGAAAACTCAGAATCTAGCCAGGTAGAGCATTGAAATAACCATGGAACAAAGCTTCTCAAGGGCCTGAGAATGTCACCTCAGGGAGATTTGAAATGGAGCCCTTTTAAAGATTCTCTCAAGAGAAGGAGCATATGTACCAGCATGGCCATAATATGTTAGTGTGACTTCTAGAAGAGTTTGAGGATGGTGCCTGATCCAGTGGAGGCTTAGGGAGGAGGCCTGGGGAGAAGCTGGAGATGAGGCTAGAAAGACGATTATCGGATAGGGGCTTATCTGCCTGTTTTAATCTGGATTTTTTTCAGTAGGCATTGGAAATCAGCTCTTATCTAAGCTCCGCACCTGTGTATCCTAAGTGTGTGTGTGTGTGTGTGTGTGTGTGTGTGTGTGTGTGTGTTTGTAGAGAGAGAGAAAGAAAAGAAGAGGGAAAGGGAGGAAGAGAATGAATCAGGTTATTTTTTCATTTGTTTAAAACTTTGTTCTTTTGGTTATGCATATGAATCAGGTTAATTTTTTTTTCTAGGAAGAAAATATTAGCAGTAGGGAAGAGAATGGAAGGGAGTGGGGAAACTGGAAGGGGAGGCTAGAATGGCTATTGCATGAAATGGTCACTTATTTATTCATTTAATGAGTTTTTGTAACCTATGATGTGCCAAGTGCTCTGCTAAGCTCTGGATGCCTGAACAGAAATACTAGCTCTGCCCAGAGTCAAGAAAATCCAAATAAGAAATGAGAACAAAGGTAGTTTACACTCCACATGAAGAAAAGGATGAACTAAGAGGCATTGTGAGTAATCACCACTATTTGGTGACTGTGGGATGGGTGTCATAGGTGAGGGCAGGAGGGGTTGTTAGGTCCTGACTAGGGTTTTGGAGCTGGGGAACTCTGTAACTTGATTGGTATTGATGACTAGGTTTGTGGGAAGGGAACTATAAAACATGTCATTGCTGAATGCTCAATATAACATATGGATGGTGACGTCAGGCCATTTAGAGAGTACCCAAACTCTCCTTTCACTCAGAGTTTGAGACATAGGTGTGAAAACTGGGGCTTTCTTGTGTTTGTGGGAGTAGCAAAGAAAAGGACCAGTCCTACCTATGTTCTACATTTCTTTCCATCCCTTCTCAGCAGTGCTGGAGATTTAAATGGTCCCAACCTGTTTTGAATTTTCTATCTCTGTCTAGCTCATCTTCCTCAGTATGCTATATAATCTGAAATAAATAATGAACCCCAAATCCCCCTGACTTTTGTCTGACCCCATTTACTAAGTGAGTGGGTTTCTTCTTCCCTCACAGCCATGTTTGCTGAAAGGGTAGAGACCTTGGCTGTTTCCGGGGTCCTGACTTCCAGTGCACCCTCTCACAAGCTTCTTGGCCTCAATAGCCACTCCATACTAAAATGCCTGGCCAAGATCTTCCATGACCTCTGACTAAGCAAAAATTGGTTGGAAGTCTTCACAGTACAACCTGATTCGAATGTGTTACTCTTGGTGGGCCCCAATACTCTCCTAACTCCAATGCAATCCAATGTGATTTTAAAAACTCAAAATGTATTAAAATTTTAAGACCCTTTACACCCCCAGATGGCTTGGAAGTCAGTGTGTGAAGTGGGACCTGGCTCTTTCTCTCTTCTTTCCATCTTTTCCCCTAGTTCTTAGAAGTCTGTCAAGGAAGAGTGGCATGGCAAAAGGAGACACCTGTGTGGCAGGTAAACTATCTGGGTGAGGTGTGCAGTTGTTAGCCTTCTCATGGGTCTTTCTGTGGGCCCATTAGATATCCCTGCTGGGGTACTTTGTTTGTGACTTTCTCTGACTGGAGAGCTCATAGTTTTCAGAGTGGGAGCTGTGCTGCTCTCTAGACAACCTGGTCTGCCTCTTGGGAAAACTCTCTTTCAGTCATACCAGACCTGCGCCCGTTGGAATCCCCATCCACCTTTGTCCCTTGTGAAGTGGCACATACCTTGCTCCCAAATCAGTACTCTCTTATCTCTGCTACTAAACAGGGACAGCTCCAGCAAGGCTCTTGCCTTCAGATGTTCTAGGTGTGAATCAAACACTGGTGCCTTTTCCAATAAGCTGTCCCATTAGCTCTCTGGAAGCTCCTCCTGCTTGTCTTAAGTGCTGCTGGAGAGGAGACAGAACACACCACAACTTACCAGCATCATGAGGTAGTATGGGCTAAGGACTGCAGCAGGAGGTACAAAGACCCTGGAAGCACAAGAGAAGTGGGGGTAGCTCTGTTTTGGAGAGAAGGAATGCTAGTAAAAGCATTACAGAAAGGGCTAACCTGGTATTTTGAAGAATGAGTTTGTCTGGTGGAAAGAGTTGATAGCCTTTGCTAGATGAGGGAATAGCAGTAATGAAAATAGGGAATGTGAAATAGAAGTGTCTGACGACTGTAGGTGATATCTATGTACTCTCACACAGTGGGCAGGAGTGATGGAGACATGAATGAGGACTCAGGCACAGACCTTGTAGATGCACATGCACTCACACCCTCGCAGACACAAAGTGTATAAGCCCACATTCTACAGACACATGTTGAGGGTTTCCTTCTTTTTTGTACTTTTACTCCTTCACTGTTATTGGGACCTTGAAAAACTTATTTAACCTCTGTTCTAGTGTCTTCACCTAAAAAATGAGGAAATCAGATGTTTCATAATTCCCCAATATCAAGTGAGGTTCTATAAAGCAACTTTTAAACTGAATGAGATGGGTAATTATATTGTTTTTAATCCATTGGTTTGTTCCATAGAACTACAGAACCACTTAAGAATGTTGGTAATTTTATGAAATTCAAAGATGCATCTTTTTTCAGTTTTAAAAAATTGTAGTAAAATATACATAACATTTCACATTTTTAACCATTTTAAGTGCATAGTTCAGCAGCATTAATTATATTTACATTGTGCAACCATCACTACCATCCATCTAAAGTTCTTCCCACACTGAAACTCATACCCATTAAATCTTAAGTCCCCATTCTGTTCTCACTAGAACCTCACAACCACCTTCCTACTTTCTTTCTCCATAAATATAGCTACTTTAAATACTTCAGTGAAGTGGAATTACGCACTATAAATATTGTGTTGTGTCTCACTTTTTCTCTTACTGTAGTTTCCTCAAAGTCCATCCATATTGTATATAGCATGTATCAGAATTCCCTTTCTTGTTAAGTCTGAATGATATTCCATTGTATATACTGAGCTTAGTGCATTCATCTGTTAATGAACACCTGGGTTGTTTCCGCCTTTTCAATACTGTGAATAATACATTGATGTACAAATCTCTTTGAGATTCTGCTTTAAATTATTTTAGGTGTATGTCCAGAATTTGTTGATCATAAGATGATTCTATGTTTAACATTTTCAGGAACTGCCTTACTGTTCTTCATAGTGACTACACCATTTTTCATGTACATATGCAAAGTACAAGAGTTACACTTTTTCCACATTCTTTCCAAACTTTTGACTTTTGACTTTTGCTTTTATTTTGATATTAGCTATCTTAATGGATGTACAGTGGTATCTCATTGTGGTTTTGATTTTCCTAATGATTAGCAATATTAAAATCTTTATATGTTCATTGGCCATGTGTATTTATTTATTTTGAGAAATGTTTGTTCAAGGCCCTTTCCAACTTTTAAAATTGAGTTTTATTTTGTTATTGTTGTTGTAGAAGTTCTTTATATATTCTGGGTACTAATCCTACATGAAATACACAATTTTCAAATATTTTCTCTTATTCCATGAGTTTCCTTTTCACTCTCTAGTTTCCTTTTATACATAAAAGGATTTAAATTTGATGAAGTTCAACTTACATGTTTCTTCTTTTGTTGTTTTATTTTTTGTGTCATATACAAGAAATTATCTCCAAATACAATGTCATAAACATTTCACTTACATAAAACAAGCAAACAAAAATAAGCTGTAAGTTAGTCTAAGTTCTATCTTTAAAATTGAAATGTTTAATCTGCAAATTGTAATTAAACTTCTTTTTTTCACTCTCAGTGTTATATATGCTAAACATCCTTTGGGTGCCTTCTTATTATCTTCATTGCTTAGAGAATCAGGCAGGGTTTCAATTGTCTATCACTATTACATTGTCTTCATACATTCATAGATTGTTCAGAATGTTTAGAATAATGTTTTAAACTGAGCAAGGCATAAATTTGCTTTGGTATCTCCATGTGAAAAGCTTAAAGACTTGTAGATTGGTTACATATAATGAAAAGGAGGAGAGAGTAAGAAGGAAAGGTTAATATTCTTTCTGATTGACAAAGAAATAATGTGGGATTCTTCCCACTACCACCTATTTAATATATTTTTTTGTACTATAAATTGAATCCAGGGGTGCTTAACCACTGAATCACATTCCCAAGTCTTTTTTTTTTTTTTTTTTGAGACAAGGTCTCTCTAATTTCTTAGGTCCTTGCTAAATTGTTGAGGCTGGTTTTGAACTTGCCATCCTCCTGCCTCAGTGTCCCCAATTGCTGGAATTACAGGTATGCATCACAGGCCCAGCTCGCCTATTGGTTTTCTAAAACAAAACCACAAACTACTTTGAGTAGATCCAAGACAGGGGAAATTTCAACTGGGGGAGGGTGGTATTAGAAAAGATCAATTATTTGGAATTGGGTAATGAGAGAAAGATGTGCTATATGCTTGCCATGTTTTTCTTGTGTTCTATTGATGTGTATCTTCTTTGGAATATATAGAGACTACTTCATCAACAAAAAAAATTATAAAAGGGCAAAAATCATTTTGATTAGACTCTGGTCCTAGCTCTACCCTTTCTCAATTCATTAAGTAATCTTGTAGTAGTCACTTAGTTTCACATTTATAAAACAAAGTATTGATAAAGATATCTAAACTTTTATTAGCCCAAAGTAATATGGGGGGCATATTGGAAGCTGCATTTCCTCACATTGGGAAAATGGGGATAAAAGTTTCTATTTTCTTAAGGCAAAGTACATCCACAGGAATAATTAATCCTCAGAAAGTTGGGCCAGTTGATTTTCATTAAAGGGGAAATTCCCCAATGTTGGGAGAATTCTGGGAAAAGACATTGTGCACTCATTTCTGAGAGGTGTTGTGGCCTGTGATGCCTTTTAATATGGCTCATTGAATTAGCTTGACCTTCAGTTCTTGGGCTGTTGATATCTTTAAGGCACATTTCACGGGGGTCTCTGTGGCTTTCGAAATCCAAAACCAGGAGGGGCTTTTTTGGTGATATCTATGCCTGTGGATTGTTTAGTATTTGCCAAGAATTCTGAGTTTTCTGCCTTAAAAGACACATAATAAGAAAAGTTTTTCAAGTATTTGTATAAACTTACATGTGTATGTTATATGCCCGTGTTTATACATTGTGTGAAGAGTGTACAATGAATTCCAGGTGACTCTAAAGCAAATGATAAAAGTGGATTTTGCTGTCTGGAATTATATTAAGCTTTATGAATTTTTAGAAGGACTTTGAAATAATTTGCTTTATGAGTTTTTTTTGAAGAGTTTACTGCAAAGGAAAATGCACATATTTCATTAATCTCATTTATCGACAGTCTGAACAATAAATTATAAATATATATATTTTAAAAATCTTCAAGTACATTTCTTTGATATATTGCTTATGTGATAGTCAATTTTGGGATGTTTTACTTGTTATCACAGGAAGATTTAAATTAGGTCACCAACTTCTTGCTCCTTTTTCTCATATTGATAACTGGCTTATGGAAATTTGAAAAAAGAAAATGCAGATATTTTCAACCTCATATCAAAATGGCATGTGGTTTTGATCCTGAGAGTGGAGGGTTTCCATCAGACTGCTCTATCTGAAATATCTGGGTCTATTTCCTTCTTTGCCTGGACTGCTGTTACTGGTAGTTGGTGTTATTCAATTATCTCTACATTTTAACCTTGGTGTTTACCTCTAATGCTGCTCAAGTCAGTAAGTGATTCATTGCATCTGGAACTAATAAACAAGGTTTGGCGGAAAAGGGACAATGTGTGGCAGATGCGTTCGGATTAAAGGGAACAATGGATTTGAAACTGGTCTCTAAGAAATGCACTTAGAAATGCAATTACACATTCATGATTATAGGTGTAGGGACCACACTGCCTGGTTCATAGTGAGCACCCTGTGAAGGTTCACAGATGTGATGGTGATGGTGATGGAGATTATTTTAATCAACCTGCATCTGCCCTGCAATGAACAGGCAAGCTCCTTGAATCTTAGATTCCTCAGATTTCATCCCAGCTCTGAAATACTGCTTTCTGGGTTTTCTCATTCCTCAAATCAGACTAATAATTTTATGGTATTAGCATTAATAGAATAATCTTGTGCATTATTGAAATCAGAAAATATATGCATGAATATTTAATATTACACAATGCTGCTTTCAGGAGATTTAAAAACTTAAATTAACATTTCATTTGCCCTCCCTAAAAATTACATAAAAGTCTGTATTCTGAAGCTTAAGGATACAGGAGAGAAAAGTTATTTAGTCGAGGCCAATGAAGATGCCAGATGCAGGATGGATTTCTCTGACTTCTAAAACTTGGTTTTCCCTTGCAGTGAATTAGTCCCTCTCTCCCACCCCTCTTTCTTCTCTTTCCCTCTTTCCTCCCTTCCAGGGAAGGTAAATAAAAAGTCAAATCCTCTTCTCTCCTCAGGAATCAATGTTTGTGGAGAAAGTAGTGCTATTAATCCAATTATATTCAAATACCATTCTCAAAAGTAGAGTCAGAATATGGACTTTCAAAAATTCTTAGCTTCTCTCACAGGATGCACATCATGGCTGTGTTTAGCATCAGGTGATTTTGCAGTTCTTCAGCATAGATAAAAAGAGGTTCTAGTGATATAGAAGTCCTTGTGGCATGAGCTGTTTCTTTAGTAGTTAAAACTCTTCCTGAATGAATAGAAGGTCTGCATCCAGTCTTCATTTACACTTCTTGGCATCCTAAAAAATTTTATATTTCCCCACATGTCCTGTATGTGAGGAGTCATTTCTGCAGTGAGAGAACCTGCCTTCTCTCTAGTAATGGCCTCCCAATGTGATCTTGTTATCTCCCCTTTAGAGAAGTTACTTCAATGAAGGAGGAAAAAGAAATCATGTTCTCTGTAAAAATTGCTCTTCAAAGAAGGCCATTATGGTGGCACATTAGTTTTCTATTGCTGCTTAATAAATGACTACACTCTGGCAACTTAAAATCATGCCTATTTATCATGTCACCATTCTGTAGTCAGACATCTCACTCAGTGTAGTTGATTTCTCTGCTCAGGGTCTCACAAAGCTGAAATCAAGGAGTCAGCCAACTGCATTCTCATCTGAGGCTCAAAGTCTTTCTCCACACTCATTCAGGTTGCGTGCAGAACTCAGTTCCTTGAGTCTGGAAGAAATAGGTCCTCATTTTCTGGCTGGCTGTTTGCTAGGGACTACTTTAGCTTCTAAAGTCTGCACTTGGACCATAGCCACATGGTCCCCTCTTAGTCACATGGAAATTTGCCTTTTTAAGACAAATGGAAGAATCTCTTTTAAGAACTTACCTGCTTAGGCAAAGTTTATCTCCCTTTTGAATAACTCAATCAACTGATGTCTGTAAAGAATTACATTTGCAAGATCTTTTTGCTTCTGCCATATAACATAAGCTAATTGTAGGTATGGTATCCCCTCATATTCATAGGCTCTATTTCCACTAAAGAAGAGAGAGTTATAGGTATGTGTACTGGGGCTGAGAATCCTGAGAGGAGCATCTTAGAAATCTGCTTAATATAGATAGTATGTTAGAGGACTTGAGAAGGTCACTTAGCCTCAGTGAAAGTTGAACTTCCGCTAGTATTGCAGAGATCTGCTCCATGTCTTTCTGGACTCCACATATGTCATTTAGGTTCAAGGAATGGACTGATCAATTCTCTCCTTGAAGACTTTACTGGGGCTAAGTTGGCTCCAGTCTTCCTTTAAGAAGCTGAGGCATGGGGTTCCCCATAAGGGGTTCCTTCCATGAGGTAATCTGAAATTTTAGAAGGTTACCTAGTCCTGTGTTCAGTTTCCTCAAGGTTACGGTGTGTCTGATGTCAACCAGAAGCCTGAGAGAAGACTTGGTTTAGTTTGGTTTGGATCCAAATGTAAGGAACTGTCATGGAGTAACCTGAGACCCATAAGTGTGTCTAGTTTGCTTCTTACCCTCTGTGAGCTATGGACACCATTCCTCCAAAAATCTGGGAAAAGAAGAAAAGGGAAGACCCACCAAGGGAAATCAATTTGTTTGTGATAATTAGAGACCTACCCATTCTCCTAATTGATTGTTCACCACAAAGTAGCTTGACACTTCTTTAGCCTGGGAGCTAAATATAATCAACTTTTGTTTGTTTCTATGAAAAAAAATTCTTTTACCCTTGAGGAGATCATTATTTCTATTGTATGAAGATGGTAGCCCAAACATTCGAAGTAATTAGAGCATATGGCAGTGAATACTTTTATAGTAAAATACACTGATGCTTATAAACTGGTTTTCATTCTTTGGGCTTCTTTCTTTTTTCTTTCTTTTTCTTCCTTGCCATGATATATTCATTTTGCTTCCCTTCAGGTATAAAGGGGAGGAAAAAAAAGAAAAGGAGGAAAAAAAAAGGTTCCCCTGGTGTATGAGACTGAGAAGCTGTCAAAGGTTCATAGCAGGGAAAGTGTGCTCCTGTGTATTCAATCACTGAAATTAAGTGTTTTCGAAAGCGGTGCAGTCACGGGTCCATTGCATGGGGAAATAACATGTTGTAGTCCATCACTTAAAATGTTAACCTTGTCTCTTACTAGTGACTAGGAGCAGAAACACGTGCTGCATGCTCGCTGGTTAAATGGCAGTGTGTCAGCTCTGTGAAAAAGGCTAGCGTGTATCTGTCAATCTTCTGATTCGACTCTGTGTGTGTGTGTGCATGCATGGGCACACTTGCGCATGTGGGTGGCATGCATACACACACGCATTCACACACGTACACACATATACACACACACCAGCCCATACTTGCTCTTGCCTTTATGTGATCTCCTGAGACCTGGTCTATTACTTACTAGAAAATGAGAAGAATTGAACCAATTTTCAGTACTTTAGCATACATCCTTTACTAAGATGTTTTTGCTTTCCAGTTCTATAACGGTATTATAATTACTTATTTTTAGTTACAGAGTGTTCCATTTGAACATATTTCAATATTGGTAGCATGTAGATGTATTATGCAGAGCATATTATAGTACTATACTGATAGCATGAATCAGAACATACCAGGCATCCCCCAGCTTTTTCTATAAAGAGTTAGATAGTAAGTGTTTTAGGTCTGGCAGGACATGCTGTATTTGTCATGAACAGAAAGCAACAAAAACAATATGTAAATTAAATGCTTAGGCTGTGTACCAACATCAAAATACTGTTGGGGCCAGATTTGGGCTGTAGACTGTAGTTTGTGGACTGTTATATGCTACTGATTATTCCCCTTAATTCTCTTTTCTGTGGCATGTAGAGAGCTTGCTATCCGCCAGGTTTTATGTAGTCCACTGCATCAGCAGGAAGGTCACAGCACAGCAGTGTTCCTTCCTTCAGTTCCAGCACCTGCCTATCCTTGCTGTACACGCAGGACATCAAGCGTGCTCCTTCCTCAGGGTCATCCTCAGATACCTCTGCTTTTCTCATCTAATCCCTTATCAGGGTTGCAGACCTGATCACTCAATATCATATAGTTCCTCCCACCCTGCCATAGCTGCTCAATTTCATCTTGCTGTTTTTTCTTTCTTTCCACGCATGCTATTTGTTTCATATATGTATCTATTATGCTACTAAAATATAAGCTTCATAAGATCAGTGATTTGATTTGTTTTGTGTTTAGACCAGTGACTGGGGTGTAGTGAGGGCTTAATAAATAAGTGTTGAAGGGGGCCAGGAGGAAGGAGGAGGAGAGGGAAGGGCAAAGTACTGGCAAATGAAATTGATCAAATTATACTGTTGTATGTGTACGTGAACAAATATGTCACAACAAATGTTTATTATTGTGAATAATTACAATGTACTAATTAAAAAAAGAAGGAAATATTTCTTGAATGCATTGGATTCATCTACTGTAGTTCAGGCAAGAAGTTTGAAAAGAGTCTTTGATTATTAAATAAGAAAATACCTTTTAGGTGCACTCATTAAATCTTAGTCATCATTATTAATTTTTTAACCTTAAACTTTAAATGGAGAAAGAAACATCTGTTTTAAAGTTGTGAGGAACAATGACTCTGTAAGTAAAATGTACAATCATATGCCTGGGACGTTAGAGGCATCTGAGTAGCTATTGTTATCATTATTATTTTCTCCAGCAAGTGGAATGATCCTCAGATTTAAAATTCAGAAGAAATCATGTTAGAGACAATTTATAGACCCAAAGAGAGGAGACCACAGACTGTGAATCTATTCTGTTTGCAGACTATGATGGTCCTCTGGAGTTCTGAAGTAACTTACCTATATGAACCGTTGAGCTAGTATCGGTAATTTATGAGAAATCCCAGAGAATAAGAAGAGTGTCAAATTAAGAGATAGCCTGGTGGATTGGTTCACTTTCTAAGGGGGACAAAGAGTAAGTTGGAACTGGGTATATGTCAATGAAGAAAAAGGTATTATTGGTATTTCTTTGAGTGTTCAATGACCTGGGCAGTTTGGAAAGAATTTCTCCTGTTATCTTCCTATCACAAAGGGTTTATAAGCATTGAGGAAAAAAAGTGATCACTTAGGGCCAGCCTGAATTTACTAAGAATAAATTATGCCAAACTAATTTAATTTCCTTTTTGTTCCCTATAGAGTTATTGAGTTAATAGGATAAGGGCTCTATTAGTAATCCTGGATTTGTAGATGGTTGACTTTTCCACAATGACTATCTTTTGTTTCATAATCAGCTGAAGTAATCTCAGCCTGTGTTAATTTATCTGTAGTGTCCAGATTAAAAGTAGAAAAAGGGATTTCATGCACTGGATTTCACCTGGAAGGCAGTCTCCACAAGGGTCAGCTATCCAATATCCTGAACTCCCAAAGCACATTGGTTATGTTTTCAATTATTGAACTAATCACACTTTAATTATCTAGCTGTTTGTCTTTTTCTAAATGATAATGGAAACACCTTAAGAACGTGAATGGATGATCACATTTCTCTGGAAGAGATGCCTTTGCATTAGCTTATGCACAAAAGGTTTGGAATTTTAATTGGTTAACAGGTATAATATTACTCAACATTTTAATGCCCTGTTAAAATAGCTAATACTATTAGTTAGGAGATCAAATATGTAATGAATAGTGTAAAGATAATCATTTAACTATTAGTGGGAAGAAAACTAAGAATAAAAAACAAGAAAAATTGGAAAACTTTCTACTAACAAATTTCATGTTAGTTGAGAAATAACATATAAACATAAAATGCTACAAATCAAGAATGTATAAGTGATATTCATGTCAGAGTTAAAGAAGGATCCCCTCACAAAATAGTGAAGGATCTCACAAAATGAAAGGTCAGTGAATTAAATTAATTTTTCCTGATGTGTTGACACACACCTGTAATCCCAGCTATTCAGGAAGCTGAGGTAGGAGGATGGCAAGTTCAGGGGCAGCCTGGATGTTATGGTTTAGATGTGAGGTGCCCCCCCCGCCAATAGCTCATGGGTGAGACAATGTAGAGTGTTCAGAGGTGAAATGGTTGGATTATGAGAGCTATAACCTTGTTAGAGATTAATCCATTTTATGGATTAATAATTGGAGTGGATTAATGGGTGGTAACTATATGCAGGTAGAGCATGGCTGGAGGAAGCAGGTCACTGGGGGCATGCCCTTGGGAATTATATTGTCCCTGGATCCTTGAACTCAAGCTCTCTGCTTCCTGGCTGTCATGAACTGAGCAGCTTTCCTCCATCACACCCTTCTGCCATGATGTTCTACCTCTCCTCTGGCCTAGAGGTATGGAGTTGGCAAACCATTGACTGAACCTCTGAAATTATGAGCCAAAATAAACTTTTCCTCCTCTAAGATGTTCTTGGCTGTCTTTTGGTTACAGCAATGAAAAGCTGGCTAACACATTGAGTAACTTAGCAAGACAGTCTCAAAAAGTAAAAAGGGCTGTGGATGTAACTCAGTTATGAAATGCCACTGGGTTCAATCTTCAGTACCAAACCAAACCAAATCAAACACAAAAAAATGACAATAACTTCTATGTAGAATATTGGATAAAAGTAAAAATAATTTCATGTTCACATCAAATTTTTGTAGTTATGAAGATATTCTGAATTATGGTATAGTGATTATAAACTCAAATAAGAGTTGGCCATTCTTTCAAATATACTTTAGGGGTACCCACTCTGTGCCAGATATTGTTATGGGAACTGGGGATACAGCAGAAAGCTGAGAAGCTCTTGTGAAGCTTCTTTACAATTTATTAGGGATTGACTGATGACAAACAAAAACAACAATGTATTGGATGGTGATAAGTACTTTGCAGAAAATAAAGGAGGGTAAGGAGGTGGAGAAAAATGTTGGACACAGTGACTTGTCTTTTCCTATTTCCAAGACTTGCATACTGAGCAAGAAGGCATTATGGTGAGGTGTCAAAACAGTTCTTCCTTGTCTTTGTCAAGCAGGAGATACTGACTAGAGAGATTCCCATAACCTACCTCTGCCACCCCGGCTCAGTGCATACGCTCACAAATAGGTCTTTGCTTTGCCTGATGTTTCAACTTGCTGATCAATGACTTCTTTCAAGATGACTCTGGTGGTGTTGCAAGTACATTTAAGGTGACAAGTAAGATTTGCAGACACTGCACATTCCCTGAAGTTCAGAGAAGTGCTGACATTTTGTAAGAAGAAAACAAATTGCATAAGCTTCCAAGCAGAGGCAGGAAAGTTAAATTTCTTTCTTTCTTTCTTTCTTTCTTTCTTTCTTTCTTTCTTTCTCTCTTCCTTCCTTCCTTCTTTTCTCAGGTCTGTATGATTTGAACTAAAGATGAAGGCATATGCTAGACAATTCTTGCTCATCTATTTCCTTACCTGCTCCCTGTGCTTGTAAGTAAATTAGTTGCTTCATCTGCAGAATAGATATGACTAATTCTTCTATCAAAGAAGAAAACTAAAGCTAGCAGGTGAGCACCCTGGAAACTGAAGTGGGTAGAGCTTATGTTAGATGGAAATAAAAACTACATTGGCCTATGAACTAGGTTCATGACAGAGTATATTCTTGACCAAAAACATCACCTTCGTTGACACTGAGCTAGTCTTTCAAGCTCACTCAGAGCTAGGTAACAAATATGAATGCTAATTATTACAACTTTAAAGTATTCTCAAATTAATGAAGGGTACCATGGAATAAGTTGACACCCTTAAGTACCTAATTGATTCGTGATTATTTCAGATCTTTTTGCTGTGGGTGTCATGAGGTCTGGTTTTCTTTGTAGTTCTGTGGCTATGGATCTAATCACCTGGCTAATATGAGAAAGAGTCACACTGATGAATTCTTCATAATTCTAATAGTTGTTCCACACACCACCCTACCCAGTCTGCTTGAAGTGAGGGGACCCAGACCAAAGACCCTGAGCTTTATGTGCTGGTTTGTAGGAAACTTCTTAGTTTCCTTTTGGGAGGTATCTCTCTCTCTCCTTTAGCCCCTCCCTTGACTTGGTCCTCAAACTTTGAAGCAGAATTTTCATCAGAGGAGATCCACTTAAAATTATAGATCCCTGGGTGCCACCTCCTGAATTTTGATTCGAGAACTTTGTGAGGATGTCTGAGACATTGCCGTTAGGATGAAAGGGCAGGATTATGCTAGAACCTTCTCTCTCTGACTTGGAAATTCAAATTTTTGCAGATGTCATTTTACTGGGGACTCTGAGCTGACAGTACAGATAACCTTATTCACCTTGTTTTGCGGTTGATGTTACTGTGTTTTCCCCATTGTTTCACCACTTTATTTCCCTCCAGTTTCCTCCTATTTGCCTCCCTTTCCTCTGTCTGTATTTGCAGGAGTGAATTGGAGGATCATAATAATATATAACGTATAGCCCTATAAGAAATCATTTTTCCTTAATTTTACTTGATAGCTACCTCTATAGGGACATCAACTGGAGAGTTAAACTTTTTCTTACTTTTCTGGTCTGTGGATAGTCATCAAGCAGACATCATTCATATGTCTGACAATGATGCTCATGGGAAACCCATTCTTTTTCATCCTATGCCTTTCCATCTCTTAAGCAAGCATAAGTCATAGAATTTATTTTCTTCTTTGGGATAAAATGAAAAAAAAAAACCTATGTGTTCTCCTATCTCAAAGCTCCTCAGTGTTTGTGTTGGTTCTGCCATTCAAAACTATTGGCTTAGGAGTCAATAACCTCTACTGGAAAATGTACTGGCCCTTCATGTAGCACAATTTTCTATTTTCTGTTAGAAATAATGCAGGGCACAATTATCAACATAGGTATAGTTGTTGGCATTACAAATATCCTTTCCTTCTTAATGATTTCCTCCCATCTGCCTCTTCCACGTCACCAGAGGACCTTTTAGGCACTTCATTTTGCAGGAACTCAGGCTTCTCATTTGGTTGAAATCTGGACAGGAAGAAGACCATGTATGGAGAGGCACACACATGCAGTGTTTTACCTTGAGGGAATCACCCCCTCTATTTTGGTTTTATTCTGTTTATCATCCTAATAGTTCCATCACTTCACAAGATATTCAAACATGTTTTCAGCCTCTCACATGGATGAATACTGCTCTCTGTGATTTTTATGTCCTTGTTTTGAAAAAAAACATGTGATGTTAGAGTGGCCCTACATTAACAGAAGAGACAAAAGTTCTGAGAGGAGAACTGTGGCTGGGATGGTTAGGGGCTGCTTCCTTCTCTGGCTCTTTCTCCCAGTGCTGCTCTTTGCCTCTCACTCAAAGGTTTCAGGCTATTCACTTGTCATCTGAAGTTGGACTGCATTTCATGTATGCATGCATGAGCTTTGTTCAGCACCAATGCACCAAGCACAGAGGAAAGGCAACAATAATATTAAAAAAAAAAAGTGGGAGGATAGATCTGAGCACTTGGAAAGAGGAATGTTCCTATAAAACAGGGACACTTGGCAGTAGAGCCAGTGAAAAATGATACCAATTACATAAAGCAAAATGCCACCCATCAAGCAGAACATTTTAATTCTCCCTATTCCAGGCTATTTATGACTTTTTGTCCAAGACTCAATACATGTCTGTAAAAATAAAAAATGGAATCAACTCCATCTGTTAGGTAGAAGGGAGCCTGTGCTGGAAAAAAAGAGTAAATTCCAGGGGCTGAGCACTGAGGCACTTCAAGTATAACTTTGTCTTTTCCATATTTTTCTCCTATTTGGGTTAGTTATATGAGGAAGAGGGGTGACTTATTTTATTGAGACATTTAAAATATTTAAATTAATTTTACTTTCTTTGAAAGTTTATAGAATGATTGATCACCTGAATAATCTTGATTAAAAAAAAATCCTCTCTGTTTCCCAGGGCAACTCTTCCTTTCAGTTCTGCCGGAGATGGTCCAAGGCTTACAGTTGGTTTCCTGAAAAAGTGCCACAAGATGGCGACAATGTCACAGTGGAGAATGGCCAACTCTTCCTCCTGGACACCAATACTAGCACCCTCAACTTGCTGCACCTCAAAGGTCTGTGCAGTTGGAAGTTCGGTGGCATTATTCTATGCAGTTCTATCACTTGTAGTGGGTAGTGGGGAGGAGAAAATTTTCTACAAGTTCTGGCATTTAGTTGGCAATTTATTCTCAGGCCAAACTGAGATTTTACTATGAAAAGGAAGATGTGGTTGGGGGTTCATCCTTTCGGTATTTATAAGGCCATCCTTTTGGTATTTATAAGCACAGAGCTTGATTAGTTTAGTTTTCAAAACCAAAAAAGTTAACTGTGTTCTCAATGAACACGATGCTTTCCTGAAACCATTTATAGTCCTGCTCATCCAGGGCAGCCTCCACAAGATAACAAAACACCCTGAAATGGGGTAATACTGCTGTCTTTGAAATTCCCTGCCAAGGAAGCAAGGCCTTCCTGCTTTTACCCTGTTGTGGTTTTGACTTCATGGTCCCATGGAACATCCTGTAAATTGGCTTCCTCATTGCAAAACCAGCCACCAAGGCTCTAGGATCTAGGAAATTGGAAGAAATGAGAATTCAGATTACAGTTCCTCCCCTACTTTGCCAAATGGTTAAGCAAGCTATTTCACATCTTTGTGTATTTGTTTTCTTATCTGTTAAATGAGAATCAAAATCATTGTCTACTTTAGGGGTTGATATTACGGAATTATTATCAAGTGATCGTGCTCACTGGCAAATGAAAATTGCTTGGGAGATGTGATTTGTTATGGATGTCTATAAAACTCTATGCTAAAACATTATTCTTTACTACAAATACACCTAATACAAATATTTGTTCTTGTTAAAGTAAGAGCATGGCTGTAAATAAAGTATTTCAAAGGGATAAATTAATGTAATTTGGGTGCCTGTGTATTACAGACCCCAATCAGGTTTTTCTGACTAGGCATTTTGTCATTCTGTAGTTTGGAAGATGTCTGCCACCACCATCTCCCCATCCCAGTAGCAAGGAGAATAGTTTTTAGTTAAATCCATTAATTAGTTACTTTCAGGGGGAAAAATGGTCTGTCAGCTTTGACTCTTGCCCCATCTTTGGAGTGTGTATGTGTATATGTGCATGTATGTGTGTGCAGCTAGTGGCTATGGAGAGTGATCTATTGACAGCCATCAGCTGTCTAAGGACTAGCAATGACAAAGGAAAAGTCCAGACTCAGAGCCTCATCTCAGAGCAAAGATTCTCTTGTCAAGTCTTTAAGCAGGGCTCTCCCCTTAGGAATCCAATTCTCTGGGGTACCATCAGGTGCTGAAAGATCTTGATCGTACATTACCACAATCATGTGGGAGAAGTTTCCTAGCTCAAAATCATGGATTACTAAATCTCTGGATGTGCTATTACTTTCAGGTAAATGTTCAATCAAGGAATGGTCTTCATAGGACAAGATACCAAAGATAAAAATCAGGCATCAGAGAAACAATAAAGGGCGGGAGCAAGGCAGACATGTATAATATATACATGTGGCTTCTTACCCTTGTAGATTTCAAGATCTGAACAATCCAAATACTGTGCCCTCTATAATGGTTTTCCTTAATACTCCTGTTTTAAATAATATTTTATTCTCTGTTATTAAGAAAAAGTGAGATATGTTTGAAATGACAAAACTCATCTTCTAAAGAGTGAAACTCAGGTATCTGTAGGATCCCCTCTTTCTTCTGGGTAGGAGGACTGTTGGTAAGAATGTGAAGATAAATAGTGGACATCATCTTCTATATAAATAGTACAAAGGAGTTGAGCAGGGAGCAGGGTTGTTTAGAGAGACCTCTTGAGCTTTTTATCATAGAGACAAGAGTTATAGCTTCTAGACATAGTAGTAAGAAAGAAAGAACCCTGATCAAATTTTGTTCAACAGATATTTTGTGAACGCTTATTAAGTGGCCTAGGAACTCTCTGTAAAATACAAGAAAAAATAATAATACTTAATATCAATTATATCTAATATGTATAAAAGAAAATATAACTGGGGAATAAAAGCAAAGGAGTAAAATTTCTAGTTCTAAAATAGGTGATACGGGCAGTGAGGAAGAACGAGGACTGTGAGATTAGAATTGGATTGGAGAAGGTATGAGTAGCATTTCATTTGCGTCTGAGACATGTTTTGATCACATAGATATAATATCTGCCCAAAATCATAGCATAGGGAATCCCCCTATCTCATTTATTGGTACTGCATCTGTTCAGTGGCTCAGGTCAAAGACATTAGGGGCATCCTAGATTTCTTTCTTCTGCTCATATCCTATGGTCAGTCTATCAATGAATGCTGTTGGCTGAATCTTCAACATGTATACCAAATATCAGAACTTATATTTGTGTTGATTTAACCCTAATACCAAAATTTGGGGCCAGGACTATGACAAGTTGTCTCTACATTGGTTCCTGTTTCTCCATTTCTTTGTCTTCCTTATAAGCAAAACCCCAAATTCATTTGTGGTAGTAGTGTACCCAGCTAAAATGCTGGGTTTTCTGGCCTCTTTGTTGCTAGACATAATCTTGTGGTTAAGAGTGGGATGAAGAGATGTAAGAGGAATGTTGTGTGGGATACCTAGGAAGTCTGCTAAAGAGAGCTGATCCAGTAGGAGGCTTATACATTCTTCCTTTTTCTTCTTTTCTGCTTCCTGTCATGTAAATGTAACAGCTACAGCTTTGGCCGCCATTTTATCATGAGGTGAAGAATGGGGAAGAAAATGGGAGAAACCCAAGACCCCATGACTTCAGAATTGCTATATTAGCATTGAACTGCCTACCTCTGAAATTACTTTTTCTGATTGAAAGATAAGCCTTCACTTGTTTAAGTCACTGGTATTTGGTATTTATGCTGTATGCTAAAGTAATCCTAACCTTTTATAGTCAATATGCTTTAAAAATATGTCAGATCTTATTACTTCTCTCCTAAAAACCCTCTAATGGCTTCTCATCTCACTAGGAATAAACCCCAAAGTCCTCTGATTAATATCTGATTCCTTCTTTGATCTTGTCTTCCCTATTGATTCTGCTCCAGCTCTTCTGTGAATATACCCACTGCAAGTCCCTGCCTGGAATATTTGTCCTCCAGATCCACATGACTGGCTCACTCCATTTGCTCTTTGAGGAAATATCAACTTACCTAAGAAGGCTTGCTGGCCATCTTTTTCCAATAACTACCTCTCTCCATTATTCGCTATCCTTTTGATTTGCTTTACTTTTAAAAATAGTTCTTATTACTGTATGACATATTATAAATTGACTTATTTGTTTATAGTCTGTCTCCTCTATTAGAATAAGCTAAAACAATATGAAGGTCTTCACCAATTTACTTACTATTTTCTCTTCAGGGTCCAGAATAATGCCTGACATATAAAAAGTACTCAAAATTATGTATTGATTATTAAATGAATGGATCAATAAAAGGTACAGCATTCAGGTACTAAGTGAAATTTAATAAGTGTATTTTAAAAATCCTTGCTCTCTTACATATCATTTTCTCAACTAAATTATTTGGACTGTCTTTATTTGTTTTCAATGAATGATACACAAGCCTGCCTGCATACACATGTGTATATGCATACACAAACACATTTATTCACATATATACATGTACAGTGTATCCAGGCACACATACCTGTGTGTGCATGTGTATCGTTATGAATTCTTAGGAACACAAATTGGCAAATTATTTTTCTGTTTTTAAAAGCATTTGGAGAACAACTTTAGTGGTAGAGAACTAAAACTCTTCAATATGTGGTTGATAGAATATAGTTCCAAATTTTTAATATCTTCTATGATCTATAATATGTGTGAAAGCATTTGAAGTATAATATAGATCTATTTGAATATGTGATTGAATCATTATTATCATCACCACCAACAGCAATTCACTCTGAATATCTGTTACTGCCTGTCTTTTTCATATCTACTCATGATATCAGAAAAATAGCTGAGTGGAATTTTTATTTTTGTGATTCAATCTACAGGCTGAGAGAAAGCATGAGATTTTCAAGTCCCAAAATAATTCTTTCAAAATACTTTAAACAAAAAAAAATATAAAGTACTGTGGTAGAAATTCTTTCTCAGCGTTTTCTATGCTACAAAGAATGCATTCTACAGGAAGTATGTATACTTTGAAAAGATTAGCGGCAAATGAAAAGGAAACTGGATCACTTAAGAAGCACACCAGGAACTACTTCTTGAAGAGATGCATCTGCTGTATTATGTTTCTATTCATAGAAGCCAGAATCCCAGTGTACAGAGGACGAGGCTCTTACATTCAGAAAACTAAACTTCTACCTGTGGGCCCTTGGGAGTCTTGAACTCTGTGCTTCACTCATATTTTACCTTAAAAGAGACTTAACATTTTTTTTTCCTTAACATATATGACTTTATAGACTAGAAGGTAGGATTATAAACTTCTTGGTGGGCTTGGGAAATGGCACCAAATAGTTTTGTGCCATTATTTATGAAGCTCTATGCATTGATTTTTGAACTTAATTGAAAAATGCCAGATTTTTTTGTGACCATAATAAGAGATTCAGTTATGTTAATTATCATTTTACTTTAATTAGTAAAAGATCCAAAGCTTTCATCTACTTACTGTCTCTACTTCTTCCTTCCTGCTCTCTCTCCCTCCTTTTAAAAAAATTACTCTAGGGGCACCTTTAAACAAAAAAAGAGAATTAATCAACTGATATTAATGATCTGGGATAAAAATATGCATATTGTCTTGATTTCATTGATTATATTTTTTGTTCTTTTATGACAAGATATCCATTGGCCATAGGCGTTGCTGAATTAAAATTTATTATTTTTATTTCAAATAATTTTGATGAACCATAGTAACAAAGAAGCAATGTTACCCTCTTGTCAAAACCATATGCATCCTGAGCAAGGATTTGGGAATTCAGTCTGTAGTCAGGGAAGCATTCATATTTCCTCAATGAAGCAATGAATCTCTTTCTAACCTAGTGGTCAAGCACCTTGATGTGCGGTGGAATAGAGATGATGACCAATACAGACTCAGTTAGGGGAGCCTGAACTTCCCCATGGTGTTGAGCTTTTAGCCTCTCTTGTACACACACACACACACACACACACACACACACACACAATATCGTAATTTTGATTGATGAAGCTATTAATTTGCTAGACTTTAGTAATATCTATAAATGTCATATTGTCTACCTTGAGTATACACAATAAAAAGGAAAATGTTTTGTGGTTTCTTGCTACTTTGTTTTAAAATGCTTGAGCAGAAATTTGCTTCCGGTCTCTATTGCTGCTTAATGGTGCACTTGTCCCTTGTAATGTGACTCTCTATTTCTTGGTCTGCTGGTGTATACTAAAGCAATTAAATGTGTGTAAGCCTTTCAAGCCAGAAAGAACTGAATTTGAATGTAACCTTCACCACTTACCATCTCTGTGACCTTGGGGACCCTATGTAATCCTTAGGTTTTTCCTCACTAAGGCAATGCCTGATTATAACAGCAACAGTGACAATGATAGCTAGAATTTATTGTTTGTTGTGTGGCAATATTTCCATGGATTTCCCTCCTTGTGTTGATGGTTTGAGTATGAAATGAGGGAATATATGTAAAGCCCTTATTACAGAGTCTGGCCCAGTTTAAGAAGTCAATTAATTAACACTGGTTGTTGCATTGGAACTAACTTAGGCTGAGTATCAGGCCTAAATTATAGTTTTACTTACAAATAGTTACTGTTTCTATATATAAAACCAAACTAGATTTTTGAAAGGATTATGTAATAAAGACCTTGGGTTGCTTTCTTCCTATTACCTTCAGAATGCATATGGAAGTATTTTTCTTTCTATTGAGAGACAGGGAGGCATACAGAGGTTGAATTAGTAGAACCTGTGTTGCCTCCACTCACCTTGTTGGACTTTGTGGAAATGGAGGCATGTTTTTCTTTTGCAGCTTGGAAAGTGATCTCATTTTTTCTAAACTTTTTTAAAAAATTGTTTTTAGTTCATAATGTTGAGACTCTCAGATCTTTCTGAGTCTATTATAGATGAGATTTCTATAATATAAAAGTTCCTGGTCTTATTTGTTGAGATGAAGTATCTTCTCTTGACTCACCATCAGGTTCATTGTCAAGTTTCTTTATCATTGGCAAAGGTTTGAGAATTTCAGAATGAGGCATCAAGTGCTGTACCCAGCAGTCTTCTATCCCAGGGATTGCATACTTTGTTTTTCCTGAATTATCTTTGAGTTCAGTACAATCATGCTTCAGGTAACACCTTACAATTCAGTGATCTAGACTTGTCTTGAAATATGGCTGCCTGAAATATCACTTGTGGTCTTTCTTTCTGTACATCAAGCTGATGTGTATCCCTTGGGAAATTACTCTAGGCCTATAGTTTCACAACTTTACAGATACCACCTTGGATTTGAAGGAAACCCATCTGAAGGCAGGTTGGAGTTTGATACCAGTGACATATTATGCAGTAATGTTTCATCTTGTAAATATAGAATGTCTTGATGAACATGAGATGTTTTTGTAGGCTGGTACAATTGGTTGCAAAGTGGTAGATTTAAAATAATTTAGCTTCAAGTTAGCTGTTAAAGATTGACTGAATTGGCTCCTTTCTCAGTTCAAACAGCTGCCCTTTGAGGCAGGAGATGGGATGATTATGGCAGATAATACAAAGTTGACCCATTGTGGTTTGGTTAGCAAACTGGGGCCTGAGTTCAAGTTTAAGGCAGTCACTGACTCTCCTACGGCATTGAGGAAGCCCTCTCACCCTTGAATTAGTGCACAAGGGGGAAATGATAATGATTCCCTTCCCTTTGAGGGGGAAAATGCTTTTAGAAGCCTCTCCTGGATGTTACTATTATTTGTGTGAGCAGCCCAGTGGAGGAAGAGTGGTACCGAAGATAATTAACTCACATCTGGTGTTTGTATACATGGTGCTTCAGAGGGGCCCCGTCTGTGTAATAACCCAAAGGGGGAGCTTGGTGAAGTCAGCATCAGGAAGAACTAACCTGAGTGGTTTTGAAATCTCACCCTCAACTAACTCTCTTTACCTTGATCATCTTTGTATGGCTGGATTTTCTTGGTGACAAGTTGGTGTTACTCATTTTATGGGGGGAGTTTTCTATCAAGTTAAGTGAATCATTGATAGTTTTTTTTTTTTACTTGGATAAGAACTTGATTTACTATTATATTTAATTCTTCACAAATTTAATATTAGGGTGTATTTTTTCTTCTATCTTTGGGGAAGTTTATAGAGATCTAGATTATAAGCTTATGTTATGTTTCTGATATGAGGTGCCCCTCCCAAAGCTCCTGGGTTAATGCAGAAATATTCAAAGGTGACATGATTAGATTGTAACTCAATCAGTCCATCCTAGTTTGAATGGATGGGCGGGGGTGGCTAGGGGCAGTGGGTCACTGGGGACAGGCACTGGATGGGGGCATCTTTCCTCTGGCCCCTCTCCCCCCTGTCTCTGGTTCCTGGCCACCATGCACAGAGCAGCACTCCTCTGACACACCTTTCTGCTATGATGTGCTGCTTGCTTTGGGCTCAGAGTGATGGAGTTGGCTGACTATGGACTGCGCCTCTGAAACCATGAGCCAAAATAAACCATCCTTCCTTTAAGTTGTTCTGGTCAGGTATTTTGATCACAGTGATGAAAAATTGACTAACATGGCTTAGGAAAGCCAAATCTGTTTTTGCTTACCTTTATATCACCAGCACCATCATGTCCCGCAGCATGTAATATGTACTCAAATAATTGTTGAATGAATGAACTAATGAATGAGTTTCTGACCTGAAGAGACTGATGAATGTTAGTTGTGAATTTGTCTAAAATCAGAGTCCTTCCTGGTATCCTCAAATGTTAGTGGATCAGTCCAGACAGTGACCAATTTCATTTGCTATTTGTATATCAGGAGATCAGAGACAAAGGCTTTTGAATGTGGGGGACACTTGGCTCTGAAACCTCTTGTTTTTCCCAGACAATGACTTACATTATTTACCTCCAGAGAACAGTCCCAGACACACTTGATTAGCCTTAAATGAAAGATAAGACACTGCTGTGAGAAGGGGCATGTTTTCAGTACATAGGCAGACAGACAGATAGATAGATATTTAACAATTTACAGTTTTATGTCTTGACAACTTGGATATTGTAATATGAAAAATGCTACCAAATGGGAGCAGTCTCTTCCTAGCACAGCAGCTATAATATTTTCAGTAATGAAAGATAAACGTTTCAAACTTCCTTACTTAAACCCTTCATTGGCTTTCCATTAGCCTGTAAGTTCAAGTCTAACCATAATATGGCTCACAGACTCTTTCATGACTTGGTTTCTCCTTACCTCTCTATTTCATTTGTTGATTAATGACCCCTACATCCTATTTATCCAGAGTGGGAATGGAGCTAGAAATCTGGGATACTTTGGTATCTGGGATTCTTGTGCAGATGAAAATATATTGAAAACTGAGCTTTTCTTTACTATGGGTTTTCATGCACTGGACAATATTCCTGGGGCCAGGTAGGAGATATTCTCATTTTTTATATTATTGGAAGAAATAACTTCTTTCATTTAGAATACTTTTATGGAATAGCCAAATCATATGTACAATATTCAGAGAATAATTATATTTAGAACCTATTGAATAAACAGATTGCTCAGAGAAGTGTATCAAATAGCAGCCTGGTCAGAAATGTGATTGGATGAGTGTTAAGGGAACTTTGATAAAGAGAAGGAAGAAGATTATTTCAATGAATTTGGTAGCTAGGGAGATTTTTATCTATTTATCTGGGGGAAAGACAGTTTTTTTGTTTGCTTGTTTGCTTTGTCTTTTTTGTTTCTCTTCAAAAATAGTTTTCTTTCTGAAGTCTTAAGTGACTTTTTAGAAACCCATGGAATAGCTGAGGGCCTTAAGCACTTAAATGCAAGAAGCTTTATTGATAAAACAATGGAATGAGGGCTGGGGCTGGGGCTCAGTGGTAGAGCACTTGCCTGGCATATTCGAGGCACTGGGTTTGATCCTCAGCACCACATAAAAACAAATAAATAAAAATGAAGGCATTGTGTCTGTCTACAACTAAAAATATTTTTTAAAAAAGAATATAATGACTTTCTGGAAGTAGAAAGGAAATCAAATTAAGTAGTAATTAATAGCAGTAGCTATTGACAAATGCATTTAGTTATATCTCAAGTGTTTGAGTTCCTTTAAACATTTCTGTATAGTTTGTCTTTAACAAATATGTTTTTATTTTATAACTAGTGTAGACTTAATTCACATATAAGGCTAATGTATTTTATATTTTGAAGAAAAAGCAAAATCTGAGTTGTACCTTCCTTTTTTTTTCTGTTATCCATAAAATAGGCCAATTCACTAAAATTTGGGTGTTTCCATTTACTGAGAGCAGTTCATTTTCACTATGAGGTTCTGGAAGTGGAGAGTGTATGTTTTCTCGTTTATTTTAGCAGCTGACAGAGGGACTAGAAATTAACAGTAAATGTTGGTTAAATGATTGAGTATTAATCTGTAGTTCCAGGTTTGTATTTCTCAGGCTGTTTTAGATGACAGTCAACATCATGAGACAATGGACACCCACTCCATACAGCATTCACTTCATTTGCCTGTAGCAATGTATGAGTACCTTTAGTTCTCAGTGTGTGGTCCCCAATCCACAGCAGCAACATCACCTGGGAACTTGCAAGTAATGCAAATTATTAGGGCCCACCACAAACCTACTCTGGAGGTGATGCTGCCCAATCTTTGTTTTAAGATTTCTAGGTGATTTTGAGGCATGCTCCAGTTTGGGAGCTACTACCCTGAAACAATAAAATGAATCTTGTAGAATTCTCAGAACTGGAAGGCAATTAACCTCCCCTACTTTCTCTTTTCTCTAAAGGCTATGTGACCTTTGCAAAGAACAGTGGCAACTAAGCTGGTCACATTGAATGGGCTTATCCTGGGCATAGTATTTTTAGCTGAATCTGAGTTGATAAAAACTCTTTCTTCCAACTGCTATTATATGCAACTCTCAGTCAGTGATTTTATTTTAGATATATATTTTTTTACCTCTACATTTTCCCCATTTGGCTTCAGTATCAGAATAATTAAGGAATTAATATGTGGCATTCGTTCTGGGGAGGTGTATGATTCTTTTCCTGTATCCTGAGAACATTTTTGCAAACACTTTCTAGTTCATATTTTCTTTTTTTAATCAGGCAGAGACATTACAATTAAAATACCGTTAAAGTGATTCTGGCAAGTATTGCAATAAGCATGTTTTTTAATTAAAGGAAGAACAGGGGGATGCATAAGCAGCATCAGCTAAAGGGGAAAATTTCATCCGATATCTATTTTAATTGAAATGAAAAGCAAATGGAAACACAGCAGCAGCAGCAGCCTTTGCCTGCCCGCGTGAGCGTGGCTCCGTCCCAGGTTGCTTGGTTTAGGTGTTCTGTGCTTGATTAATTAGTACCCAGTCAGAGCGTCCATTCCCTTTGCCCCCAATCCTTAAAGCCTGATTTATGCCTCACATCCCCCATGAATATGTGAGAGCTCAGGCATCTATTTCCTGAGCTGCTAGTGGATAGGATTATGGAGCGTGGACTGAGCTCTTGGGGGCTCTCGTTTGCCAGCCAAATTGATTTTCCGCCTCTCTGGCTGGGGACAAGCCCACCTCGAAGGCTTGCCAGGCTCTGCTCCAGTGGATCAGGCACAAGTCTAATCCGGATCTTTCCAACAAAGGAAACTGTGTGCATCCCCATCACAATGCAGGTTTCCGGATGGATGTGGCTGCCTTTGCTGGGTGCTACACTACTGTTCTTCCTGGCCTCCTCCTGGCTCCCACCACCACAGCCCACAACAGTAGGGTACAGTGATGAACCCCAACTCTGCCCAGGTCACTTAGCCATACTCGTGATGGAGGCAGAGCCATATCTGTCCGTCCAGGATGGAGATCATCTCTACGATTCAGGAGAAGGGAATTTCCCAGGTTTCCCTTACTATGATGTGACAATTTAACAATTGAACAGTAATGAGATATAGGCTGCTAAAAATTTTAAGAAGAACAGCTAAATGGCCGTTAGTCAATGTAGGTAAATAAATGGGATGGTTTACACCTTAAAATTCAGGTAGTTCAAGCTTTGAGTAAATGAAATATCTAGTCTGGTGATACAGATTATTTAATGAGTTGGGGTCCTCAGATCTCTGCTTGGTCTTCCTTCCATTCACCTCCCACCTTCACTATGCTTGTGATGGAGTCACTCTTCGAGTTCATCTTATCACCTGACACTATCTCCTCACCCAGACTGCTGGCTCTGACACTGCCTTGATCCTTCTAAAAATGACATTAAGTGTTTGACACTCTCATTACCACTTTTATAACCCTTGAAACTTTTCTTAAAGCCTGTGTCTCTGCAGCCTTTCATGTCTTCTTTAATTTATCTAATTCATTGACTCACTCTCAAGAATCTCTGCTACTTCTCCTCATTCTAGTCTATAAATCTGGGTGTTTGATAGTCTCTTCCTCTTGTGACTCTCTGTCTTCATTCCACATTTCCTTTTCAAGAGACCTCATTCACTTTCACAGCCAACTTGCCATTTTTACTTGAAAAATATTTAGTGACGACATAACCACATTCCCCATGTGCCAGGAAACTTTCTAGGCACTGAAGAAGCTATGGCTATGAACAAAAAGAGAGCTAAATCTTTATCTTGTGGAATGTACTTCTGTAATGAGAACAGTAAGTAAGTAAGTGAATTATATTTTTGTTGGATTGGCTTACTACCACAGAGCAAAATGTAGTGAGTAGAGAATGCACATTGAGGTGGGTGGGAGAATTTGCAAGGGCCGTTGCTATGAGGAAAGAAAGCAAGTCAGTGTGCACAGAGTACTGTGAGCAAAGGGTAGAATAGAGGGAGACTGGGCCAGAGAAGCCAACACTGAAGAGGGTCGCTGGCTTTGACTCTGAGCCATCGGAGGATTTTGAGCAGAAATAACTGCTATGGTTTACATTAAAAGGAAAACCAGCAACACTGGGTGCTGTTTTGACAGTTGACCTTGAAGCAAAGTAAGGGCTGAATAATCCAGAGATGAGATGAAAGTATCTTAGACTTTAGAAGGAATTATGTAGGTGGTGAAACGATCATGGAAATATTTGAAGGTAGAATGTATCAGATTGCCTGAAGGTTTGGTTGTGGGACAGGAGCAAAAGTCGACTCTATGGTTTTCAGAATGAGCAACAGATTGGAGTAAGCATGGAAATGGGAAGACTATGGCATGGTCCATGAGGCCATAGAGGGAGTTGATTTTGGATGTTCCAAGCAGAGAAGCCTGTGAGGCATTCAAGTAGAGATGTTGGGTGTATGAATCTTGAGCTAAGGGCAGAAGTCAGGCTTGCAGATATAAATTTGGGAGTGATCAGCAAGTAGCATAGGATGATGTTTAAAATCTTGAGACAGGATGAGACAACCAAGATGGTGTGCACAGTCTGATAAGTGGCCAAATTGTCTTGGGATATACCAAGTGTTGGTTGGGATGATCAGAGAAATCAGATGGAAGGGACTAAAGAGATACCTGGGAGTTAGTAGAAAAACCAGGAAGATATGGTGCTAGGCAAGTGAGAGGAAAGAATTTCAGGAAAGAAGAAGCACCTAGGGTGTCACAGGCTGCTGACCACTCAGGAGAGGTAAGGGCTGAATTTCTCAGCATGGTTGCCATTTATGACCTTGACAGGAACAGTTTTGGTAGAGAAGACAGGCAAAGGCCTGACCAAGGAGGGTTCAGAAGAGAAGGGAAGAAAAGAATTGAAGACAGGAGGGATGGCCAGCTTTTTTAAAGAGTATTATTATATGGTAAAACACTTATGCTCTAATTTTTTCTGTGAAGGGAAAATAGAACTTTAAAAAAACAAAAACAAATTATTTTGTGGTCATTATAGGGGATGGTTAATTGTAGGGTTAGCCAAAAATAGGTTTTGATGTGCCTTACAAACATTAGCTAGCTGTTAAAAGTCTCTTTTACTTCCCTTTAAAAGAAATAAGAGATGTTTAATGGAAAGAAGTGATTACATGTAAAAAGTTATGATCATTTACTTATTTTAGAGGGGAAGTAACAATAATGATGGTTGATTGATTTTTATAAAATTACTCAAGGTCACTTGTGGGATGTAGTCAGCTTTCAGGAAAGCAATTTAAGGGTCACAGTCAAAGGCTGGTCTCAGCCCTGCTCTTTATTTTAGCTTTCAGAAATGGGGTTGAGCTCTATAAAGTGAAGAGATAAAGTCCTCCCACTGTCCTCCCATTCTCAAGTCACTGTCCTGTGAAGCAGGCGCTCTGTATTCACTGTAAAGCAATAAAGCGTGAGGATAGAAATCTTGAGGTCTTGGTGCAGATCTGGAGCACATATAAGCTTTATTTTCACAAAGAGAAGCTTTCACTCTGCTTATTGCTTATTGTTTCAGGCAAACAAACAAACAAACAAACAAAACAGTTGAATTCCTCATCAGTCTCTCCCCTTAATGTACCTAGATGCACTTGTATTTGCCACTGATGAAGTGGGGAACGGTTGGTTTTTGGCAGGGGTCAGTGATGTTTGCATTAATTGGTCCAACTGATAGCACTCTTCGCAGTACAAACTATTCCTTTTCTTTGAGTAGACCTCTTCTCCCTTCATTAGCAGCATTATTGGTTCTGGTCAGTAACCAATGTTTCAAAATGTCTAAAATTTGTTTCGGTGTATTTAATATTTTGCTTACTGCTATAAGGGACAAAGCCCAGGTTTATTCATTTGTCCACTAATCCTTATAATGTGCTTCAAATCCTTTTTGGAATGAGGTGAGGTGTATCTCCATTAACAAAATTAAAATAAACCATATACAAACAAGCCATAGGCAAAAGTACTTAGGTTAACACATGTTTTTTCTTAACCCTAATTAGTAAAAAACTACCATTTGTGGAAATGGGTAAAATATAAGGTTTTCTGTAAGGTGGCCCTAGGTTCTAGTGTTTGGCTCTACCTCTTCTGGGCTGGAGGAGGTCTGAGCTTCTTTCTCCAAGCCCATGTCATGCTTTGAAAAATAGAGAATGGGAGGTTGACCTTGCAGACTTATTTTAAAAGTCATTTCAGACAAAAATTTAAAGATTTTTTGGTTCATGGTAGGTGCCTAACAAAGGTTAACACCCTTGTTTTCCTATAGTCTAATTTGAATTGTTGACCATACATAGATTTTTCTCAAGTGAAATTGCAGCCTAGTTGGTGTGGGGAAAGCATGAACTTCATGTCTCCATTAGTGTCAAATGTGCAGTTGATTGCACTCTTCAAGATGGGCATGTTCAAGGCTCTAGAGTGGGGAGGACCCTCAGTGTATACATGATTCTACCATCCACTTTGCCAATGAGAAAACACACTACACCTGAGTAATCTGAAGCCCAGGGATTTTTTGAGGGTCACTTAGACCCTGATAGCAGAGTCAGGATAGGAACTCAGAGTCTGTACCCAGCCTTTGCCACTTACTCATCAAGGTCATTTTGGATTTCCTGATTATTTGAAATAAAGAGTCCTGCCATGTAAATCCATGATCCAGCACTTGAACATATTTAGTTATGATGTTAATGAAATGTGACTGTGTATGAAAGTTTTAGTTAACGTAAATATGTGAACCACATCAGAAGATCTGTTTTTTTTCTCCTTGTTTTCAGGGGGATTCATATTGATTACTGCATTTCTAGGTGCAATGATAATGGAAGGGAAAATTAAAGTCAAAATTGTTCCTGGTTCCTATGGACATCTGGTAATCAGAGTACAATTGCTCCAGCATGAGTCTATAGACTGACAGAAGAGAGTTCCGTATTTTTGCATTTACTTATCTTATAGAATAATTTTTATGATGTGGTCCAAAGGGAAAGTCAGGACTGGTAGCAGTGAGATGTTTGAAGTTGGTAGCCTACCAGTGCTAAAGTGATGGGACAACTATAGCAATAGCCCGGGGAGCCGAAATGGTGTGGTGGCAGCAGACACCATTACATTAAGAATCCAGTGGCTATCAGACCCTAGAGCAAGGACCTATAAGTATCATTTTAATAACTTTCACCATAATTCTCTGAAGGAGGACTTCTTCCCATGAACATCTTACATAAGGAGAAATTGTATGCCTGGATGAGGTCTGTCATTCTAATTGTGGCTGAACAGAAAGAGTCATGAGGGGTCAAGTCCAAATAAATATCTTGTGCCTGTTACTGATGGTGTGTGGCTTGGGCTTTGGGAGTGAAGACTGAAAGTCTTGATGAAGTGAGGCAAGGAAAACTCAAGAAAGTTTCAGAACAGAAGGTCAGGGAAGAAGTGGCCTCTACATTTGACTATTGGTCAAACATTTATTAAACATTATCTCTGCACTAAGATGAAGGTTAAAAAAATAACTAAAGGCATCTTAGCCTTTTCCTTCTCTACCTCTCATTCCTCCAGAGTGTGATTAATCACTCTCAGTTGTTATTTCTGGACAGCAGCAATGATTCAACTCGATAATTTGGCACACTGGATATAGGAATAAATTTAGCAGGTTGGGGTCTTTGCTGTCTATAGCTCCTCACTAAGATTCACCCTGTAATAATGGAATCTGCCCTTTGAGCCATTTTTTTTCTGGGGCGGGGGGAGAAGGGGGATACCAGGGATTGAACTCGGGAGCACTTGATCACTGAGTCATATCCCCAAGCCTATTTTGTATTTTATTTAGAGACAGCTCTCACTGAGTTGCTTAGTGCCTCTCTTTTACTGAGGCTGATTTTGAACTCATAATCCTCCTGCCTCAGCCTCCCAAGCTGTTGGGATTACAGGCATGAGCCACCATGCCTGGCTCCTTTGAGCTATTCCTAACATGCAAATTCAGCAAAAGAACATTCTAAGCAAAAGAAGATCAAATGCATAGGATTTGAGGTCTGATTGAAAACCAATAGGCAGGCCAATATATTTGGAATATGTAGTAGTCAGCTTTTTATTACTATAATGAAGTACTGGGTACAGGTTACTTTATATAAAAAGAGATTTATTTTGACTTAAAGTTTAGATGCTGGAATTACAAACAATATGGTGCAACCTTTTATAAGGTCCCCCCTTAGCTATTGCATGTGGCAGGAACATGTGCATGTCTCTGTGTGGTCTCTCTCCCTCTTCTTATATAGCAACTAAGATTCATTCACAGGAGCTGGATGCTAATGATCTAATCTAATCCAATCTAATCACTTCCCAATGGCCCCCCTTCTAAACATAGCATGGTCAAGTTTCCAGCCTCTTACTTCCAAAACTTTGGGGTATAAACCGCTGCATGAGTTTGAGGGGAATCAACCATATTCAAACTATAGCAGAGCAGATGAGTGAAAGAGTATATTTCAAAAGATGATGTTGGAGAGATGTTCAGAGGTGGGTGGCTCAGTATAAGGACTTTGAATTATTCTGAACAAGATGGGAAGGTGTTATAGGGTTTGGAAAAGAGAACTTCTGGTGCTTCCAATATAGTCACAACTTTAACCACTTCTGTACAGAGTAGAAGAGTATAGTGCAGTATGTTTGCAAACCACTTTTAGCAGGAAGATAGATTTAATAGCTTGTTTATGTTAAAGTGTTTACATGTGATACTTTAATCATTTCAACATTATTGAGAAAATCGTGTATGACATGTAAATATTTTAAATCCTTCTGAAGATATTATAGAGATAAGAGTATCTTTTTGATATTGAATTATTTGCTTTCACAATTGAGAATAGTTTTATCTTAAAATCACATTCCTGTGTTATAGATAACTGGGACATTAGAGCAGAATGTTGTCTGAATCAGTTAAGGTTATGGGTTGTAAATAACAGAAGTTTAACTCTCTTTTAAAAGGAAACGTATCGGGAAGGTATTGGGTAGTGTACTGAATCAATGGAAATCAGTCCGCAAAGCAGGCATAGAAACAAACAGGAATCAGGGCATTGGATAGGGAGGTGACAGGTGGAGGTCTCAGAAGCAGGAACTCTTCCAAGGTTCTTTAGAATACCACCACTGGAATTAAGATTTAAGCATTTCCTGTCTTTCCTCCCCACTTTGTTTCACATTCCTTTTGAAATTTTACTATGTGTCTTAAGCTATGGTAGGAAAAGAAAGTCTTGATTGGCAATGTCCCTCAAATCTATTTAATGGAGGCAGAACTCTCAAAGAAATTAGTAGTCTATCGTTAAAAGAAGATATAATGGATGAGGCCAGTTAAAATGTCACAAATGGCATGATGTTAGCCCTAATTTTATTACCTTTTATTGTAATTCTTTTACTTTTGGCACATTTCTTCTCTCCCTATTTTTTTTACACTTGTTTCCCATTTTTTATAAGCTTAATTTTAGAAGCTGTTTTTATCTCTTGTTAAATGATAAAGTTAGAAGCCTTCTAATGCTTTGTTTAACCAGTTCTAAATTTCTGTATGTTTAGATTGTTGTCTTGAAAAATATTACAAATAAAGCTTCAAAGGCTAGTAATGCCTATCTTAAAGTGGCTTAATAATACAATGTTTCTATCCTTGGGTGTCTGATATACCCTAATGTAGTTCCAGAAGAGAGTGTAAAATAAAATAAGTCTAAGTTCCGGAAAAAGTATATAAATGAAGGGGATTTCAATAGGCATTGGAACTGTCAAAAATGGGTGAGTCATACCCTCTTAGGGACTGACTGTTTTCTCTTTGTCTATTAGGGGGCAAGCTGATTTTTATGGATCCAGGACCCATTGAGCTGAGGGCCCACTCCATCCTTATTTCTGATGGTGGAGAACTCCGGATTGGATCCAAGGGCAAGCCTTTCCAAGGCAAAGCTGAGATCAAACTCTATGGGAGTTCCCACTCTATGCCCTTCTTTCCCTTTGGAGTCAAGTTCCTGGCTGTGAGGAATGGAACTCTTTCCTTGCACGGTGAGTGAGGCAGTTGACTAGAGGAAATGAAATAGGGCTCTATATAGTAAATGTGCAAGCAGTAAAAATCAATGTATAGAAATGGAAAATTTACATCTTTCACTAATCAGTGAGCATTCATAATCTACCTTTATGTGCTTACAAGTCTTTGTGATTAAGCAAATGCCAATTTAAAGAAATCCCCAGTGCCAATGCTTACAGTCAGTATAATGAAACTGAAGCACAGTAGATGAGTCTGATGTGTTTTGAGAATTTTGAAAGTTAAAAAACATGTTGCTGCTCCAGCTGTGCGATGCTACTGGGTACGGAGAGTGAGACCTCTTTTCCCTCTGCTTCTTTCATTTTATCTTCTCTTTCCTTTTCCTCCTTTTACCATATTTCCTCTTCTTTATTCCCTTTCTCCCTCCTCTTCCTCCCACCCAACTTCCCTCTCCATTTATGTTTTCAGATTAGGCTGCCATCAGTGTCTATTCAACTGCTTCTCCGAAGCCCTTCCCTCAAGAGGTGTCTAGGATCTCACATGAACCAAAGAGCTTGCACATTGAACACATGTGAAATCAAGCTATTTCCTCTCTATATAAGACTGTCCCCACCTTATTCACTTGCAGAAAATATTATATAGAAAAGAGTAGCCACTGATGTGAGGTGTATACTGATGTATCTGTCAGAGAATCCCAGGCACCTCTGTGGCTCATCAATCCTCTCCCTCACCACCTGAGGTCTCAAACAGATTTCCCCTCCAGCCTGGTGGTATATCATGGTTAAAATCTTTGCATAATGTCCCTGGCCTTTTTCCAGGGCCAAAGGTGGGTCTGATGACACTGAGGCTTTAGAGAAAAACTAATTTTCTTTTGCTGTCAAGTATGCAAAAGAGTGAGCAATGTGATTCACTGCTTTGTACCCAGAAAGTCTCTAATGACCCAACATTCACTCTACTTCTCAGAATAGTATAATTCACCATTATTAGGTGAATAAAAGACTCTTTTGGGGAGAGTGTATAAATCTAGATTTCTGGGTCTCATCCCCAGAGTCTGATTCAGTGGGTCTGGGGTGTAACCCAGGAATGTGCATTTCAGTGGAACCTACATGTGGTTTGATTCAGATGGTCCCCTGATTGCACTTGGAAATTCACTGATTTTTAGTAGTTGACAGTTGTGGAATCAGAAATTGGTTTAGTTCTGTTGATTTTGAGCTATGACTTTGGACAAATTAATCTCTATGAAAGCAGAAAACACAGCCCCCATGCTTAGTGCTCATGAAGGGTTTCTGAGTATCTGGCACACAATAACTCACAAGCAGTATTAGCTATTACTATTTTGATTATATTCTTTTTCTTTTTCCTAAATCATGGAGTACCCAGTACCAAATATATCATATTTTCTTTTAGGGGGAAAGGAAATGTTGAGGGGGTAGAGGCTTTTATTTCAAAATTTGGCATAGGGCCTGTCCTGCCTAGCAATTTTTTTTCTTATTAAATTTTGTGCCTATCTCTTCATCAGCTAGGGGAGGATTTAGCCTTGGAGATTATGAGTCAATGACATTCCCAGGCACCTTTTGTTCTGTTCCCACCACCCAGTGAACACCTTTAGATTTTAATCTCTCTGGGTGCAGCTGCTTTTCAGCACAGGACAACCACTCTCCCTGGACATGGTTAGAACCAAGTTCTTGGAAACCACTTTCATGGGCCCTAGCATACTCAGAAGCAGAGCACTGCCCAGCAAATCAGGCTCTTTGCAGCCTTGATTTTGAACATCCAGAAGTAAAGCCACTGATGGATTCTAATTTAACTACTCCTTGGGTAATACTGTTCCCATCCTCTCTCTCCCTTTGTGTTCTTCATTATTGCCCTTTGTAACCCTTCTGCTCTAGCTGATTTTTATCGTAGATTAAAATGCTAAGCAAACAGACTTTGCTGTTCAGTTGTCAGAAGGAAAGCTGGAGTTGAAAGCACATTTTATGTCTTTCTATAATTGATGAAACTTTCACACACTCATGTATAGAAGACTTGCACCAGACATTAAACCACCCCTTCCCCCCTGTACAGCTGTACAGGACAGGGGATGTTCTGAATCTTGGGTGGAGTTCAGATTATTTAGTAAGCTCTGTCACCTGCTCACTTTGATGTGTTATATGATGAAAGGGTTGTAGGATTCCTCCAGAGTAAAGGTCTGGGGTTTGGGTGGTTGTAGTCAATAAGGAAATTTCACTCTTGCCTTTTGCCTTGGCTGTCCCATCTGCCAATCCAGCGTCACCACCTCGAATAGAGTGCCAATCACTTGTCACTTTTCAAGGGGGTCGCTGTCAGCCTGGGCAACTTGAATTTTTGACAATGTAATTATGGCTCTTGCTTCCACAGTGGGAGGCTGAGCAGAATGGTGGGACTTTTATTGATTGTTCAGCAGGGAAATTTATCAATGTCTCTCATTTCATTTCCAGTTCCTCCCTGAGAAATTTGGCTGACAGTTTCTTAGGAGAAAAGCAGTATTACGGCCTTGACTGGACTTCTGTCTTTGTCCTTTTCAAGAAATTACAAGATACAGACATTAAATATAAATGGAAATTTCCGAGAAAAAGCTAGTATGTGGGAAATGATTGAGGAAAACACTAGTGCAATTGTTATGGTCATAAGAATTTAGTAGAAATAAATAAGGGAAAAAAGCAATGTAAGTAAGCAAGTTTAGACATGGCTGGTTTTCCTTCTATAAGTACCATGTTTTCTGTATTTCACAGTTCTTGTGAACACTGTACTGTGTTCTATTATTTTGGTTGCTAAAGAGAATAAGGCTGTGGTTAAGCACAATCCAGTGTGCATGGAGTAGGCTGTGTATGTAGAAGTGTGTTCCTGATTAATGATTTTCAAACTGTGTTGCATGGAACCCAAATGCTTCCTGGAGGGCCTTTCAGAGTTCCAAAAGCTGAAGTATTGGGGAGTCAAGCAATCAAGGCTTAAAATGCTCAAGTAATCTATTCACTGCTTTTGTTTTTGTGTTTGAAGTAATATTTCTTTAGAAAAAAGAGATCCAAAATGGGGCATAGTGGCTCACATCTGTAATCTCAGCTACTCAGGAGGCTGAGGAAGGAGGATTACAAGTTCAAGACCAGCCTGGGCAACTTAATAAAACCCTGTCTGAAAAATAAAAAAAAAACTCTCTGGTACTGTGCTTCTGGAATCAAGCCCCAGTACCAAAAAACTAAAATCAAAGCAAAATCAAAAAAGAAAAAGTTCCACTGTCAGAGATTAAGAAAAACTCTACTAGGTCATCCTTTCAACTGTGGTTTGTAGTTCCTTTTGAGGATCCAGGGTCTCTCTTTGCTTGATTCCTCATTTCCAAGACCAAATAAGCTCCAGAATGTTTTCTATAAAATCTGTTCTTTGATGTAGGGGTGAAACTTTCTGGGACCTGCTTTCATTTCATAAGATTTTTCTTTATCAACATTACATATTGAGATCTCTGCTCCTTTGTCATTTTATCCATCATTTCTTATCTTGTCTCTCCTCCATCCATATTGTTTCCTCTTGCCCTTCCTCCTTACCTACTTCTTCTTGTTCATGACTTCTCTCTTCTGTTTCTTATTCCCTTGGAATGAAATATAAACCATAGCTGCAACATGGCATTTCTTGTATGTAGCTTTATTACTTGTAATTTTTTTTAAATAGCCTTGATTGACATGTGTGCCACCAGGGCTCTGAATGCCATGAGGACTCACTCTCACCTCTGGGTGTCTCTGCATGCAGTGGCCTTGATGTCTCCCACTCCTTGCTTCTTGACTATGGCCAGTGACATTTACTGGTTTCACATGGCCTTCCATTTTCTTCTTTTCAAGAAATAACCAGGGAAAGCCTCACAAATTCCTGCTTGATTGCTTGGCAGGCTTAGGACTATACCTGGCTTCCAGGAAGACAGTGTATTGTGACTGTCTCTGCTCAAGTTACCTTCTCACTGCATTACCACTCTTCAAGGTCCAGAAGAGCCATGTGAGAAGATGCAATTTTGCTTTGCAAGGACCAGGAGGTGTGGGGTATGTGCACCTGAGTGCACATGCATGTATGTGTATGTGTGCTTTGGGAATCATCTCACCCAAAGAAAGATAGTTCCAGAAGAAAAGTGTTGCTGGGAAGACAAAACCCATAGGTACCCTCTAAGATTTCAAATAAAATCTTAAGCTTTGACTTTTAATTCAACATCTAATATTTCAAATTGACTGAAGCTCATAGGGAGGAACAGTCATCTTTGGTACAATATTTACTATTATATAGACTGGAGCATAAAGTTGAATCACTTGTCATTTAGGCTGAATAAAATGTGTGTGGGATCAGGCAAACGAAAATGCCTATTAAGTTCCTGGTACAGAATCTGGAGCATAGAAAGGTCCTATCAAATATGAGCAGAGATTTGAAAGATTGCTGATATGTTTGCTCTAATTGGACCCCAAACTTAAAAGTTTTATGTTTCCCAGAATTTTGAAATCTCTCTTTATCCAAGAGCCATTATATACTCTATTTTTTTTAAGTATAGATTATGGCTTTCCTCCTTCCTCTCCAGGGATCTTAGATTTCTTCAGTTCAGAATTGAAAAAGTTTTCTGCCTTCCCCTAATTTTATCACCATAAAATATTAGATGGGATTTCATGGGAAACAAACTTGTATGGTGTGTTAATTGGCTGCAAGACTACACAAATGGGAGAGGTACATTTTTAGGGATGTTTGGGAGATGTAAACATTCTAAACAGAACAGACTTGTTTTTCTTTGGTCACTAACATTTTCCTCCCCTGCCCACCCTTCTGCGTATATGTATGTATGTTATAGGAAGTTGAACCCAGGATTATTCTACCACTGAGCAACATCCCTAGCCCTTTCTTTTTCAAATATTATTTTAAAATTTAATTTAACTGTTTCTTTGTTGCAGAACTAGGGATTGGACTCAGGACATTGCACATTCTTGACTAGCCGTCTGACACTGAGCTACATCCCTAGCCTTTTAATTAATTAATTAACTAATTAATTTTGAATTTTGAGATACCATCTCACCATGTAATTGCCAGGACTGGCCTTGAATTTGCAATCCTCCTGCCTCAGCTTTCTGAGTTGCTGGGATAAACGTGCACCACAGTTCCCAGCTTTATCCATATTCTAATGGATATTTTTACTGTCCTTTAACAACACCTTGGGCTGGTACTTTTTATTTGCTTTCCCATATTACAAAGGTCAGTTTTAATGAATCCAGTTTAAGCCTTCAGTCTTGTACTTCTTAAACATTCCTTTCTCCCTCTAAAAAGCTGTAGTGGAAGTGCTTGGAGTGGTAGACATGCAGTCTGCTGCTTCATTCTTCCTCCCAACTTTCTTGTTGTACATTCTCTTGCTGTGAGCAAGTAGGGGAGAGGTAAGGCAAGAAATTGAACAAGCTTTTCACTTAACTGTTCAGTGTGTGTTCTTTTGGGTATTGCTACCTCTCTGGATAACACTGGCTGACTGTTGATTCTCTCTCCTAAGGTGTCTGCATGACATCATTGGAGCTTGGTAGGCAATCTTCCCAGGGCACAGTTTCCCAATCTGGAAAACCCACCAGGGTTTGCAACATTCTAAGCTTCCACCTTGGGGTTGGTCTTGGGTGGGGTACCAGAAAGTTGGTTCAAGTCCATCTACCTTCCCTAGAATCCACTTGATCATAGGAAGTTTTTACAAATCCTTCCCCACCCATAGATACTCCACTCATCACCTATTTCACTGTCCTGTGCATATGCTAATTCTTACCACTCCTCAGAGGTGTGAACAACAGCAAATATTCTACATATGCAAGCATTTAATCTGGAAAAAAGTCCATCTCCCCTGCTCTCAGGAAGCTTCATGGGGATATGTACAAAGCTCTCTGTCTTTGCTTATATGGAAAAAAAATAGCCTCATGCATTCTCTGAGGTCCTTTGAATCTTCTCTATCACTTATAGCCTAGAATGGGGTCTGCTCCAGAGACGGCTGAGATGGCAGATTTAGATTAATCTCCTTTAGCTAAGTCCAAGTAGATGCCTACTCCCTACATTTTTAAGGCTCCTTCCAAGGTGGGGTGCTTGTCATCTCTTTGTCAAATGCTTGGTTCGTCCTGGTGGGTTCTGCTCAAATACCTGTAACATATGTATACAGTGGCACTGATTCAAAACAGGAGAGCCATTGTTGTTTTGTTTGTTTTTATAGTATTTTGTTGTCATTTAGGGCTGGGAAGGTAGGAAGATGTAAAAGAATGGAGAAATGGAGTGTGAGGAAAATTAAAAACATTCCTGCAATGTTAAATTCTAACAAATTTCAGTACAGCTTTGGGGTTTTGGTCACCTGGCATGATGTAGCAGATTGCGATTAGACAGTTTACACCAGTGTATGTAAATCTAGTGTAGTTTAGCATGGGAAGACAGCCAGGGACAGGATGGCTAGCTCTCCCTGGAGTGCATGAATAGTGGTTCTTGGTTCTATATTGTCCAAAACATAACCAGCATCACCAACAAAAAATGAAGCAAAACATTTTCTCTGTTTTGTTCAATAATGTTTCAACAAGGCCAAAAATAAACTGTATTGGGCACAGTGGCAGAAACTTCCTTCCAAAATCTTATTGATCTGGACAAGAGTGATGATGAAACAATCTATAAGAAAGGGATCCCTAAATTAATAGTAGAAACTACACTTTAAGGAACTTTTAAAAACACGTCTAAGTGAGCATGCTGTTTTTAAGGTCTTTTAATTTTAAGTGTTTACATGTAAATGTATACTGCTAATTAGAAATGAGTTCTAGCTATTCAATAATCCAAGTACAGCAGGAACCCCACTTAGAAACACATTGGAAGGTACTTCAGGTTTCTATATATACTTGAAAATGTTGGCATTACTCAGGTCTTTTTTGGTTGCAAGTGACAGAAAACCCAATTCAAGCAAAAATAAGGGCATTTATTGCCTCATATAACTGAAAAACCTTGAGGCACAACTGAGTTCAGGTGCTCTAATGAAAGCATTAAGACTTTGTTTCTCTGTAGCTCTTGGTTCTGCTTTTCCCTGAGTTGGCTTCACTGTCAGGCAAATTCTTCCCACATGAAGCAGAAATGGGGCCCTGTTGCTCCTGATGAAAACAATGATTACCTATCTCCCAGAGCCACTTGATCTTTGGACACACTTTGACATTCCCCTGCTTTGTTATGGCTTGGATCCAGAATAACCCTCAAAAAGGTCATGTGTTAGAAACATGGCCCCCAATGTAGCAAAGTTCAGAGGTGGGGCTTTTAGGGCAATGATCAGATCAAGGGATTTTGATCTCATCAGTGAATTAATGCATTTAATGAATTAATAATTTAAATGGAATTCTTGGGAAGTGGTGAAAACTATGGGAGAGTGGAGCACTGCTGAAGGAAACAGGTCACTGGGGGAATGTCCTGGGAGGGTTTAATCTTCTCCCTAGCCACCCCCTTCCCAGCTTATGAGCTGAGCAGTTTTCCTCTGCTGTGCCTTTCCATGATGGTGTTCTGCCTCACCACAGGCCCACAGTTTGGAGTTGGCTAACCATGGACTGAGACCTCTGAAACTATGAACCAAAATAAATCTTTCCTCCTCTAAGTTGTTCTTGACAGGTATTTTTGTCACAGTGATGAATAGTTAACATAATTTTCTTTTTTAACCCTTAGCTTTTAACATTATCTATTACATTTATTTTATTAATTGTATTTATTTCACTGCCTCTCCCAGTAAAATAGATATACATCAGAGGGGAGGTAAAGAGAAAATACTGGGGAATGATATTGGCCAAATTATATTGTTAGATTGTGCACATGAACAGATATGTAACAACAAATCCCACCACTATGGGAAACTATAATGCACCAATAAAAAATTAAAAAACAAAACCAAACGAACCAACCTGTGAACTACTTCTTTATAAAATCCCAACTGTTTATAGAGTAGTAAAAATGGTACCTATGTTCTTATGGTTCTAAACTTACTCCTCTATTTTCTTTTGGCTGGGATTTGATATGATTATGGAGGCTGAGAAGTTCTAGGATTTGCAGTTGGCAAGATGGACACTAAGGAGAGACAAAGTGTTGTTCCCAGTCCAAGTCTAGAGCCTGAGAATCAGGAAAGATGATGGTGTGGATTATTGTCTGAAAGATGGCAGACAGGAGATCCAAGAAGAGCTTATGTTTCAGTCTGAATCTGAAGGCCAGATAAGACCAAAGTCTCAGTTAATGTGGCCAGGAAGAAGTTCCCTTATCTAACCCTTTTTTTGTTTATTCAGATCTTCAATTGATTGTACACAGGGCACACCCATTAGAGAGAGAAGTCTGCTTTATTCAGTTTACTGATTTAAGTATTAATGTCATCCAGAAACACCCTCACAGACAAACCCAGAATTACATTTGGCTAAATGTCTGGACATCCTTTTGTCCAGTCAAGTTGATATATAAAATCAACCATTGCAGTCATCAAAGTGGAGCCCATTTTCTAGATATATCTTGGACACATAATTCAGGCAGAAATCAAGCCTCTTATCTTGACACAAAGTTTTTCAAGGGAAAATAACTAGGTCCGCAATCTATCTCTTCAGCTCAGGATTTCTAGCTCCCTTTTCTCTCTACAGTATGGTTGAAGGCATCTTCTCTAGGTGAGCTTGAGTTTGCTCAGTCACGGAGTAGTCACCAATCCATTTTCCTATGGATTAAGTGTTAAGATCTGGGTCCAAATTACATCTCTAGCAGGAACCAGCTATGAGTCTTTGAAAATCTTCTCAGTGTTTAATCTGTCACATCTTGAGATGATGCTAAAACATTTCTAAGTGTTACAGTTAAGCCAAATAAAATATATAAAGTACTAAGCACAGAGGCAGGCATTATACAAGTACTCAATAAAAGCTTATTATTGACAATGTTCTTGTGTGCCTCCAGTTTTGATTTGGTGAGCTTGACTCATTATTATTCTAAGAAGGATGGCATGTTTTTTGTTTTTTTGTTTGTTTTCTAGTAATCTCTCAGCCAGAAATCTGGCTGTCATTCTTCATACATCTTTTTCTCTAATTTCTCATATTTTGTCTATCACCAAATTCTGTTTAATTTTGTGTTTACTCATGAACCTACATGTTTCTCTCCATCTCTCTTATTGTCACCTTAATTTATGATACCTTTGACTTGTGCTTAGAGTATTGGATAAACATTCTAATTCATCTTTTTGTTGCTGTTTTATTTCCTCTCCAATTCATTTTTGTCCTGGAATCAAGGTGATATTTTTTAAACAGAATTCTGTTTATAGCATTATGTTGCTCAAAATTCTTCAGTGGCTTTCCATTATTCCTAAGATAAACTTCAAAATTTCTGCTATGACTCTAATGTACTCGATAACTTGGATCCTGCCTAGACCTTCAACCTTATTTTCCTTCCTCTTCATTTCTATTCTCTAGTAGTAAACTTCTTTTAGTTTATTAACTGGTTAATATAGTCCAGCTTTTACACTTTTTGCATTTCAAGTATCAAAAGAAACTCATCTCTGTTAAGTAAATGGAAAGCTATATATGCACAATCTTGTGATTTTCCCTTCAAAGAGCATTCTTTTACGTGTGTCATCAAAGCAAAACTATTAATAGCCTGGTCATGGAGAAAGGGTACCATTGAATTAGGTATTATATTCAGTATTTGTTAAAATTGGATTTCACCTAGACCCTGGCACTTTATAATTTTCAAAGCTATTTCCATTCTCTCCTCTCACCTAACTCTCACAACACCTCTGTGAAGTAGCAAAAATTGGAATTATTTTGAGAGATGATGAAATTATGGCTTGGATGTGGAGGTAACTAAAGTTTATGTCACCCTCTTTATGGCTCAGATGCACATGGGATGCTTCTGTTTTGTGCACACATCACCGATATTTCTCTGTGGCAAACATACAGAAGATATTCCTTCTGAGTGTCTGAAAGTCTTCTCAATTTCATTTTTTTTCGGGTTATTTTGGGATTGCAAGTGAGGCTTTATTCCTTATGGTTTCTTTTGTGATATTCTTCATAGAGGCACAAAAAGCCTGCTTATTTCCTATTTTTAAAAAATTTTTTTTCACTGTTTTTATGCAATTTTATGATCTCTGTAATTGCAGATATACAAAAATTTGCCTTTATGATTTCTCCCTTTAATTCTGTGTCAAGAAACTCTTTCATATGCAAAAGATTAAATATTTACCTATTTGTTTCTGAGAACAAAAAAAATTGTATTGAAGCCCAGCAATAGCTGCTTTGCCTTTCAGTAGCAAAATTGAGTATTTAGGATAGAGATTGGCTCCTTGAGAAAAAAGTTTGCTGACCTCGACTTTAATCAATCTAGAATTTATTCTAATATTCCTTGTAAGTCATCTATCCAATTTTCCCCTGAGTGGCTAGTTAATGTTCTCAACACTATTTACTCCATATTTTTGCAATTATAGGAGGCTGAAAAATGACCCTGAAACATGTTTCCAGTCCTGATCCAGGAGACCCACAAATATTACCATATTTGGTAAAAGGAACTTTGCAGATGTAATTAAATTTTAGATCTTGAAATGAAGAGAGTATCATGAATACCAGTGGGTCCCGTGTAATCACGTTGGTCCTTATAAAAATAATGCAGAAGGTGTCAGTCTGAGGAGGGAATATGATGCTGGGAACAGAGATAGGAGTGATGTCCTTTAAAGGAAGAGGAAGGAGCTATAAGCCCAGAACTATGCATGATGCTGAAAAGGGGAAAAGGCAAGGGATGAATTATCCTCCCCATGCCTCTGGAAGGAGGCAGAACGGACAACACCTTGACTTTATCTGAATGCAAATAATTTCAGAATTCTGATCTCCAGAACTTCAAGAGAAGAAATTTGTGTTCCTACTGTATTCAGTAAAGGAATTTACAGAAAAAAAAAATGGCATGTCCTAGACGGAGAGCTGTCTGCATGTGTGTGCTTTCCTGCCTCCTTTCCTGCAGGGTCCTTGGTCACTATGGCATAGTAGAGGCAGCAGTGCCTGTCATTGTTGGCTTTGTAGCAGTGGCACCAGTGCCAGGCTCTTCAGAGGCCACCCCCAGGAACTTAAGCCACGGCCCTTTTCACAGCATTCAGCAGCAGTATTGCCATGACCCACAAAGATACCTTGAAGTAAGCACATTACTTGCTTATCAAAGCCCCATAACATAACCAAGATCAGCTTCCTAAATAATGAGTCACTAATGGAGAACTTGATGTCTCTCATCAACCAGTCAGATGTGGGGGTCTGCAGGGAGCCTTGGTCTTTAGACAGCTACCTGGAGGTATCCAAGCACTGTAGACCTCATGGGTTCTCAATTGATAAGGTGAAGGTGGGCTTCACATCTGAGTGGCTGTCTGAATGAGTTGGTCAATGGCTTAGACAACTCTGCATGGCTTTCTTCCCTGGGATGGATTGTATATTGGATAAAATGAGCTGGAGGGGGTTTGACTTTGATGTCCTGATGGATGTAAATAACCTGGAGACCATGCCAGATGAGCTTTTAGCTATGTTGAATGATATGTATGATCTTGTGTCCCCTTAATCCAGGAGACTAGTAATGAGCCCCCCCCCAACCAGGCAATGACCCATTGAACATCTCCCAGAAAACCCACCAGTTTTTCCCTTTCACCTTCTTGCAGCCTCTTCACCTTTCCCCATGAGCTTCCATTCCGCTCCTTTAGTTTAGAGCTGGGCAGTGAAGTGGGTATCTCTTAGAGATAGGAGGCCTGACTACTGCTTGCGATCATGTATAAACATAGCATAGTGGGTAAAGGAGAAAAAGACAGCCCCTCAAATAACAATGGTGGCATCTGTAGACGCTCTTGAGTTCTACCTGGGCTCTACCTACTACCACTCCTCTACTTTTGGGAGTTCTCCAAATAGGAGTCCTCCATCTTCCATCCCTAGGTGTCTGCTGTGGCTCTGCATCCCAAACCTTATGACCCTCCTAAAGAGAAGATGGTGACAGTGAAAGTGAAGGGTGAGGAACTGGATAAGAAGCTAAAAACTACAAAGCAAAACAAGATAATATTCATCAGACCGCAGGAGAGGAAGAGGTGGAGCAGGAGGCCCTCACTGGGGAATGTAAAGAGTTAGAAAAGGAAAAATGAGGCTCTGAAAGAGAGGGTAGATTCCCTGGCCTAGGAGATCCAATATTGACCTCTTGATAGAAGAGGTCTCCAAGGCAAGTGGGGGAAGAGTCCCCTAGTAGGATAATAGAAGAGTCCTGCACACAGGAGTCTTAGCACTGATGCTGTGTTGTAATAAATTATTTTCTAATAAGAGTAAAGAAAGAAAAGAGAAGGTATGCATAGAATTATAGCATTTTTCTTTTACAAATATTAAAGTTTTTCAGTATATACACATAGGAAAGGAATAATATATTAATGAGTTAATATTGCAAGTGCTTTTCTGTTTTTTCCTTCTCTAAATTTGTACTTTAAGTATAATACATTCATAATTTTTCTAAAAGTAGTTATTAAAAATTAACCGTTTTTCTTGTCCCCATAACCTCTCCTGGAAGACATAAAACCTAGTAATGATAATCAAAATGATTATCTATCTGATCAAAAGTATAGCTGATTTATATTATGGTATCCCCTCAACTCTCTGAAAATTGTGTTTTATGGTTGCATTTGTGAGGCTTACATAGCTTATTTAAAAGCCAAAATTGCTTTTACTCTTTTAATTTTATTTTGTAATTAACACAATAATATTACATACTTACAGGGTGCTGTGTAATGTTTTAATATGTGCATACAGTTTGTACTTATTAAATCAGTGTAATTAGCATTTCCATTTCCTTATCATTTCTTTATATTTAGAGCCTTCAAGCTCCTCTCTTCTAGTTTCTCATAAATATATAATAGGTTGTTGTAAAATATAGTTACCCTATTGTGCTGTGGAATGCTAGAACTTATTCCTCCTGTCTAATACAATTGCTTTTATGATAGTCTTTGAAAAGAGATGGAAGGTCTCTGCTGTGGTTTAGAAATGGTTCAAGTTTTTCCCCCAAAGTTCATGTGATAAAAGCTTGGTCCTCAGTGTGGCAATATTGAGAGATGGAAAAATTTTAAGAGGCAAAAAATAAAATAAAATTTTAAAAAAAGCATAGCTGATTTTTAAATATATCTTTGGGGTAATCATAAGTAGATGTTAAAGATATTTCATAGAAGACTTTAGCTCTTCTATGACCAAGTGGGTTTTACATCACTAACTGAAGGACATTCACTTAGTTCTGTATGGCCTAAGCATGGTGTTTATTGAAGACCTCAAATCCTCACAGGAGCTAGAAACAAGGATCCAGATGTTTCCACTTATCTTACAATGTCCTGCTTCTTCTCAGACTTGTTTCAAGTCAAAGCCACAAAAATATAAAGCTCTAATTGCATAGAAATGAAAGCTAGATTTTCCTCTGATACCTTTAGGAAAATATTGCTCATTGTGCCATTTTAAATAACAATGGTTAGCTTTAGTCTAAACCCTTGTGCCAAAAGAACAGTGGAGTCCTTAGTCTTAGAACAGACCTTGTCCCAATTCCCTTTCATCACAATGCAGAAATGTTCACTTCAGCTGTGGATGTAGCTGGCTGATCTGCCCCTTTTCAGAGGATTGCTGGTGGGTGATTCACCCTCCTTCAGGGAGGGAGTTCCTTGCTTGCTCAGGACCACTGAGATGAACCTATAATGATGCAGAAGGCTCACGGTGCACACACACATAACGGAGCTCATGCAGGGTACCCTTCCAGATTTTGTCTTTGTCCAAGGGAGATATCACAGCAAGTGGTTCTCAAGGGCAGAGGGAAATGGCACATGAACAATGTCTCTTCTCATTTTGTCACCTGGGCAAAAGGCTTATCCTTCAAAATCCAGCTTAGCTATTACTCTTCCGGGAGGCATTCCAGAAACAACCTCTCCCTTGCTGTGAGTGAAGTGCTCCCTGTCTGTGCACCACTAGACCCTGGGTCTCCCTCAATCTCATCTCTTAGCATGGAGCATTTGTGATTTTAGTCTGTGTAGTTCTTGTACTAGTAGTGAGTATTGGATAAAGGGGATTCTGTTCACTTTGTTTTGTCTTCCAGGTGCTTGAGAAGTGTTTACCTGTATATGTAGGAAAATACAGCATTTCCTGTTTTGCCATAATAATGGGGAAGCTGTGTCCAAAGATAAGGGTGAAATACAGTGTGTATACTTGAGAATAAAATTTTTGGCTTCTTTTGTGAGTTCCTTTATATTTCTATTCTGATGTCAATATTATTTTAATCAAATAGTTCCTTTTTCTCTCCCTCCCTTCCTCCTTTCTCTCCTTCCTTCCCTTTATTCCTTCTAAATGGTTTGGAAAAATCTTGGCAGTTATTCACTTGAAATAAAGATTTAATTCCTACAATATAAACAGAAGACAATTAGAGATTTTTAAAGTGTGTCAACCCTTAAAGTTTATTTTCTTTCTCTCCATGCCCATTTGGTAAGAATGGTTCTCTGGGACTGACTAATTATAGATGAATGACACTGAAATGCTTGAACAATAATTTGTAGAAAATATAATTATGAGCAGAAGTCATTAGTGGGAGTAAATGAATAGTTTGTTGGTTAGCAGGTCAATGTTGAAAGCCAAATGTGGTTAAACACTGGATTAAATTACAAGACCATACTCCTTTTGTCATTTAAGTATATTTATAAATTACTGAGCTTTTAAAACTGCTTTTATATGCTTTTTGATTTATGGTACAGAAAGGAAGGGAGCTGCTCAAGCTGGGTTTCAGGAGTTTGACAAAGAGAATGACTCACACGTGTGCCATGTTTTCTTTAGCAGAGAGCACCACCAGTCCCCCTTGTGTGGTGCTTAAATAACCTTTATAAAGTAATGCATGTGATTTTTGAGAATCAAAGCTAATTGGGTATAGTTAATTTATAGAGGCTAGGAATTTAATTACTTATCTAGTTTTCTAGTCCTGGATTCAGAAGTCCTGCTTTCAGAACTAGGTACTGAGGCTTCATTATTACACAACCTTGTTTTTGAAGAATTTTAGTTTCTCATTTATGCAATTTGTGAAATTAAAAAAAAAACCCAAAGAGTTCTTACATCAGAGAAAAACTAGGTTGTGTTTATTCAAAAATTTCAGTAACTTTTTTCTGTGTTTTATATATTGGATATTGTATGCTCAGTTAGTTATAATCTGACGGGGGGGGGGGTGTTACAAGTGATTGTCTATAGGAAAAAATTTAAAATAATTAGTTTAAACCACCCTGAGTTGAATGTTGACCACGAGTCCAATGCTGTGTTGGGAATTGTGACATATATAAAAAAACACAAAACAGTGGTCATGCATTCATGATCCATTCTTCAGGTGGAGAGATGAATCATGCATACTGTGATAATTACAGAGCTATTGCATATTGAAATCTATGGCACCGGCTCTAGGTTAGAACTCTTCCAGCCTCTCTAGGCTGGTACTCCTGAAATATTCAGGCTCGATGTGATCATACATAGATATGTCATTTCTGTAATTCGAATGAAAAAAAGTTATGAGATAGTCTTACTGCTTTCTAGAGACTCTGTCGACACTTGAAAGGACATAAGTGTATTTTAATAGTTGAAAATGGCCTTTAAAGATTCTCTGTAATCTTTTTCCATTCATTCTGACTTGACCACTGTTAAGAACAATTAGTTGAGTAGTATCTTTGTGATCTCCACTCTCGATTCTGCCACACATAGCTTGCATGTATATAATCGATGGTCCTTGCATATTGACTGAGCATTGTGAACATGTGTCATTAAGTTTGAGAGCATTTTGCATTGTACTTGATAAACATTTTCTATGCTTGGCATGAATCTTTCTACATAGACAGTCAAGAAGAGGTCAGAGAAATCCACACATATGCATATACATAAAAACAAACTTTATTTCATTTTATTGTTCCCAAAGGTTAAGATATACAAACAAGCAATAAAATTAAAATTATTTTCTTTTGGGGATGATTTATGTCTTAATTTTCACCTGCCCTATAATTAGAAATTTTGAACTCTGTAAATATTTTTAAGATAAAATTATTGCCTGAGTAAACTTTAGAAATTACATCATTAACCTGAGACCTTCCTAAGACTAGAACAACATTATTGGTGCAAGTGTCTGCACACACAGGGAGAAATAAAAAAAGGGAAGTTTAAAATAATTTGAAAATGATTTATTGTTGGCTATCTCTGTAGTTAGAGATTCAAGTATTATTACTTTATTTTAGTGCAACAAGGGAGGACAGTAACTTGCTGTGGGCTAAAGGTAAATTATGATCTATTGCAAAGGAGGAAGGAAGTGTACTGGGGAAAAAGGAAGGAGTTGGGAGTAACCCATATGCTTTTTAAAATATTGCTTTAGATAATGTCTTAAAAAATTTTCCATGACCTTTGCTGGAAAAGTCCAGAGTAAACTGAGAGATAGATGATCTTCTTAAATCTTTGCTAGTTAAGGACTAAGGTGCTTGGTATGGGGAGAGTCAGATGGAAATGCCAGAGTGTAGTGCAAACTAAGATAACCCAAACTAAGATATCTAAAACTAAGATACCCAGACTCACAAGTTTTCCCTTCTTCAAATTTTCTTAGCAAGCCTATCCTGGATGCACTCAGGTTTAGTGTTTGAAGGGATCGTTTAATGCACCAAGACAACCATTCCTAAGTAATTTTGATTTTCCACTCTGTTTACCTTATTTGTAAAGTGAGTTGAAGTCTTCATATGGGAAATTAGTTATTGCCTTCTACATCAGAGCTTAAGGATCATTTCTTCTTTTTGGAATAAGAAAGAAGTAGTAAAAAATCTCATTCTCAAAACACAATGTGATGCAGGAAAGAAAGAAAAAAGAATAACATTTATTGAGAGTCTATAATGTAGCAAGATCCAAACTAGATGTTTCATACATATTGTCTCATTTTATTCTCCTAAAACCTAGTGATGGAAGACCATGCTATTCCTGTTTTAACTAAAGCCTGTTCACTGAAAGGAACCTGGTTATGTTATGGCAACACTGTGACTCCCATCCAGGTTCAGTCTGATGACCATACTACTCTATCCTGGATTGCTTTTATTATCAACTTTCAGAGATGAGAAAATAATACCCCCTCCCAGCTTACTCCAAACCAAAACCAAAACTAGTATCCAAAAATCGGTGCTTTTTGATTTTGAAGTTTGTTCCAGACTGTTTTTCACAGAATTCTTTGGCCAAATAACATCACATTCTCTATTAAATATCTGAACTTTGTTTCTCTGGGCTGCTTTAGGTTCACTGCCAGAAGTAGTTGTCACCCATCTTCGAGCAGCTGCCCATGCCCAAGACAGAGTGTTGTCTCTAGAAGACGCTGTGGACTGGCATACTGGGGATGAAGTGGTCATTGTCAGTGGGACAGGTGTCGAAGGTGCCAGACCAGCGGAAGAGACTGTCATTGTGGAGGCTGTGCACCATGCAGACCTTCACCTGAAGTCACCCTTGAGGTACTGAGTGACAGCTTGGCTAGGTTCACGTGGAAGAGGAGGAGGTTTTAACTGTGTGGGGTCTGGACACTGATCTTTCAGTGATGTATTTTAACATTAAATAATGCTAGACATTCTGACAGGAAAATTACAAAGCTTGAGATGTTTTGAAGACTAAGACTACTTAAATAAGTTTCTCTTGTTAAAACTCTCAAACTTTGGTCTTATATCAATTGGATAGTACAATAATCAGCACAGTTTCTAATTCTTATATATTTGTGTAACAGTTCACTCTTGTAAATTTGAGTTTCTGTAAAACAGATCCTCAAAGGAAGAACCCCACTCATCTGGTGGCTTACTGTCACCATTCTGAATAAGATTAGGGGTGACATCTTCAGATGTATATTCCTCTTTTTCTCTTTTCAGATATTCTCACAACTTCACAGAGATTTGGGTGGCTGGAGAACACCGCATTTTAAAGGTCACAGTGGCTCTGCTCAGCAGGCGTATTACCATACAAGGAAATCTCACTAGTGAGAGGAAGACATTCCTGGCTTCCTGTCAAGAGGCCAACATGGCAGAAGGTAGAGAATTATTTCAAAGTTCAATAAGTAATGGAAAATTCAGTAAGTAAAACCAAATTTTCACCATCAAATGATATGTGACAGTGCTATGATTGACCTCTTTCAAAACGGAATAAGCCCTTAACCTTTAAATGTCCATAAAATTCTGTAATTTTCAGAAGGCTCTTGACAAATTCTCGTTCCATACCTCCATAATTCTCAAGGACCTTAAGAAAGAAAGGGACAAATGACAAAAGAAATAGTAAATTAATTATTTCTCTGGTGTAAAAAAAAAATCCTGTTGAAGAATTAAACCTGAGAGTTGAATTACATTTCTGAGTTAGATGTCCAAATAAAGTCTTAGCATTGATTCCAAGCTTCTTCTAAGATTCTCAAGAAAACCCTAATGCCAGAATCCCAGGCTCGAGCAGCACATTCCTATTGATTAGGCTTGTGCTCCCGCTCCTGTTGGGGTTTCTTTCCTGAGTGAACTACCACATACTTTAGGTAAGTGGTAGGAAAAGTCCATTTATCTTCTAGTAGAATAGCAGGCACTGAATCACACTGATGTGCCTATTAAACATCTATTTCAGGGATGGTTAGTTTAGTAGGTTATGTTTTGGTTTCCCAGGCTGTAGATTATGAGGCTTTCACATGTTGTGAAGACATCATTTGTCAACTTTGGTCCAGGATGGTGTGGGTGTCAAGGATGACTTCCAGGCATGAGCGGTGGATGGATGATGAGGCTATTTACTGAGATGGGAAGAGGAGCAGGTTTTGGGGTGGGAGGGTCGTGATCATGAGTTTAATTTTGTACATGTCAAAATTGAGATGGCTGGCCAGCAACGGCGAAGAGATGTTTGGTAATATCTAGAAGCTGGAAGAAATGCCAAGATGAGAGCCAAAGATCTGAGTGGTATCTGTGAATGGGTGCATGTAGATATGATATGACTAGGTAGGGTGTTGTCAGTATATGGAGAAGGATATTGACCTCATCCCCCTCCACCCAAGTCATCCACTGATGAATATGTCATTCTCTAAAACAATGTTTGGGAAATAGTCGGTTAGAATCAGTTGACTGTCAACTTTAAGTATTCTGCAAAATTGCCATCTGTGTATTATTCAGACTCTCTTGATAATTCTCATATAGGTTTTTTCAGATTACATTTTGCAAAATATTGTATTCGGTCATGCTGCCAATGTGACATTGCTTCCAGGTCTGAGTCATTATAGATCCATTAACTCTTAATGGAAAGCATTCCTCATTTCATCATAAATCTTAAATGTAACTACAATATCCTCGGAATAAGTCACTCAGCCTTTGGGTGGGGCTGAAATATTAGGCACCAGTAGCTAAAGCCAATCATAGGAGACCTGACCATTTGAAAACATTATTAGAAGCACCAAGAGTTATGATAAAACATGCAAATACATCTCATTATCTGTCTCTTATGTCCTCATCCTCTGGGCCTTAGCAAATAAGCCAACTCTGAAATTTACTATGGAATGACACATTATTTTGTATCATTGCTAATTCTTGTTTTATTAACATGAATAATAAAAAATCAATTCAGGATATGATGTCTTCTCCATCCTGTGATTAGTTCATACACCCACAAATCATGTGTCAGCAGAAAGCATTCTGGATCCTGAGGTCCCAACACTGTAGCCATGGGAGTTGTGTCTTTTGGGTTCAGGTAGTTTGCTGTCCTCAACTAGTGGCACAGCTGGGGAAGGAGGAGATGTGCAGAGGCAGCCCTTGCTTTGCCATTCTGTGGTGGCCTTATTGCTAAGTCCCTAAATTGTAAAATAGTTCAGCAAAGGGGAAAAACCCACTGGATTGTGTAAAAAGTTCTGTGACAACATTCAGTATTCACATCTCTTGCCTAAAATTGTGAACCATTTGAAGGTCATCTTACTGTGCATTCCCTCCAGTGGAATTTGGGGATTGAAATCAGCTTCTGTTTAGGTTGGTTGTGGGTTGCAATCTGCTACTTTGTGACAATATTTAGCTGAATATTTGGGGGGTTCTGGAAGCAGTAAAGACAACATCATCCCCTAGTTATTGAATCTTTTAATGAATAATCCAAAGAAAGGAATCAAAGTAAACGTGAAAGCTATTAAATGAAATAAACAGTAATGGCTTGTCCTTGGTGCCAACAGTACCTTTCCAATGGAGGGAGTTGTCTAAAGGTATGCTCTACTTGCTTCAGGTCCTCTGGATCTTATCCTGTGTTTCAGGCAACCTGCAGCACTGTTTGTATTCCAAGAGTGAGAAGATACTGGGATCCAGGGATCTGGGGGCCAGAGTCATCATTTGGTCCTCCCCAGAGGAACCCAGCCAGGTCCAGTTGGAGGGGGTGGAGTTCCGAGACTTGGGACAAGCCTTCCATAAGTACATGAGCTCACTCACTCTGGTGGGCACTATGAGAGGTGAGCCAGACCTACACCTTCTCTTTTCCCTTCTTCACTTGTGTTTGAAGGCACTTTTCTTTCTTCTCATGTTCATGCAGGTGTCATGATAAGTAATATGTGGGAATTGAGGGATTCAGAGATAGATAATTGCTTATATTGTTGATCACTGTTTTCAAACTTTAGTGTGCCTAAACAAGCAACTTGTGAAGCTTATTGAAATTCAGAGTTCTGGACCTTTCCCTAACAAGTCTTGTCTAAGGTGGGCCTATGGATCTAAATTCTAATTATAGAACCTTATTATTCTGTAAAAAGTAATCCAAGGAGTAAACTTTGAGAAAAATCACAAGAAAGTATGGTACTTGTGGAGTGAACCACAGAATCCTGTGCTTTGATTCCTGCTTCTGCCACTCACTAGCTTTGTGACTATAGGCAGATCACTATTGAATAGTAGAAATAATAAACACTCTGGGAGTCCAGGAATAGTGGAAGGCATTTCTATGAAAATTTGTCCTAACTCAGAAGGATCTTCTATCTGGAAAAATGGGAAAAGATGACTGAGACCAGGTGCTTTTCCTGGGAACATGGAATAGGCAGGGGTGCAGATCTTAGGCAGGAAACAGGAAGGATAAAATCCAGGTGAGAACCTCCAGATGCAAAATGAGATCAAAATCAGAAAAAAAGAATGTAATCAAATTAAAGTATAAAAGTTCTGAAACCAGGATCAAAAAGTTGTAGGATGTGTCTCAGTGGTTGGTGCCCCTGAGTTCAATCCTCTGTACACCGAGCCCCCTGCCCCATACCAAAAAATATTATTCTTTGTTAGTTTCTATTAAAATGCAGATATGTTTCTTTGCATAACAGGGCAGGTAACACAGTAGCCCAGAGGTTAGATATTTCTGTCTGGCATGCTTACCAAAGAACCTTTTATTAGGCCTCCAGGAAGGCTCTCGTGCCCTGTGAGGTAAATTGACACTGACAGTATCATTAAAAGTTGTTAGAAATTATTTATCTATCTATCTATCTATCTATCTATCTATCTATCTATCTATTTATTTATTTATTTTTGGTACTGGGGATCTAACCCAGGGGTGCTTTACCACTGGGCCACAATCTCAGCCACTTTTTCTAATTTTTATTGTGAGACAGAGCCTAAGTTGCTAAGGCTGACCTTGAACTTGTGATCCTCCTGTCTCAGCCCCCCCATGTCCCTGGGATTACAGGTGTGTGCCACTACAATGGTGAAATCTTTGCATAGTGCTTTCAGCAGTTTACCAGTCCCCTAAGTTCCACTCACAAGAGCTATTCAGATACATTTGTTATTACTGATTATTTAGATGGACAGGCATGTTCTCCTGGGGTGACATGGTGGAAAGTCAGTTTGGAAAAATCTGTAACAGCCATTGTTTCTGAAAAAAGTAGATATGAGTGCGGTAATTTACATAGTGCATCCCTGATAAGTAATATGAGGTTCCCTGGTTTTAAGGAAGCTGAGATTGAGGGACACGGGGAGGTAGTATCTATGAGGTATCACAGTTGAGAATTTTCTGGGTAGTTCAATTTTAAAAGTAATATTCCATAAACAAAACTAACCTTTCCAGTATCCCAAATATTTGTCATCTCCATCTCTTAGTACCTGGTAATAATACCAAACTCCTTTTTCAGGATTTATAATTTAACTATTTACATAATAACTATTTTAGTGTTTTAATGTCAATTTATTTCATCAGACTAAAGATACATAAATTCATCTTAGTTTTCTTCATCTTTACATCTCTAGCATAATTAACAATTCCTAAATATATACCATTGTGCATTAATTAATAATTTGGGAATGTTTTGAAAAATGCATCCTTAGGTAATTTTCCTTGTATGGACATCAGAGTCTACTTATACAACATAGGTGGTCTAGGTACATCATTCTATGTGATTTCTTGAGGCAATCAAGAGAGGAGGTTAAACATGAAATATATGAGGTTGCTACTGATATATTGTTTTACAGCAAACTTTTTTATTTTACAAGTAAAAAGATTATACTAAAAACTTTGTTTTATACAAATACCAGTGACAAAATCATATATTGTCATTACCAAGTATTATATACTCTACATAACTATTTGTGCTGTGCTTTTATATACATGGCACAGCAGAAGGTTGCTTCACACCAGCCATCACCACAAGCACGTGAATAATGTCTTGTGCTCCAACAGTATGATAGCTATCACATCACCAGCAGATAGGAGTTTTCCACTCCATTATAATTTTATGGAACCACCATCTGATATGCAGTCCATCATTGACAGAAACGTCATTAGTTATTAGGTGGTGCATGACTGTGGCTGATAGTCAGTAAATATTTATTCATTGACTGATCTAGGCCATATAATTTGATTTGGGGGGTCATATATACAGAACGCAGATTCAGAGCCAGACTAACAATTTTCCAAAATGTCAATTCCTTATAGCATAATAGAGGACACTTCCCTGTTAGCTTCATAAGCCTACCATATTCAAATGTGAGAGTTATGATCCTCAGGTCAGCTTTTGGCCTTGCTAACATTGTGAAATAGGAATCTCGGACTATCTTTGGCCAAGAATATTGTTGCGTGGCAATTTGTATATACTAATCTATAGCTCAAGAAATAATGACCACATTTCCTTAGGCAAGATGCAGTTTTCAAGGATCAGAGTTGATCCATAAGCAGTACTCTCCACAGTCTTTCACTTCTCATCTTCCATGCTGTGAGAAGAGTTTATGCCTATCAGGAGGCCAGGTAGAGTTCTTAACATCATGTATTCTTTTGTGGTTTGAAGATCCTTTCTTTTCTTGGGTGATTCTTTCCTAATACTTGATCCTTAGATTTCAACCTCTTTATCTTTGAAGGCCAATATCCTGAGTTGCCCATTTTCTTGATTTGATTGCTGCTTCTGTCTCCTCTACTGAGTTCCCTTATTGTGTGGGAAAATATTTTTAGCCATGGTGTAGATTGCTGTGAATATGGCCAACAGAATCTAAGAAGTCTTTGAGATCCCACTGTGAATGACACTTACTCTTTCCTGCTCAGATTCCTATGTCCAGGGCTGTACTATAAGGAGCTCCTTTAGCAGAGGTCTCAGCATATACAGGACCTTGGGCCTGAAGGTGGACAGTAATGTGTTCTACAAGATTTCAGGTCATGCTCTGCTGGTGGGTGAGTAAAACAAGCTTGTTTAATTTTAGAATTCTTGAGTAGGATGCACAGTTTTCCACAAGGAATTCTCTTAAAACATTGAATTCCCAATTTATAAAAAAACATTTAGCTTTCTTATTAAGTTTAATTATTACTGATTGGCTTCCTAAACTTTTATCAATGGGAAACTGATCTTTCAATTTCAGATGAAACTATCAACTATATAATGGGAGGTATTAAAATTTTACTGCCAGAAATTTTAAAATTCTAAGTCAGATGAATATGTCCATGTACAATTTCACAGATTGTCAAACTTGAATATTGGCCAAGGATTTAAAAAATCTTAAATTCTCTTCTTAAATGTTCCTATGACTTGCTGGAGAAGTTCACAGTCACCCTGTTTCCATTATTGTCTCCTAAAGTTCATTGCAAAACCTAGAATTATTATCCTTAGAAATCTCAATTTGGAGTAAGGAGGGTAGGGAAAAGAGAGGTACTAGGGGGGAACAAAACTAGCCAAATTATAGTGGTATATTGTGTGCATATACAAATATATAACAATAAATCCCTCTATTAGATATAAATTATAATGTACATACAACTATAAAAATCTCAAATTGGATTATATCATCCCTCTTTTTAAAACCCTTTAAGAGTTTCTTATTGTTGTTAGAATATAACAGGAAAGTTATAATCTGGTTTAAAAGGGCTTTTTAGTGATTATTGCCTGGTAATCTCTGTAAACTTGTCTTGCTATTTTTTTTCTCCTTCTGCACCCTAATGAGGCTGATCTATTTTATTTTATTCTTTCAAAAGATCACACTTCCTTC